>NC_142876.1:108097096-108401935 GCF_051225735.1 Oryctolagus cuniculus
GCAGCCATTTGGGGAGTACAACAGTGGACAGAAGATCTCTCTCTCTCTCTCCCTCTCCCTCTCCCTCTCCCTCTCCCTCTCCCTCTCCCTCTCTGTGTGTGTCTCTCCCCCTCTTTCTGTTACTGCCTTTCAAACAAGTAAGTCTTTTTTAAAATATATATATAAAATATATAACCCCATCATAAGTTGAAGAGCATCTGTGTATTGTATTATACCTCTAACAGTATACAATTCATCTTATTTATAGATTCAGGAATTCTCTTGAGAATTACAAAGCTCTATTCCCTTTTATTTTTATATTAACATAATTTTGTAAATATGAACACTGGAAATACATCAAAATATTTGTGAACCTAAGGTAGACACTTTTTTTTTTCAGTCTTGATCTGATTTAGCTCACCTTAGCTGGGCTGGCTCATGAACCTGTGGGCAGCTGACGGCTCTACTGGAGTTGGCTTTGCCCAGCTTGGCTGGGCCCTTTTACATACCTGGGGCCTAGGCTGGGATCTGGGGTCACTGAGCCGATTCTGCCTCATGTTGTTTCCATCATCTTGCAGGCTCTCCTGGGCTTGTCCATGTGGCAGACGCCAGGACTTCAGAGAGTGACTGAAGCAGGCAAGGCCTTTTGGGGACAAGGCTTGAAACTCCCACATGTTCCTTCTGCTGCATTCTTCTAGTCCAAGAAAGTCATGTGGCCAGATCAGATTTTAGGAGTGGGTCAATAATTCCACCTCTTAATGGGAAGAACAGGAAAAATCACATTGCAAAGGGGTGTGCATGCAAAGAGAAAAATAACTTGGACGTTTTTGGCAAAACATCCACACACAAAGCTCAACGGAGACCCATTTGGATGGGAATATAGAGTGATTTGGAGTAAAATTCAAGGTTTTAATAAATAGAGGGAGCAATACCCTAGGGTGGAAAAGTGAACTTTAGCTGGGCAGAGAGCCAAGTACACGTGGCAAAGAGTCACTGACACTCACCCAACCCGCATCAGGAAAGCACACTATGAAAGCTTTCCTTGGTAGAGAAGATCTAACCTGTCTTTCTGAACATCTAACCAAATTTGGATTTTACAGGTCAGTTGGCCACTGCTCGGACTTTCCTAGACCATGTAGGAATAGGGGACAGAAACTGATACAGGAATTAAAGTCCATCAAGGTTCTGGTGACCTGGTTCTTATTTCCTCGTGTTTGTTCTTCCAATTTTCAGCTCCTCAGCGCTATGCTGATAAGACACAGATAAATACATCAGAGCGATGTTAACAAAGTCACGTAGGCAGGCAGAGGAAGGCAATGGGACCTGCGGAGTTGGGCAGGGGAGCTTAGGCTTAATTCTATGAACAGCAGGGAGCTGTGCGTGCTCAGTATGGGACAGGCACGGTGTGCAATGCTCAGTGTCTGTAATGTCGGGCACAGCCCAGCACTCTAACCGCTGGGCTCCTTATCCAGCCAGAGAATGGCAGTCCCCTGCTTGGTGGGCCACGGACACTGTCTCTTTAATTTCTCAAAAAAGAAAACATCTCTAAAGCCTGAAGTTCTGTGAGTGAGGCTCCCAAAAATGGGTGGTGGCGGTGAGGCGGAGAGCCTGACTAATCACTGAATTTTCAATGACATCAATTCTACCCAGACTACCTGGGAAATAGCAGATCCATTCCCTCACTAGATATTTAGAGAATTTGTTTAGACAGATCCAGGAAATACAATTTGATAACTCAGGGTTTATCTCACCTTCCACTGTCAAATTGGAATCATTCCTACAGTGAGAAATGCAGTCGATATTTGCAGTGTGGGCTCAAGCTCGTGGCTGCATTGGAAGGAAGATCTCATTTCTCATTGACTCTCGGGGAACAGGTGTTCTGAAGCTGGAGGAAGAAGAGGCTCCCCTTCTGTCCCCCTCACGTCGTCTTTGGGATCTGAGCTTATGCTGGGTGACCCCTGTTTCTCTGCTGGAGTTTATAAAACTCTTCTATTTTTATGTCAGCCAGGCCTTTGTTCTAAAGCGTGGCCTATGCGAAGGCTGTATTGGCACCACCTGGGAGGTTTTCAGAAATTCAGGCCTTGGACCTCATGTTAGACCTCCTGGTTCCGAAGCTGCCTTTGAAGGAGATGCTTTGGTGGTGAGCATGCACATGGAAGCTTGAGAAGCCCTGGTCTGGAGAAAGCTTTTGTTTGGATAGACAGAGGCAGAGCTCATTCTAGGTAGGAGCAGAGTCACAGCATTGTCTATCATCAACTCCATAACCCTGAACACCTTTACCCGTCCCAGATCCTGTGCCAGGCAGTGGGCTGCCTTTGCTAGCAAAACAAACAAACAAAAAGTAAAACAAGGGATGAGTGTTGTGGCACAATGGGTTAAGCCAATTCTTGGGATGCCTGCATCCCCTACCAGAGTGCCAGTTTGAGTCCCTGACTACCCTGAGCTTCTGATCCAGTTTCCTTCTAGCGCATGTGGGAGGCAGCAGATGATGGCTCAAATGCTTGGGCTCCTCCCAACCACATGGGAGACCCAGATGGAGCTACTGGTTCCTAGCTCTGGCATGGCCTAGCCTGGCATGTTATAGCACTTGGGGAGCGAACCAGTGGATGCAAAACATCTCTATTTTCTGTCTTTCCCTGTTTCTGTCACTCCGACCACCTTTCAAATAAAATAAATAAATCTTAAAACAAAATCACCTTTCTAAGAATTTGTAATTAGAGAAGTAAATGGATCACTGGAAATCGTAAAATCAGGCCTATGGTAAGAGAAAAAGTCAAACGCTGCAGGAACATAGATTGAACACTGCAACCCACTTTGCTCCCATGATACTGGAGCAAAGACCTGAACTGTGAGCTGTAGATCAAGTGACCTGCTGGGCAGTGGCGGGGGGAAGTGATGCAAGCTCAGCCATGTGATGGGAACAGAGGTGGCTTTGCTTGAGGGGAGGAACAATGGGAAGTGAAGAAGTGGAAAGCTTCCAGAGTTAAGTGTTTCTATGACTCAGACCCCAAGGATTAGTGGAGAGAGCATGGGTTGTGGGGCTTTTATTTTTTCAGATGGAAGAGATCTATTCTGGGAAAGAATCAGAGGAACAGGGGCCAGCGCTGTGGCACAGCAGGTTAAAGCCCTGGCCTGAAGTGTCAGCATCCCACATGGGTGCCGGTTCTAGTCCCAGCTGCTCCTCTTCTGATCTAGCTCTCTGCTATGGCCTGGGAAAGCAGTAGAAGATGGCCCAAGTCTTTGGGCCTCTGCACCCATGTGGGAGACCTGGAAGAAGCTCCTGGCTTCTGGCTTCGGATTGGCATGGCTCCAGCCGTTGTGGCCATCTGGGGAGTGAACCAGCAGACGGAAGACCTCTCTGTCTCTACCTCTCTGTAACTCTTTCAAATAAAATGAATCTTTAAAAAAAAAAAAAAAGAATCAGAGGAATAGAGTAGGGACAACTGAGTAGGGAGGACCCCTGGAAGTTGGGAAGGGAGTTCCTCTTTCAATTTACTGAGGAGGAAGGAGAACTGGACGGGAGCAGCAAGTCTCTAACTTTCCCTCGAGTGGGCATCGAGTGCTTAGCTGAGAGGGCAAGTACAGGAAAGCAGAGGAGACGTCAAGGACCTGAGGATTCCATGAGGTTGAAGAACAGGAAAAGTTGGAGCCACTGAGTCACACTTTCTCTTTGTGCAACCTGCCAACCTGAGACATCTGTGCATGTGAACGTGCCAACAGCTCATTACAAACCCATGTGTTACCCTTTACAAAAGGTATTGCTTTTATATATATATATACAACAACAACAAAATCTTGTATTTCAGAAGACAGTTAAACGATTTTTGGGATAAAGAGTTTCTCTGGCCGGCGCCACGGCTCACTAGGCTAATCCTCCGCCTTGCGGCGCCAGCACACCGGGTTCTAGTCCCGGTCGGGGCGCCGATCTGTCCCAGTTGCCCCTCTTCCAGGCCAGCTCTCTGCTGTGGCCAGGGAGTGCAGTGGAGGATGGCCCAAGTGCTTGGGCCCTGCACCCCACGGGAGACCAGGAGAAGTACCTGGCTCCTGCCTTTGGATCAGCGCGGTGCGCCGGCCGCAGCGGCCATTAGAGGGTGAACCAACGGCAAAGGAAAACCTTTCTCTCTGTCTCTCTGTCTACTCTGCCTGTCAAAAAAAAAAAAAATAAATAAAAATAAATAATAAAATTTAAAAAAGTTTCTCTGGTCTCAAAAATCAAACCCAGATTTAGTCACTCTCCTTCTTCCTTTGTGTAAGTGCAATTCGCTTTTTGTACTTCCTGTCACCGACACACCAGCATCGATGCAGTCTCCAAGGGGCCCTGCAGTGACTTCAGAGAGATCTCCTCTGCGCTGCCAAAGCACCATCTGCATGCAAGAGGCTGCAGGGTGACCAGGAGCCAACCAACAGCACCCTCCCCGAGTCACACATGGGAGCAGAGTGGTTCACAACCCCCCAGTCTAGGCCTCCAGGGCCGTGTGGCATCCTTGGCACTTTCTTAGTGTCCGTTTCTCCCGTGGCGTAAACAGCTCTGCTTTATGATTTGTAGCTAGGGGAATACACCCTTGCTGCCTGGAGGAGAGGACCACGCCTCTCCCATCACTGTGGCTCCTGGAGCGAGATCACAGGAGACTGCTTGGAGTACGTGCGCCCTAAGTATTGGCTCACACACACAGAATGTTCGGTCCCCAGCCGTAGGCCAGGGAATAGGGTTTCTGTTTTACTACCTGGCAACACTACATCTGTCAGAATATGACTCTGCCTCCCCCCACCCATTTGTGCCCTCCCCTCCATTTAACACTCTCCCCTGGAGCCTTAAAGAACCCCCTGGAAGAGAAGTTAGAAGTAGTGACAAGAAGGCAGAGATAAGCTGCCATGACTGCTATGGGATTTGCTCTGGGATCAGCGGGGTAACCACTTCTTGTCCCTGTCAAATGTTGCTTGGCCTTTCCCTGTGGACATTACTGGTATAGGGGGAGGGGGGAGGGGCGTGCCCCAGGCCACTCAGATTTATTAACCTGGTTCGTCAGCAGAAAACTGCTCAGGTTTTGTAATCAATGAGTGACTACTCCCAGACCCCTCCCACTACTCTCTAAGCATCCAATGGGATCTGGGCAGACACAGGGAGCCACTCGGGCAGGTACAGTGGAATGGTACCTGATTGGTGACACTGAAGTCCCTCACGGGAGAAAGACTACAGTAAAAGCAGTTACCTTTGGGCCGGCACTGCGGCTCAATAGGCTAATCCTCCACCTAGTGGTGCTGGCACACCAGGTTCTAGTCCCCGTCGGGGCGCCGGATTCTGTCCCGGTTGCCCCTCTTCCAGGCCAGCTCTCTGCTGTGGCCAGGGTGTGCAGTGGAGGATGGCCCAAGTGCTTGGGCCCTGCACCCCATGGGAGACCAGGAGAAGTACCTGGCTCCTGCCTTCGGATCAGCGCGGTGCGCTGGCTGCAGCGTGCCGGCCGTGGCGGCCATTGGAGGGTGAACCAACGGCAAAAGGAAGACCTTTCTCTCTGTCTCTTTCTCCCAAAAAAAAAACAAAAAAAAAAAAAAAAAAAACAAAAAAAAAAAACCAAAAAAAAAACAACAGTTACCTTTGAATTCACTAATTCCACAAATGTGTCTAAGATCACGCAGGCCTGGACTGGTTTGCCTTTGCAAGAGCTACGAAGGAAAGGTCTGCTAACAAAACCAACAGAGCAAACAAAATTGCTGAGAGCAGACTCTGGCAACTAAGGGGCTCATCTGCCAGTACTTTGAGCAAAGGCTGCTCAAAGTATTGAGCCCACAATGTGTTCGAGTATTTACTAAAGCAGCTGTTTGTGTGTTTTTGTTTTGTTTTTATAAGACAGGGAAATTTTCTTCCTTTCTTTTTTACTAAGTCCTAGTCACAACTCTGATAGCTGCAGCCAATGAATGGGTAGTTCTTTGAAGTGGGGTGAGGCTAGGACACTGCAGGCTCCTGTGTCCTGTTACCTTCCCATTCCTCCTCTGCCACCAGTGTTAGCCCCTCAAGGACCTCTGCAGAGACCCCGAATGGCAGGGGGGCCAGTTTCAAACTCATCAGCTTGGCAGGTTAGATCTGTGTATGTTTGAGTGTTTAATAAACAGAGGGACCGGCACTGTGGCATAGCCAGTAAAGCTGCTGCCTGCAGTGCCGGAATCCCATATGGGTACCAGTTCAAGACCCTGCTGTTCCACTTATGATCCAGCTCTCTGCTGTGGCCTGGGAAAGCAGTGGAAGAAGGCCCAAGTCCTGGGGCCCCTGCACCATGTGGGAGACCTGGAAGAGGTTCCTGGCTCCTGATTGGCTCAGCTATGGCCATTGTGGCCATCTGGGGAGTGAACCAGCAGATGGAAGACCTCTCTATCTCACTCTCGCTGCCTCTGCCTCTCTAACTCTGCCTTTCAAATAAACATCTTAAAAAAAAAAAAAAAAAAAAACTTAAAAAAAAAAAAAAAACAGTGGAGGAAGATGGAAGAGAGGGTAAGAAGCTGGGATGCCCATGATAGAATATTCCAGCAATGTGGATGGTCTGTGCGTATCAGGGAAGAAGGCCATTAGGGCTGAGTGGAGCACAGAATTAAGAGTTGTGAAGCCATTAGGCTAGGAGCCAATGTGAACGCATGCTCAGTCTCAGTCAACCAGGAGTGGGGGCAAGGCTGCCGGCAAGGCAGCTGCCAGAATTCGTGTGCCATGTGCCTGATGAAGGTGGTCTCGGAAGACAGGGCCTTGGGGCTGGAGACTGAAGTCAGCAGTGAAGTGCCTACGGCAGAGGAGCCATAGCTCACGGACACCTACGCTTGGATCAGCGCCCCCTGCTTGCAATGCCAGGCAGCAAAGAGTCGTCTCATTGCTCTGATCCTAGTTTAACAATCAGGGAATCCTGATCGGCACTCTCAAGCATCTACCTGTGGCCAAATTTACCACACCACCTGAAGACTTCATGCCCCCCTGCAGCCACCATGATTCAGCACCAAGTACCCTGGAATACTGAGTCATAGACCAAGAACGCTTGGTAGGGAGGCAGTATTATGGTGCAGTGGGTTAAGCGGCCACTTGGGACATCGGCATCCTCTATCAGAGTGTTGGCTCAAGTCCTAGCTGCTCTGCTTCTGATCCAGACCCTGCTAATGCACCTGTGAAAGCAGCAGAGGATGGCCCCAAGTACTTGGGTCCCTGCTACCTACCTGAGAGACCAGGATGGAGTTCTGGGCTCCTGGCTTTGGCCTGGAGCATTGTGGCCATTTGGGAAATGAACCCATGAGATAGAAAATCTCTCTCTCTCTCTCCCTCCTGTCACTTTCCTTTAAAAAAAAAAAAGATTTATTTATTTATTTGAAAGGCAGAGCTACAGAGAGGCAGAGAGAGACAGTAATCTTCCATCTGCTGGGTCACTCCCCAAATGGCCGTTGCTGGGCCAATCTGAAACCCGGAATCAGGAGCTTCTCCTGGGTCTCCCACGCAGGTGCAGGAGCCCAAGGACTTGGGCCATTTTCTACTGCATTCCCAGGCCACAGCACAGAGCAGGATTCGAAGTGGAGCAGCCGGGTCTTGAACCCGTGCCCATTTGGGATGCTTAACTCACTTTTCCACTCTCCGTGTATTAGAGTGTACTGGCCTCAAGAGTGGGACACTGGCTTTTTCCGTCTGTTTCCCCAGGAAACAATGAGTTGGGTGTTAAACGCAGGTGTGAGGATGAGTAGAAGACAGGTAAAAAGTCAGACAGGCGTGTGGGTAGAAGCAGAACTCAGGTTCTAGTCTTTAAGCACTGATCAACCTGGGGGACCACCTGGAGTCCTGGCTGCCCAGGGTCCTCCAAGAGAGCAGCCCCTCCCCCAGGCTTTGAACGGCCCCACCCCTACAGAGGAAGAGGGTAGGCAGTAAGTTTTGGAAGATTTCCTTGCCTGAAAGGCTGCTGCTCTCACTGAATCTTATAGAACCATATTCTAGAAATTTCCATTGTTCACCAAAGCAGAGAAAACAGTGCCATGAAGTCTCATGTGCACATTACCCAAACATCAACATTTTGCCCGTCTTTTTAAATCTTCATCTCACCTTCTTTGCTGAAACATTTCAAAGCAAATATCTCTACCGAGTTTTGCTTTTTAAAACATTCATTATATAATATCACTAAGATCATTAACAACCTGCCTTTGTTCAAACTTCCCAGATTATCTCAAAAAAAAAAAATCCTTTTTACAGTTGGTTTGATTGAATCAGGATCCAAATGAATTTTTGTTGCTTAATAAGTATCTGACAAGTTTCTTTTAATTGATAAGTTTCTCCCCTCCCATGTTTTCAACATCATTTATACACGGAAGGAATCAAGGCCTCCAGCCCACGGAATTCCCCCTATCCTGTATGTGGCTTCTTTCTTCCTTAGAATATCGCTGCGCTTGTTCCCTGTCTCCTGCATTTCCTGTCACCTGGTCATTAGGTACAGATACCTAAGCCCAGGTTTGCTTCTGGCAAGACTCCTTCTTAGGGAATGTTTGCTACTTCCAGGCACAAGAGGAGGAGACATGCCAACTCAGCTCATAACCTTACTAAATGCTCTCGTTTTTCTTACTGCGCTTCTCTTGAACTACAGCCTGGCTCCACACGTACGCTCTTACCATTGAGCTTACCTTTTAGCCCAGGATTCTCCTGTATGGCTGAGTACGCTGGCAGCCACCTCCTGGAGACCCGCAAGTTCAATCTGGCCCACTGTTCCTGAAGTTCCGTCCATTGTCCCAAGTATCATTGTACCCGCCGGTTGATTTTCGACCTCACAAGCAGAGACAGACTTCTACTTGGGATGAAATGCAGAGTGGGGTCACGGAACCAGGTGCTTGCATTCCTGGAGCACCAGGGAGTCAGAGGTGTGACTTATAAACAGAGCAATCAGTTCACAACTGTAACTTCCTGATACCAATAAACTCCCAGGGACATCCAAACAAGTTTGCCTGGATTGATTACAATTCCCAGCTGCAAGGACACTTCATTAGCGTCCTAGAACTCACAGCGATAGTTTTGGGAACTAGATCCAAAAATGTCCTACATCCTGCATCCTGACTTTCTTTGGTGAAATGTAGGCAGTTGTTTGAGGGCTTCTGCAACTGAAAAGAACAAGGCAATTATGAGATGAGCTCCACATTCTGCCTGCTTGCCTTCTTCCTACCCAGGAGCCCCCCGGGGGGGAGGGGGGACAGTTCTCATTGATTTAGGAATGTTAATCCAAACACTCAAATTAAACGCACGCAGTTCTGACTGTCGGGGCTTAGAATCCACAGCCTGAAATGCTCTATTGTCCAAACTGGTCTCATGGAAACATGATGCAGTCACAGAGAAGGAGGCGATGGCCTCTTCTGGGTGTAACTTTGAGTCTTAGGATGATCTCCATGGGAATCAGAAGCCACAAAAGCAGTGCTGGCCAATGACATCCAAGTTAGATCATCTGGGTAGAAGAAATCGGTGCTGCTAACTGTACTCACAAGGTCGCATCTGACTGGAACCCTGGACCTTGCTCTCGTTGGACATGCTGCACATGGGAGGCTGCACACAGGGCAGACTTCTGGAGAAGGGCCACATCATGGCTGTTACCTGATTCATGCCACACCTGCCCCAGGTACTGGGGCGTGGTTATCTTTGCTTCTCAGTTTTCCATGACTGTTACAAGGATAACAGCAACCCCAGTTTGGAGGTGAAAATGATTGGAGAGCAAAGGGAGAGTGTTTGTTTACCAGCACATTACTCTCAGGTCCCAGAGCCCTGGGGTGCCGGCCCATCTTCCTGAAGTTTTGTTGACCTTTCTGGGATGGGAAGATGCCCACCCCTAAGGCCGGCTTTCCATCTTCCAGATGCAGTCCAAGGGCGACTGGGGGAAATCGCCAGGGAAGCCAGATTGGCAGCAGTGAACAAGTGTCTCTCTGAGAAGCGAGGCTGCCCTAATGGGGCTGCTTAGTGGGATTTTTCTCCCTTTTCAACCAGACTGAGCCTTGCTTCTTTCTGGCCGGCAGACAGGCTCCCCCGTCCAAGTACGCAGGAAAGTTCTGTTTTGACAAGCGCACACATTCTTTTTCACAAAGCCACAGAGGCGAACGCCTTTGTTGCAGATGGACCAACTCCCTTCCAGCCCCGGGGGTGGGGGTGCAAGCCCTCCCAGGAGCCGCAGAATGGGAGCACCAGTTGTGCTTGCTTATGCAGGCCCCCCAAAGTACATAACTTCCATTATGTGGCTTCCCCATAACAGAATTTACTTCCCCTCGCAAATCCAAACGCTGCCAGGCCTGTTTGTCCTGCACTGGGACTGGCAAGGAACAGGAGGTTGGCAGGACTCGTGAGGCATTTTTCTGCTGGGCTTTGGTTTCCTGGCCAGTTGAACCCAGTCCAATTATTGTCCCAATGTTCTGCCAGATAAAACAAGGAGGGAGCTTTCTAGATGCCTGCCCTTGTGACTAAGAGATGGGGGGAGGGCAGGCACAAGCCGCATCGGGGGTGGGGCCCACAAGCCCCAGCCAAGGCCACCGCGCAGGAGTCCCCTTCCCCAGCAAGCGCCCTGAGGCCGCCTGGTGGAATGCACAGCGGCCGCCGCTGACCTTGGCCTTCAGGCGAGTGAGTGCCTGGCACTCGGGGCCTGCTCACCTTGGCACAGGTCCTCCTCAGAGCATCCTTGTGACTGCAAGTTGAATTCTCTGGAACGTGGGGTTACTGTTCTCAGCAGACTAATCCCATTTGCAGTCTGCAGTGGTCTGCGCAGGAGGGGCCTCCCACAGATGCAGCCTAGGAGGCTACTGCCTCGAGACGGCAGCAAGAGCAGTGTACGGCACAGTCCTCTTCCAAAGTCCTCTTTCCAATGGCCCTTCTGCTGCGCTTGAATTTCTTTTTTTTTTCCTTTAAACATTTATTTTATCTATTTGAAAGGTAGAGTTACACAGAGAGAGAAGGGGAAGAGGAGGAGGAGGAGGAGGAGGAGGAGGAGGAGAGAGAGAGAGGGCTTCCATCTGCTGGTTCACTCCCCAGATGGTTGCAATGGCTAGAGTTCGGCCAATACAAAGCCAGGGGCCAAGAGCTTCTTCCTGGTCTCCCATGTGGGTGCAGGGGTCCAAGGTCTTGGGTCATCCTCCACTGCTTTCCCAGGCTAGAGCAGAGAGCTGGATTGGAAGTGGAACAGCGGGAACTAGAACCGGCGGCCATGTGGGATGCCAGCACTGCAGGCGGTGGCTTTACCAGCTATGCCATGGCACTGGGCACATTTTTTTCTTTTCTGAAAATTTATTTATTTATTTATTTGAAAGTCAGAGAGACAGAGAGAGATCTTCCATCTGCTGGTTCACTCCCCAAATGGCCACAATGGCCAGGGCTGGGCCAGGTTGAAGCCAGGGCCAAGAACTCCATTTAAGCAGGCACCGCGGCTCACTAGGCTAATCCTCCGCCTTGCGGCACCAGCACACCGGGTTCTAGTCCCGGTCGGGGTGCCGGATTCTGTCCCGGTTGTCCCTCTTCCAGGCCAGCTCTCTGCTGTGGCCAGGGAGTGCAGTGGAGGATGGCCCAAGTGCTTGGGCCCTGCACCCCATGGGAGACCAGGATAAGTACCTGGCTCCTGCCATCGGATCAGTGCAGTGCACTGGCCACAGCGCGCCAGCGCGCCGGCCGTGGCGGCCATTGTAGGGTGAACCAACGGCAAAGGAAGACCTTTCTCTCTGTCTCTCTCTCTCACTGTCCACTCTGCCTGTCAAAAAAAAAAAAAAAAAAAAACTCCATTTGGGTCTGACGTGGGTGGCATGGGGGCCCAAGCACTTGGGCTACCATGCACTGTCTTCCTGGGAATATTACTAGGGAGCTGGCTTGGACACGGAGCAGCTGGGACTTGCATCAGCACTCTAGTACAGGATGCCAGTGTCCCAGGCAGCACCCTGATCTCCCGCACCACAATGCCAGCCCCTGTGCTTGAATTTAGGAGTCACTAAAGCATTGTCTCCAGGAAGTTCTGCTTAAATGCACATATTAAATTCACAATTACATCCTGATTAAAATGCATAGATGCATGTAAGCGGATGACAAAACAGACGCAGGCATAACCTCCAGGGTCTAGTGGTTCCTCTCCATCCTTCCCTCCCAAGGAATGGCTGCATCTTTTTGGCAGAGGTGGGTAAGGATAGATACCTGCTCTGGGACCGCCCCTTCTCCCACTGTCCAATCTCCAGCCTCACTTCACAATGGTCCATGGAGAGCCTCTTCCCTAACAAACCCACCTTGAACTGCACATTTTCTGGTGTCTGAGCTGGGATGCTAAATGCAGAAGTTGTTTGATGTCTAGTATTTCAAGTATGGGAGACTTTCTGTCTCAGTTACAGTTCAGCAACTCTATTTCGGCTACTATGTTATTTTTAGTATCCAAGTGTGACTGCGTAGATCTGTGAAATGCTCAAAATTCAGGAAGAGCTCATTTTCCCTGAAATCCAAGGGGAGTTCAAAATGTTCTTAGGGGCAGGCATTTGGCACAGCAGTTAAGACACGGCTTGGGATGCCTGCATCCCATAGAGGAATACCAGGGTTTGAGTCCTGACTCCCTGCCCCTGACTCCAGTCCCATACTAACGTGCACCCTGTGAGGCAGCAGGGGATGGCTCAAGTAGTTGGGTCCCTGCCTCCGACATGGGAGAGCAGGATTGAGTTCTGGGCTCCCAGCTTCAGCTCGACCCAGCCCTGGTGGTTGTAGGCATTTGAGGAGTGAACCAATGGTTGGAAAATCTCTGTCTCTCCCTCCTTCTCTGTTGCTCTGCCTTTTACATATATAAAGTAATATAATTTAAAAGTTCTTAGGAAAATGGAACTAAAATATGTTTATTTTGATGGAAAAAGTTTTGAAATTCATGCATTGTTTTTTCATAATATACCTTTTCCATAAGCATTTGAAGATCCCTTGTATGCATGGGTTTCAAACATTTTGCAGTGAAACAAATATCTTTTAATTTCATTTTCCTGCAAACTGTTGAAATCCCCTTATGTAAATGAACTACAGTGTTGCTTCTTGCAAAAATGTCCCTGAAGTCCTGCTACAAAGTCCCTATATTCAGCTCCGCAGAGGCTGGGGTGGGATAACAGGCCTGGGTCTCCTTATTAATGGACAAGACAGGGGATATCATCCAAGCTGCCCACTACCAAAGGGATTCTGATGAACCAAGGCCCTTGTTCCTCTGGACGCTCACGATAGGGCTCTACAACCCAGTGCACCTCTGATTATAACAATTTTTCTCTGACCATAAATGGTGACTTTGCTAATACATGAGGTGTGGTTATTTCCATTCCATCAAGTCTAGATTGCACATATTGTCTTGTCACCTCTTCTCAAACCTAACCTGAGGAGTACTGGAGACCTAGGGCTTGTATTAATGCGAGGCCCAGGATTCTAAGCCATTCCTACTTCTAGATAAATATGTAACAAAGAATTTTAAAAAGAATACAACTTATTAACTAGACTGCAAAAATCTTCCTGTTGATGAGGAAGTTTAAGACTGCACTGATTTTTCAGGTTTGTTTTTAAGCTAAAGGGATGTAGGGAAGGCAGGGCTATGAAGCATGCCAGAGGAAAAGAACAAAAGGGGGAGGAGTGCCGGGTAGGCCAGGACCCCTGGAGCTAATGGCCTGGCAGAAGCACAACCAGAGGTCATCTGTGCTGTCAGGAGTCCAGCATGAGCCTCTGGGCCCTGGTGGACGATGCTGGCAGCTCCAACCGGCTTCACCTCTGAGATTGGGCCAAAGATGACTTCAGGGAGTGACCACGTTCAAGTTGAAGCTTTTTGGTGTGGGCACAAGTCCCAGGGCCAGGAGAAGAGGCTAGAGTGGCAGAGATAAGCAGTAGGATCTTGAAAGCTGAAGGAAAACCAAGGAAAATCCCAACAGCAGACATAGGCAACTGCTGGAAGGGTAGGTGGTAAGCTGTTGGAAGAGACAGTTTTGTTGTAGGCAGGGAGGGAGACAAAAACCAAATTTGCTTCGATAGGGTGGGGCACAGAGGAGGGCTTTAGGCAATGCCTATGATGGACAAATATTCACAGTCTAACATTTTGGCCCTTTGTAGCTGTTTTAGGGTATGCATTCCTGTCTTCTCAGCTCTAGTGGCTACGTGGCCCAGACCTACCTCTGAGCCAGATCAAAGGAGTAGCTGTAAACGTGACAGGGACCGACTCGCTAGCACACGTTCTCTGTCCATGGTGCCCACTGAAGTCCAAAGCATTATTTTCCTAATCAGGGTCTTTTTCACTCCTCTCTGCCATACTTCCACACCCCATTCATTCAACAAGTTTTTTTATTAATGATTATTCTACTCCTTATGTCATGTTAGATATATGGTTTGCAATGACAAACAAGACAGAACCAATCCTTGCCCTCACAGCCCTATAGTCCAGTGAGCATTTCAGACATTCAAGAGGCAAAAAAATAAAAATAATAGAAATCGTACCCAAGCATGATCAGAGCTTTGAAGACAAAAAAAAATGATGCTATGAGAAAGAAAGCATGGTGAAGCCCCATTCAGATAAGTATCCCAGGAAGACATCTCCAAAGAAATGACCTTTAGAGCAAGCCCTAAATGAAGTAAACGAGTCAGCCTCTTTGGGGTTGAAGAAACAGCACGCAGACAGCAAAAGAGCATGTTTGAGTCAGGAGAGAGGCGGAGGCATCACAGAACCAAGGCAAGGCAACTGTGGTTAGAACAGTGAGAAAGGAAGACAGTGCCATGAGCAGAGCAAAGTAGGTCA
Organism: Oryctolagus cuniculus; assembly: GCF_051225735.1. Taxonomy (NCBI): domain Eukaryota; kingdom Metazoa; phylum Chordata; class Mammalia; order Lagomorpha; family Leporidae; genus Oryctolagus; species Oryctolagus cuniculus. The sequence goes on from NC_142876.1 coordinate 108,111,817, forward strand.
CAGTAGACTGTAAAACCATTGGGAAGGAATCCAGAATGACTTGGAAGGTTTCAAACAGGGAGAATGATGCAACCTAAACAACTGTATCTTTGAAAGTCTACTCTAGCTGCCATGCAGGAAGAAAACTAAGGACCGACACGTAAGTAAACATAAAAGATAGTGATGAGAAGGAGTCTGAGTCCCAGACAGAGCTCAGAGACATTCTGAAAGTTCAGCTGACATGATTTGGAGGTGGACTGGATATAACCCAAGGACCACAGGTCCTGCCTAGTCTCAGCCCTATGAACTTTATATCCTTTATAGACGCCTCCAGAAACTCTCAGGCATTGGCACCTAGCTCCTGAATAAATCCAGATCAAATCTGTACCTGCTAATTCTAACTCTCAACTTCATTAAGTTCTCTCTCTCCCTTTCTCTGTCTCTCTCTCTCTCATTCCTCTGGTTACCACCATATGCCTGGATTTCCCATATGTTAATGTTTACCCCGACACTTGCTCTAGAGTGACCCCAATGTGGCTCTTGATGTTACTCTTAAGGCCCTACACTGTGGATAATGGTATTTTCCACTCTGCCTCTGCACTGACAGGCCTCACAGCCTTAGCCTGCCCCTCACCGGTCCCTCCTCCTTAATCCTATCTATTTTGGAAATGCTTCCCAGCTTTCCAAGAACGTCCCTTTGGTTGGGACACTATACTCCTAGCCACTGACAAGGCCTGTTCCAACCTGGATGGAACACTTGGATCGATGTGCCATTGACCTCTTGGTTTTAAACATCTTCCCTTTCTGGGAACTCTTGCCCTAGCCCAAGGCCTTGATCAGACCCTCTCGTCCTGTTATCCTCCTGTGTGTGGGGAGCAGCCCGGACTGGACTGAGTTACTGGAATTAAGACTTATTCTATGCATCTGCTCTCCCACAATATGGCGCTGGGAGAGAAGTAAACAGCTTCCGCACAGCTGCCTCCAGTTCAACCAATAAACTGTAGGACTTGCTCCTGATTGGAGAGCAGCGTACTCGGCGTGTGGGCAGCCGAGTTAGGATTGGCGGAGGAGGACTATAAAGGAGGAGAGAGACGGCATGCACCAGGAACATCTATGGGGAACATCTAGCTGAAGGAACACCCGTGCAGCCCCCGAGAGACCCGGCCGGCGGTGTGCCGCTCCCCTGCGGAAGTGGGGAATGCGGCCAGGGGGAACTGCCCTTCCACGGAGGTGGAAGGGATAGTAGCCAACCCGGGAAGAACCAGCAGCAAACCCGGGGAGGGCCGAGCAGACGAAAAGAACAGCGCAGGGTCCTGTGTTGCTCCTCCACGAAGAGGGGGAGCGACATAATGGTGCCGTGACTCGGATAGGAAACCTAGGACGGATAGAAAACTTAGGAGGGAAGAAACGTGACTCGGATAGGAAACCTAGGACGGATAGCAAACTTAGGAGGGAAGAAACGGGAAGAACTGGGAAATTACCGGAGAGAGAGACTAGCAAACAGCCTAGGGAAAAGCCGGACGAAAAGGGTGCCGGAAGAAGCTATTGAAAGCCTAGGCATAGACTCGGATATGGACTACGGGGGGAAGCTGGGAGAAATCTCTAAGGTCGAAAGCGAAAGTGAACGCTAGAACAAGCAGACTCGGACGCGGACTGTGGGGAGAGGCCAGGAGAAATGAGGGAGGAATATTGTTGGAGGAAAGCTTGGGGAAACATACCGGGTAGAGAAAAATGTTAGGGAAATTGAAGCCACGGGGGGCAGGCCAAGGCGGACACGAAAGCCACTTTGGGATTCTCAAGTTAGCCCGGGAATAGGGGGCGAAAAGTTGAAACCAGAAGCTGAAACGTGAGCCTGGTTGGGATCCGTCTGATTAGCCCGGGGAGCAAAGGACGGGAAGCCAAACCGTGGGGCGGAGACGTATGCTGGGTTGAATTTGCCAGGCTAGCCCGGGGAACTTAGATTGAATGCTAGTGGCGGACACGTAAGCTACGCTGTTACTCGCGGAAGCCGCCACGTGCAGAGAGAGCACGGGGCGTGAATAGATAGGGAACGAGGCTGGCGCGAGGCCGTGGTGCAGACGCGAAGGGCGTGGAGACCGCGGAGCGCGCGAAGCCAAGCCGCGCAAGGCCGGGAAGCCGCCGAGAAGCAGCCTCGGGGCGGGCACCGGAAAGCCGCGCAGATGAGAGAGGCGCGGGCTGAAGCGGCGCAGAGCCGGGAAGCTGCGGGGATAAGAGAAACAGAAGTTTAGAAGTAAGATGAGAGAAATAGGAATGCTGGAAGATAGAAGTAAAATGGGAGAAATAGGAATGCCCGGAGATAGAGAAATAGAGAAATAGAAAGGCCTTCCCTCAACATGCCAATGAGAAAGCTTGGATTCGGTCTGCCCAATTAGTGAGGCGATGAGAACCTGCGGCGGCTAGCAGCTTATGCGCCGCAGGTCACCGAAGACAGGCACGAATTAACATCAATAAGGCCTCCCCACAACATTGCTATGTGAGAGCTTGGATTCGGTCTGCCTGATTTAAGGCGGTAAGCACCAGCAAGCAGCTCGACCAAAGCATGAGCTGCAGGTCACCGAAGATAGGCACGAATCAACATTAATAAGTCTCCCCCACAATACGGCAATGAGAAAGCTTGGATTCGGTCTGCCTGATTAAGGCGGTAAGCGCCAGCAGGCGGCTCGACCAGAGTGTGAGCCGCAGGTCACCGAACACAGGCACGCATCAGCGCCTAAAAACCTCCTCACAACATGGCGAAGAGAGGACCCGGATTCGGTTTGCCTGATGGATAGGACTTGTAAGAGCCTGTGGCAACTCTAGCAAGTAGAGCAGAGTGTGTGCCGCGGGACACCGAAGACAGGCGCGTATCAACGCCAAAAAATAAAAAGAAAGGGGGATCTGTGGGGAGCAGCCCGGACTAGACTGAGTTACTGGAATTAAGACTTATTCTATGCATCTGCTCTCCCACAATATGGCGCTGGGAGAGAAGTAAACAGCTTCCGCACAGCTGCCTCCAGTTCAACCAATAAACTGTAGGACTTGCTCCTGATTGGAGAGCAGCGTACTCGGCGTGTGGGCAGCCGAGTTAGGATTGGCGGAGGAGGACTATAAAGGAGGAGAGAGACGGCATGCACCAGGAACATCTATGGGGAACATCTAGCTGAAGGAACACCCGTGCAGCCCCCGAGAGACCCGGCCGGCGGTGTGCCGCTCCCCTGCGGAAGTGGGGAATGCGGCCAGGGGGAACTGCCCTTCCACGGAGGTGGAAGGGATAGTAGCCAACCCGGGAAGAACCAGCAGCAAACCCGGGGAGGGCCGAGCAGACGAAAAGAACAGCGCAGGGTCCTGTGTCGTTCCTCCACGAAGAGGGGGAGCGACACCTGTGGAACCACTAACTCAAACCAAATTGAGCTGCCTTGTCCCTTTGAAATGCTGGCTTCTTCTGTCCTGAGTGCAGACAGAGCTGATGGCAGGGAGGCCACTGTGTGAATGTATTACCTTACAGAGACCAAAGTTCTTCCTGTGTATTGAAATCCTGGCCTGCTGTCTTGCCACACTTACCCGAGTTACAACGAGAACACCATGCAATGAGTATTCCTACTCACACATATTCATATAAGAGTACAATGGCTGTACTGTATTAAGCTGGTGATTATTTTAATTTCTCTATGGCCATATATGAATGGATTCAAATTCAAAGTGTGCACAGACCCTTTTTATTGGGTATAGTCATGAACTGATTTCACAAAATGATATGGCTTTATATTGGTTCCACTCCACTCTTGCTTTTATTTTCCTTTACAGCATTAACCAGAAGGCCTTCGTTTGTGGGGAGCAACTCGGACTAGACTAAGTTACTGGAATTAAGACTTATTCTATGCATCTGCTCTCCCACAATATGGCGCTGGGAGAGGAGAAAACAGCTTCTACCCAGCTGCCTCTCACCAACTTGACAAGCTGCAGGACCTGCTCCTGATTGGAGGAGAGCAGCGTACTCAGCGTGTGGGTAGCAGAGTTGGGATTGGTGGAAGAGGACTATAAAGGAGGAGAGAGACAACATGCACCAGGAACATCTAAGGGGAACATCTATCTGAAGGAACACCTGTGCAGCCCCCCGAGAGAGCCAGCCGGCGGTGTGCCGCTCCCCCGCGGAAGTGGGGAAAGTGGCTAGGGGGATCCGCCCTTCCACGGAGGTGGAAGGGTCGGTAGCCAACCCGCGAAGAACCAGCAGCAAACCCGGGGAGGGCCGAGCAGACAAAAGAACAGCTCAGGGTCCTGTGTCGTTCCCCCATGAAGACGGGGAGCGACATTCGTTCTGTGAAATAATTCTATGAATCATCATTTCAGGAAAGCATGCAGGGCTCACACAGTTTCCCACTTCCTCAAAACCAATAATTCTTCCCCTGGTTCATCTGCCTTTTTCTTAGGATTCATAATTTCTTATTTTTGTGTTAATTATCTATGGCCACAATAATGTTACATCATACATGGTCTCACAACGTAGTGGCTTAAAATAATAAGCATCTCTTTATGGGTCCGTGTATTGGTGATTTAGGCTGAATTGGCTAAGCAGTTCTGGCCTCAGGACTCACGTATCAGGTGAATGTTTGACTACTGGCTGATGGTGGTTGTAGGTGACCCTGGTAACTCTATTCCATGCCACGTGCCCTCTCCTCCAGCAGGCTAAGCTGTGTGTCTTGTCATGGTAAGGACAGAAGGCCAGAGCAGAGATGTAAGCGGCTGTTTGTATCCTACCTGCTAACATCCCACTGGATAAAATAATCAATGTGTCTGTACACAAAGAGGACAGGAGGTCATAGTGGAGTGCATGACTCCAAGAAGGGGTGAGGAATGAGGTCATGGATGTGATCCCTCGACAACCCTGGTATTTTCCCTTTGCTCCTGAAGTGAAAGAGGAGAGCCCACCTGATTAGGAATTCTGATTGGTTAATACCAAAGGATCACGGACAACGTTTCCCTTTGTTTTTGAAATTTACAAGCAGAAGCATTTACTTCCTGTGGTGTGCAGTTCTATGAGTTTTACCGTGTGCATACATTTGTCGTTTGTGTGATCACCACCACAGGCAAGAGACAGAGCCCTTCCACCACTTCCTGTAACTCTCAGATTCCTGATGTTTTGAGAGCTCAGGTCCAGATAATGTTCCCACACAGAGCAGGTAGTATTTGATAAAAACAACACCTGTGGAGTATTTTACAGCCTAAACATTGAGGTTTTGCTGAGTAAAATGGTAAAGTCCAAGAGAATTCCCTTAGATGGAATGCCTTGTGAAGACTTTGGTAATAAGAAATTGCAAAGACTTGAAGCTGGTGGAAAGGCGGGGGGTGTATTAGCTTGAAGAAACCCTTAGCCATTCTGCATACAAAAGCAAATCCCTGGGGTGAGGATTGTGCACTGAGTTAAGCCACTGCCTGCGATGTCAGCACCCCATATGGGTGCCGACTCCAGTTCCAGTCCGCTTCTGATCCAACGCCCTGCTAACGTGCCTGGGAAAAGGAACAGAAGGGGGCTCAGTACTTGGATTCCTGCCTCCCAGCTGGGTGTTCCAGGCTCCTGGTTTCGGCCTGGCCCAGCCCTGGCCATTGCAGCTATTTGGCGAGTGAATCAGTGGATGGAAGATCTGTCTCTCTTTCTTCCTTCTCTCTCTATAACTTTGTCTTTCAAATAAATAAAATATTTTTTTAAAAGAGGACTGAATTGACTACAGTTGAAGGTTTTTTTATAAAAAAAAGAAAGAAAAGAAAAAGAAGCAATCTCTGAGAGTTAAAGCGCATTTTCAAATGGGAAAGAGGGGGCTGGAACGAGAACCCAAAGCTCACGGTCAGGGTCAGGTGTTCCTTCAGTTACTCAAGGTTTCTCTGCCTATCCGTCCCTCTCCTCCTTGAACAATGTTCGTCCCTGCTCTGCCTATCTTCAGGTTTAGTGAGAACGGACCTCAGGGTTCTGTAATTTTAACTCCCCAAGAGAAGCTGAAGGCATTGTTTTTCTCCAAGGAATCCTATTTGCTGCTGGCTGACTTTAGGTGACTCCCTTAGGTTTGCAGAGGGAGCACGGTTTTCGTTCCTGGAAAATTTAATGCACAATTTGATCTTTGCTACTCTACTGAACTCCTCCTGAGCGTGCTGGTCCTTATCTCATTGCTCTCCCAGCTGCCAGGTAATTTGATCTGAATTTCTCTTATCAGTCCTAGGCCAGCAAGCAGGTGATGAATGAGGGGCTGGGAAGACAGCTGTCTCTTCTTTGAGGCTTCTGGCATTTTTGGAAGGGACTGTGTATGTGGCAGTTGCGGGAAATGGAAGAAAAACTCCCTCCCACACGCCTTCGTCCAAGCCCTCCCACACCACTTCGAGGTGAATCGTTCTTCCTTAGGATTCTTGACATTCATGAAGCTTTGCAGTGGCCTGGTCATCATGGCTCCCTGCCCAGAGGACAGAATTTCCCTGGCATGACCTTGGCTGCCCTTAAAACAATGTCTCACAAGAGTCTTTAACTGAACTAAAATGTGAAACGCTGCAGCAGACGGCTTATTTGACCTTCTGCACTGGAAGCCCTGACAGTCCCAGGCTCGCGTTGCCCCAGGTAACCTGGATGGGTCTTGCACTTCAGATGTGAGATTAAAGGATCAAGGGGAAGCTGCTGAGTCATGGCATCTGACCCACTTAAATCTGTTACACTCTCTTCAAGAATCTGATGTGCCCTTTGAGAGGGATCCCTCTGAGTTGTCTCTCTTCTGCACGGCTGTGAGGCAAAGCCCTCTATTTGCTACCAGAATACAAAAGGAAGCAGGAAAAACTGAATCTAGACCAGTGGACTTCCAGACCCAGTTAGACAAAGCCCTGTGACATTGAAACCACCAGGCTGTCTCTGTCAGACACCATTGCCACCACGTCCCAATGGAAATGTCCTTAGCCCACCCACTGGCCACCTCAGCATTCCACCAAGGAGAGAAGAGCAGTGCCTTGGGGGCATGACATCACAAAACATGTCAATTGACATTTAGGGGAGTGTTTCAAGGCTCCCTCCCTGCTCCCATCTGCTACTGTCACCAAGATGTCACCATCCAAATTAGTGCAAGGCCCCAACCCAAGCAAGCATCAACTGGATTGTCAGCCCTGTGAATGACCCGCCCTGGGGACCTGCTGGTTAGAGCCCTGACTTGGCTGTCACCATCCTGTAGCTTTCCACTTTCCCCAGGCAGGCAGAGCTGCCAAAAAAACAGCAGTCCGCCTCTCCCTGAGAAAGAAAAAGCTGAACAAGGTCAGATAAACACGGAGCCAGAGAAAGCCCTCCCCTCCCCCATCCCATACGGGGTATTATCCTCGCCCCAAGCTAAGGACCTCTAAATCCGGCCACAATAGTAATCCTGGGATGGCAGGAAAATGCTCAGCCTGGAAGCCACATCCTCTGTGGTGTCTCGGCCAGCACCAGTGAAGGACGTGGAGGTAAATTGAGAAGGAATTTGAATGACAAAGTGACATGGTGTCCATCTCCCTAATGATGGGACAAGTTACTCGTCTGTCACTGGCAAGGCAAAACTGCCAGGCCCAGATCTGTATTTAAAAGCTATTTCTCATGGTTTTAAGTCACCAGCCCAGCTCAATAGCTAAAACAAAGAGAATGAATTATGGAACAGCACGAGGGGAGCTTGTTAATTTTCCCACAGATGCACTGTGAAATGAAAGCTTTATTCCAAGAATGGTATATCCTAAGGGCTCTCTCTAGAGAGAAGCTGACAATCCAAATGTCCTTACGCTTTCCTTTGCCCCCTGCTTTATGGCTTTTTCTATATATACATTTACAAAATATGTATATTTCATGGTACGTCTGTATCTATAGGACTGAGGGAGTTCAAGTCTGTGATTCTCTTTGGGGCTTCCTCGACAATGAAAAGCACTTAGGTGGTGTCATTGATGAACACACACACACACACACACACACAGGCATGTGTACGTCTGTATTAGAATTTGTGTACAGCCTGTCTGTCCCTATTAGAGAGGCATTCACGCAGGCTGCTAGCTATTGTCCATCCCGGGGAGCTCTAGCCCACCTCCAATTGGAACCCAATGAAATAATCATGATAATTTTGCCTTCATGTCTCACCTTTCATCAGGGAGGATGAAAGGACTTCACAAACCCTGGGTTCCTCTTTGATCTGGGCTCCTATCTGGTGCACCAATCCCCATTGTGTATTCTGCCCTCACCCTGCAGATGGGCCTCCCACCGACGGTAATTGAACTTCCATATGCAGAGCAGGCAAGAGGCTAGCCTGGCAGGAGAGCCTGCTGCCGGTGCCAGGAGCCAGAGGGCCGCGTCCTGAAAGGGCTGGGGCGGTGCTCCGCGTGTGCGACGGGGCAGGGGTTACACACGCAGGGAAAGAGGGAACCCTTCCTGAGCTGCCACTGTAGTTTTGAGAGAGGGGTCCTCCGTGGGAGACGGAGGAGCACTCCAGGCAAGGGGATAAAATCCATCTGCACAGAGCAGGTGTTGCCCAAGGCTCTGCCCTGAGCTGTCTTCCTAGCCACACCCCAGACTTCCTGGGAAGGACTCTGAAACACACACCCCAGGCTCAAACGCTCCCCTGGGTCGAGCCAGGCATCTCCAGCTGTCCCCTGAGCATTTCCATCCACATATTTCTCTGGGGCATCCAACTCAGCTCCTACCAAGTACACCGCACGATTCTGCCTCCTCCTTCACTCTCAGCTCTCCTGCCTGACTTCCCTACTCGCAGTCGCTGGAGGTACCGCCCTGTGTAAGCCCCCCAAGAGATGCAATGCTCATGGAGCTTGCACTGCGGAGGAGGAGCAGGGTGGGAGAAGACCACAAACAAGACGTAAGGCAAGAAGGGTGGCTGCGGTGGTGATGCACCCTTGAGCTGGGGGATCACCGTGGGCCCCTCCAGGAGGGTGACCAGGAAAAAGCATTTCCAAGTGCAAGGAGAGAAAGCACCAAGGCCCCAAGGCATCGACACAATCGGCAATCGGCCTTGTCTAGGGACTGGAGCGCTGGAAGAAAGCAGTGAGAGAAGACGAGGTGGGAGAGGAGTGCAGGGCCAAGACGGGGTGAGGTTTAGCAGCTGGGGCACAGGGCTTGCATCTTATTAGGATTTATTTATTTTTAATCAAAAGGTAGAGAGAGGGAGAGAGAATGTCTTTTTTTTTTTTTCTTTGACAGGCAGAGTGGACAGTGAGAGAGAGAGACAGAGAGAAAGGTCTTCCTTTGCCGTTGGTTCATCCTCCAGTGGCCGCCGTGGCCAGCTCGCTGTGGCCGGCGCACTGCGTTGATCCGATGGCAGGAGCCAGGCACCTCTCCTGGTCTCCCATGGGGTGCAGGGCCCAAGGACTTGGGTCATCCTCCACTGCACTCCCTGGCCACAGCAGAGAGCTGGCCTGGAAGAGGGGCAACCGGGACAGAATCCGGTGCCCCGACCGGGACTAGAACCCTGGGTGCCGGCGCCGCAAGGCGGAGGATTAGCCTAGTGAGCCGCGGCACCGGCTGAGAATGTCTTCAATCTGCCGGTTCACTCCCCAAATCACTGCGGCCCAGGCTGGTTCTCCTGTGCGGGTGCAGGAACCCAGGCACTTGGGCCGTCTCCCACTGCCTTCCCAGGTGCATTAGCTGGGAGCTGGTTTGGAAGCAGAGCAGCCAGGACTCTAACTGGTGCTTGCAAACCGTGGCTGAACCCACTGTGCCACCATGCCAGCTCACAGAGTTGGCATTTTCATCCTGGAGTTGTCCACATCCAGGAGGTCTGCTGTCAGCATCCCTCAGCTGAGACTTAAGTCCCTTTGACTCCTCTGTGTGTCCCACGCTTCACTCTTCCCACACAGGTGGGGTTTAACAGGCAACAAGGGCAAGGTTTTGGTAATCTGCCAACTCCCTGCTTCCTCCCTCCGGGGTCCCCGACAGAGCCCTCTGTGTTCAAAAGGACCAACAGCCAAACGGAAAACAAAGCATCCGTTCTGTGATCACTGGGAAAGCACCAGCTACCCCTAAGGCTGTGAGGGTGGGCTTAGGCTAGCAGGCCCAAGCTTAGCTTCCACACTGGCTTGCAGTTTACATCTTGGGAGACCCATCTGTTCCGGCTTGCCTGTCAGGGCAGCAGTGAGAGTGGGTGGTCGGATGGGGACGGGCTGCTGCACCCACCCCCCAGCAGCTGAGAGTGTCGGCTGCTCCGAGATCACAGCTGCTCTTCAGCCACAGAGTTGCCCCCGGGAAGTTGTACAGCTCCCCACCCGGGCAGCTGGCAGCCCAGGAGGCCCCTTGCCTCCGGGTGAGACAATTCTGAGCTGAAATTCACACTCTAGATTCCAGCCTCCTCTATGGTATAGCGTGTGGAGAGGTAATTTGGGGTCAGGGTCAGCTTCACGGGTGTGTGAGCTGTGCAGCTGCACAGGGATTCCCCGCTTAGAAGGGCCCCACACCTGCTTTAATGCTCTCTTACCTCGTGAGATTCCTAATGATTTCGAAACAAGAATCTTTGCCTTCTCATCTTGCCTTGGATCCCACAAAGTAAGTAGCTTGTCCTAGGTGGGGTCGCGTACCAAGAACTGTTCAGGGTATCTGGCATAGAGGCTACGTCACTACTTCAGACACCCACATCCCATATTAGAGTGTCTGGTTTGAGTCCCAGCGGCTCCACTTCCAATGCAGCATTCTGCTAATGTGCACCCTGGCTTTCGGCCTGGCCCAGCCCTGGCTGTTACAGGCATTTGGGGTGTGAACAATAAATGAAGATTCCCTCTCTGCCTCCCACCCCCTTTCAAATAAAATGAAAATAAATGTTTACAATTTCAAAAACAGAGAATTATTCAGGGTTGCCTGCTGAGATGTGAAGGGAGAAGCACAGTTTCCTTGGGATCTCTTTGACCCCAGGATTCGGGTGAATTCTGCAGGCCCCACGACACCTGTGTGCACCTGTGTCTCCGGGTAGTGTGTATTTGCAGTCTAGAGTCATCAGACTACACGGAGGCCGGAGTTCTGGTCAGCTCCTGACTCTCCAGTGGGCCAACACTGGAAGCAAACGCCTGCTGGGCTGTGAACAGACGGGACCATTCCTATCTTTGACTGGCAGGTGTCTGGAGCTGTTTTTCTCAGGGAGCTCTTCAGGGCTCCTTGAAGATTTCCTGCCACTCCTTCACTGAGAGTTTCCCTACACAGTCAGATGCTTCTCTGTGCAGGAGTTAGTGGAGGTCCTTTCACAGTCCCTAGAGACCCAGCATTCCCGTAGCTCCGGCAGCCCCTACTGAGATGAACCCAAAAGAGCCCCACTCTTCCTCTGTAGGACCACCTCTATCTACTCCACCCCCTCAACCTTGAGTCAGGAGCCACTTTCTCCACCACCTGTGCAGTCGCATCCTGATCTTGTCTGTCTTCCACACTTCCAAAGACAAGCCAAGCAGCTCACAGCATTGCCCACTCCTGTCCTCTCTGGGTGTAGTGAGAATCCTCATGGTAAGTCATCTGCATTCTCTTTAAACATGAATTTTCTCTCTTTCTCTCCTACTTTTTGTATTCTCAGAATGAGTGAGAAGTAACTTAGACCCTATGAGACCAGTTCTTAATTGTTTTCCTTGTCATTTTTGTGTGAGGGATCTGGCTTTGGGATTTCACAACATTGTGTCTCATTGTCTCTGGAAACTTCGATAGTAACATCTGGTTGCAGGTGCAAAGCCCTGAGTTAAGTACTGTACGTTGCATAATGTATTATTTACACAGCCCTGTAAAGTTTACAGAGCAGCTCACTTTGCTCTCCCCATGGCCCTGTGGGAGACACTATTTTGCAGGGAATTCCGCTGACATTCAAGAGGTAATGTTGCTTGTCCTTGTCACTCAGCTTGTAAGTGGAAAGGCTGGGGTGGAGACCTTCTCCCAGGCCTTCCCACTGCAGGCTGTTCGCTCTGCTCAGCAGCTCTTCCCAGCAAACAGAGAGGAGGTTGGCGACATAAAGTGGCCAGTGGTTAGTGCCTCAGGTATAAAGGGAAAAGATACAAGAAGAAAAAAAAAAAAAAAGCCTCCCAATCTGTGAAGCACAGGACTGATAGAATGCCATGCTGCTTCTGTGACTGTTATTTTTAGCACCCAGTCATCTGAGTTGACTGCTTAGGATGCCGCAGTTCAAGGTCACCTTGAGTGGTCATCTCACTGCTGGACTTCACCTGGACATCCCCCTGAACACAGCTGACCCGTGTCTTGGCTGTCTGTGAATATCATCCCTTCCCCCAGCTGAAGTTTGAGTGCTGGCCAGATCCTGACTCTCCAGTGGGCCAACACTGGGAGCAAGCGCCTGCTGGGCTGTGAACAGACGGGACCATTCCTATCTTTGACTGGCAGGTGTCTGGAGCTGTTTTTCTCAGGGAGCTGTCCTGTCCCTCAGTGCTCCAAGCCTGTGCTCCTTCTCTCACTGATCACCTTGCCTTCAGAAAGGTGGAAAGTGGAGGCAGGAAGTGACCAGTATCAGCTTTTCAACAGCCTTTAGAAACCGTAACTCTTGACCTGGCCAAGTCCTACCCTAGTCACGCAACCCCGCAGAGTGCGAGGAATGGTGAGCAGGGGCATGGAGGCGTGGGGTGAGGGTTCTGGGAGACTCACCTGGGTGGGCAGGATCTCGCATTTTCAGATTGTCCATCAGGTGATCAGCTACATGGAGGATGCCCTCTCCCGCCACAGCTTTCAGTGAGAGCAGCCAAGGACACTGTGAGTGATCTAGAAAAGCTATCAAAAGGGCAGAGTGACTTGGGTTAAGAGGGCATTGGCTAAGAACAAGAAACAAAGAAAAGTATAAACTGGTATGACAGATACTAAATCATTGTAATTTAGAGTAATACATTATACTATAGACTATATTATTCTGCTTTAATACTATTTAATATAAAATACACAGTATGTAATAAATGCTAAGCAATTTCTTGCATTTTTTTTTCTTTGTGACAAAAATCATTTATTAGGTAGCCACAACCTAACAAGCCCTGCTCCCCTGTTGCCTCCCCCTTCCTGTCCAGGAGGGGGCTCCTTGGTGTCTTGCATTGTTGTGTTGTTTTGTTTTGTTTTGTTTTGACAGGCAGAGTGGGCAGTGAGAGAGAGAGACAGAGAGAAAGGTCTTCCTTTTGCCGTTGGTTCACCCTCCAATGGCCGCCGCGGCCGACGCGCTGCGGCCGGCGCACCACGCTGATCTGAAGCCAGGAGCAGGTGATTCTCCTGGTCTCCCATGTGGGTGCTGGGCCCAAGCACTTGGGCCATCCTCCACTGCACTCCCTGGCCACAGCAGAGAGCTGGCCTGGAAGAGGGGCAACCGGGACAGAATCCGCCACCCCAACTGGGACTAGAATCCGGTATGCCGCAAGGCGGAGGATTAGCCTAGTGAGCCGCAGCGCCGGCCTTGCATTGTTTTTATCCCAACACTAAGCTTACTGATCTATGAGGTGGCTTTAATTATTCCCATTCCACAGATAAGGAAACCAAGGTAAAATAGCTTAAGTAACCAGACCTGGCCCATGCATAGGTGGTAGAGCTAGGATTTGAACTCAAGCATTTCTTTTCTTTCTTTTTTTTTTTTTTTTAATTTATTTGACAGAGTTAGAGAGAGAGAGAGAGAGAGAGAGAGAAAGAGAAAGGTCTTCCTTCCATTGGTTCACTCCCCAAATGGCTGCCATGGAGCTACGCCGATCTAAAGCCAGGAGCCAGGTGCTTCCTCCTGGTCTCCCATGGGGTGCAGGCCCCAAGCACTTGGGCCATCTTCCACTGCCCTCCCAGGCCACAGCAGAGAGCTAGCCTGGAAGAGGAGCAGCCAGGACTAGAACCCAGTGCCCATATGGGATGCTGGCGCCGCAGGCAGAGGATTAACCAAGTGACCCATGGCTCCGGCTCCGCACGCATTTCTGAGTCTGAAATTCATGCTGTTGATCTGACCTCTTGGGGACACTGCAGAGGAAACTTGCAGATATATCCATGTGGGTCAAACCATGAAAATCATTTGAAAGAAAGACTAAAACACATCATTTCACAGTTCCACCAGTGAATTCTCTGGAGTCTTCTCTCTCAGTGTTTCCCAAGTACTCTGCCTTGGACCATAAAGTAAATAATGGCTTTTCAGGCTCAAATGTCTTTAAAAGACTCTGGGTGTGTTACAGAAAAGTGATTTTCCAAAAATACACATTCCTTTAAACTTTCATTCTGAAGGTCAGTCATGAGGCCTATTTGCCCCATGGCCAAATCTACCACATTAAAGCAAATGAAAGCATAACTCAGATGATTAATATGAATTAGTTTTTCCAAAACACTCTAATGCTTTGCCCTGGTGCTGTTGGTTCATATGAATTAAGTAACTCTGCCAGCCAAAACAACGGGAAGAAAGATTTCACCCACTTTGATGGAATTAAAGAGTCCGTCATTCTTTGGCCAATGCTAAAGGTTTCATCTGAAATTGAAACAAGGGGCCGGCACTGTGGCATAGCAGGTAAAGCCATCACTTGCAGTGCTGCCATCCCCTATGGGTAGTGGTTCGAGTCCTGGCTACTCTACTTCTGATCCAGCTCTCTGCTATGGCCTGGGAAAGCAGTAGAAGATGACCCAAGTCCTTGGGCCCCTGCACCCGCGTGGGAGACCCAGAAAAACCTCCTGGCTCCTGGTTTCGGATGGGCACAGCTCCAGCTGTTGTGGCCATTTGGGGAGTGAACCAGAGGATGGAAGACCTCTCTCTGTCTGCCTTTCCTTCTCCCCATGTAACTCTGACTTTCAAATAAATAAATAAATAAATAATCTTAAAAATAACAAAAACAAAAAGAAACTGAAACAAGAGAACATGCCCAGGGTAAAGATGTTTCACAACCAGAAAAACCTCTGGAGTAACATTCTCACAACAATGAGCCAAGAAAATACCCCAGGCTGGACTGCCCCTCCCCACCAGCTGACTTCTCTGTAAGAAGCCTTTGTCCTCGGCCTCTGTGCACAGTGGAAGTACCATCCCTTTACAGGCGGTTGTACGGCTGATGTTTTAGAGAGCTCTGCTGCCTTATACTCAGAGATGAGCTAACTGGAAGGATAGTGTCTCAGCTTGGGGTTCTCCCCGCAGCAAACCTTGAGACAAGGATCTGAGTGTAAATGGCTCATTTGGCGGGCAATTGCAGAAACACTGGTAGGGGAGTGGAGGAAGGAAATCGGCAGCAGGGGTGGGTTTGGGGTGAGTGGAGAGTGGACTTAGCGAGCAAGGTACCACTTTGGGAGACTGTAGGTTAACCCTGTTTAGGGACTCTGAGAGTCAAGGAAGCCACAGATGCGTGGGAGGAGAAAGGCAGGAGTTTTGAAACATCTCCCATTACTTATTGGTTAAGAGCTACTGGCTAATGCCGCCAAATCACCGGAAATCCTGCCCTTCCCTTGTGCAAATGGAGCCAGCTGCCTTAGCCAGAGATAGCCCTGGCAAAGTGTCGGAGGTGTTGGCAGTTGGAAGATGGGCAAAGGAATGGCAGTTGCTAATGTGAGTGGCATCGCGGGGACGAGTGATGAAGAAAGAACAGACAAGGGTAGGGGCAGGGCTGTCTCATTCATTCAAAGCACAGCATCTGGGGCTCATGAAATGGTTTCAATGTCGCTTCTTTCAGAGCAGAAGAAAAAGGAACATAGTATCAATGCGTACATAACAAGAAATCCAGCCTAGATGATAAATGTGACTTCATACCAACAGTCAGAAAGTAACATTTCTATGTATGTATGTATGTATGCATGTAAGGGAGGAAGAGTCCCATGAAGGGCAAACCGTGCCTCTGGGCAGGGGAGGAGCTTCAGCTATTTTTCTCGGTTGTTGGACCATCTGTCATTTCAGGTGGCTCACACTGGTCTAAACCTCCCCTTCTTGCCCATCTCTCCATCCTTGTCTTTCTTTCTCTGCCTGCTTCCAGGCTCCTGTGTCTCTTCTGCTCTATTGCTCTCTCTCCGTATAGAGTGGACATCTGTGACTTCCATCTGCTCAGCGTCCATTCCTGAGCATTCTGGTAACCACGTGTGAATTTGCTCTGGAGGGAACAGTTCACCTCCCTGTGTGCCAGCAGCCCTGCCTGCCTTGGCTGTGCGATGGGCGCCTCCCACAAGTCAAGATGCTCATTCCTGGGGATGGGGCTTCTGCATAGTTCCACGAAAACCACTAGCCTGCTCCTGGATTCCTGGGCTGCTCCAGCTCCTGTTCTCTTGGAGACCTTCTTGCTCGGCTCTCCCTCCCATGCGGTAAGTGATCATTTTGTGTTTATGTTCTGCAGAGGTGCATGTCTGCTGCTCGCAGCCAAACCCCTCATTGATTTATACCTACAAATTTGTGTGTACAAACTTGTGAATTAGCTCAGCCTGGTAATTCTACCCAGCCAAGGTTTAGTCATCTCAGATAATGACAAAAAGGCAGGAAAATAATCTGAATAAAAAAATTGGAAAAAAGAAATAATACAAGGACAAAACAAAAACAAAAACAAAAAATCAGTGAAATACAAAATGAACATATGAAAGATGAAAGTCGACAGGGCCAAGAAGTTTGGTTCTTTGCAAAGACTAATGAAATTGTAAACATCCGTTAAGATTGACTAGAAAAAAAAAACACACACATATATAAACACATATATAAACAATACAACCAGATTCGATACACATTAACATTAACATTAAATTTTCATCAAAATTTAAGGAGGAAATAAGGCCACTCTTAAACTCTTTTAGAAAATGGAAAATGATAGAATAAGCCTCAATTTGCTTTATGATGCTAATATAACTTTTTACCAAAACCTAATAAGACCAGAACAAGAGATGAAATAAAGTTATTTTCACTCATGATCATACATGAAAATTCCCCCCAAAAGTACTAAATATAACCCAGCCATACATGTACAATACGAAGATATAACCAATGTAGGTGTAGTTCAGAAACACAAGTATCAGGTGTGGCATTATGGCACAGTGAGTTCACTGTGGCCTGTGACACCAGCATCCCATATGGGTACTGGTTTGAGTCCCCGCCACTCCACTTCCAATCCAGCTGCCTGCTAAAGCACCTGGGAAAGCAGTGGAAGATGGCCCAAGTACTTGAACCCCTGCACCCACATGGGAGACCCAGATGGAATTCCAGTCTCCTGGCTTTCGCCTGGCCCAGCTCTGACTGTTGCTGCCATTTGAGGAGTGAACTAGCAGATGGAAAATACCGCCCTCTCTCTTTCTAACTCTGCCTTCTAAATAAATAAATAAATATTTTTTAAAAATGCAAATACAAGATGTATAACTAGCTTTTTGTTACCACAATGGGGTACCTGAGACCATTAATTTTATAAATAAAGAGAAGCGGTTTCATTGGCTCACAGTTCTGCGGATTCAAATCCAAGATTGGGTGACCCATTAGTCTGATATCTGGCAATGGTGTAGCGTGTGTGGAGAAAATGGTAAGCTAGGAAGTAGAGAGAGAAACTGAGACCAAACTGAGACTTTAAAAGCCCTGTTGTGAGAACCACCTTCCAAGGGCAATGCTCCAAACCACCTGAGCACCTCCCACTGGTCCCTGCCTTCAAAACCCCATTCAGGTCACCATGAGAGTGGCAGGAGCTCAATGACTCCAGCTGTCATCTGCTGCCTCCCAGGTACATCACCAGGAAGCTGGCATGGAAGTGCAGAATACCCGGGACTCAGACTGACAGCCCATTAGGGGATGCAGGTAACCCAAGCAGTGGCTTAACCTGCTGCTCCACAATGCCTTCCCTTACCCCCGGATTTTTCTTTTTAAAAATTACTAAGTTCTTCCTAGGATTTCTATGGAAGTGCAAAAGGCCAAGAATAACCAAGACACCACTGAAGGAGATGACAAAGCAGGGTACTTTGCTCTGTCAGATAGCAAGAATTATTATAAAACTCTATAATTAGTATCCAGACACCAAGGTAAAAATCTAGACAAATACACTAAAGATACAGAATAGACAGCCAAGAAACAAACCTGTACAGTTATAGATACTTGATTTATAATAAAGGCAGCACTGCAGAGGGTTCAGAAAGACTTCCAATAAATGCTGCCAGAACAATGTGATGTCAATAAGGAAAAATAAATTAACTGAACCCCTATTTCACACCACACACAAAATCAATTCCAGGTGAATCTTAAATATAGCTGTGAAAGGCAAAACAATAAATTCTTTAGAAAGTTATACAGGAAAATATCTTCATTATGTTGAGTCAAACAAGGAACAATACCACTGACCAAGGAATCGATTACTCAAACTTGGACTCAAAATCAAGCATTTCTGTTTATGAAAAGCACTCTTAAGAGAGTGAAATACAAGTCATTGTGTGCCAGAGAATATTTGGAACACGGATGGAGACTGATAACTGGAATATAAAGAATTACAAATTGCCCAGCGCCGCGGCTCACTAGGCTAATCCTCCACCTTGCGGCGCCAGCACACCAGGTTCTAGTCCCGGTCGGGACGTTGGATTCTGTCCCGGTTGCCCCTCTTCCAAGCCAGCTCTCTGCTGTGGCCCGGGAGTGCAGTGGAGGATGGCCCAAGTGCTTGGGCCCTGCACCCCATGGGAGACCAGGAGAAGCACCTGGCTCCTGCCATCGGATCAGCACGGTGCGCCGGCCATAGCGCGCCGGCTGCGACAGCCATTGGAGGGTAAACCAACGGTAAAGGAAGACCTTTCTCTCTCTCTCTCTCTCTCTCTCTCACTGTCCACTCTGCCTGTCAAAAAAAAAAAAAAAGAATTACAAATTAACAAGAGTGGAGCAGGTGTCTTAGCCTAGAGGTTAAGGTGCCATTTAGGATCCCTGTCCCCCACATCGGAGAGCCTCCATTCAATTTCCAGCTCCAGCTCCGACGTCCAGCTCTCGGCTAAAGCAGGCCCTCGGAGGCAGCAGGTCCTCGGAGGCAGCAGGAGACAGCTGAAGCCCTTAGGTCACCGCCACCCACGTACTCGCATTGAGTTCCTGACTCCCTGCTTCAACCTGGGTCAGCCCCGGCCACTGTGGCCATCTGGGAGTAACCCAGTGGGTGGGAAGCTCTTTTTGTCTGTTTGACTGTCTCTTTGCCTCTCAACTTAAAAAAAAAAAGGCATTTAAAGAAGGGAAAAGATACATAAAACCCAATAGTAAAAAAAAAAAAAAAGAGGAAAAAAAGCTTGAACAGAGACATCAGAGAAGAGGATTTCCAAACAGCCAGGATCACCACAGGACACAGTGGGTGTCCGAGGAGGGACGCCAAGGGGAAGAGGAAATGTGCTTTTTCTTGTGTACCATTTGGCTTTGAATTTGCTTTACATTATCTTTGCATTTCTTTACACTTAAGGAAGGACAGTAAGTGACACTTGAAGAAGGAGAACAGTGGAGCCAAGGACAGAAGTGATGTGGGATGGACCCATCTCCTTGGCCCGGTGACAGGTTTTGGCTGATTGTTGTTCTTGAGCTCTGACAACCACAGGAACATAAACCAACCGCTGAAACGTCAGCTGAGGAAGCAGCCCAACGAGTAATTCAGGCTCCAGGTGACTTTCCTTTTTGGTCTCACAGAGGTTTAGTTGAACAATCTGATTGTCTTTAGTTGCAGAGGCTAAAGGGATGAGAGCTCACTGACTTTGGATAAAACCCTTCTGAAATGTAAGTTTAACTGGAATGTTTCTGAAGGGGTCAATTCCTTGGTTTTCACGGTCTGTTCACTCACCAACTAATGCGGTGTCTATCACGTGCCAGGCCTTGTTCTAGATAATAGTGATGTAGCAGTGGACACAACAGACCCCTACCTTCCTGAAGCTTGCAACCCGATAGAGAAACAGGAAATAAACAACTAAAAAGACAAAAGGATGCCAGGGCTTGTTCAAAGATTAATGCATTTATTTGAAAGAGAGAGATGCAGATAGCAGAGTGAGAGATCTTCCCAGGGTGGTGGTGGGAGTATGTGCGTGTGGTGGGGGGCAGGGTTGGGCCAGGTTGAAGCCAGGAGCCTGGAACTCCATCCAGTCTCCCCTCGAGTGGTGAAGCCCAGGCATGTGGGCCATCTTCTGCTGCCTGCCCAGGTACAAAAGCAGGGAACTGGATCAGATGTAAAGCAGCCAAGTCTTGAACTGGTGGTCCCATATGGGATGCCAGCTTCCCACGTGATGGCTTAACCCACCATGCCAAAATGTCAACCCCAATGCCAGGATGAATGTGTGCTATGAATAAAATTCAGGTGCGGTTAGGATGAGGGTGGTACTATTTCGGGTAGAGCAGCCATGTAGCATCTGAGGAGGTACTGTATCAGTGAACAATGCTATGAATGAGAGGAAGAGCCATGAGAATATCTGCAGGAAGAGTCCTAGGCAGAGAGGAACGCAGTTGCAAAAGGCCTGAGGTGGGTTTGTGCATGCAGGCTCACTTGGGCTAACATCATTCCATGGGCATGGGCATTACGTTGCCGGGCAGTTTCCTTTCAACAGGTAAAGTGTGTTGAGATCTGTTGTTTGCCTTGGTGCACCTTGCAGACAAGCCTGTGCATCTGTCAGCAGACGTTGCCAGCAAGCTGCTATGAAAGAAGAGAGTGTCTCCCTGGTGTCAGGGCCATGCCCCTTCCATCCCAGAATGGCTAATGAGGTGGCTACTGTGTGGGCATTTCCAAACTAGTTCTGTAATATCTCCAAATAAACAAAGGGTCACTAACCACTCTGAGAAATCAGGGGTCTTGCCCCCTCCTGCCCGCCCTTCGAGTATTCAGATAACAAATCCTGAGCTCCCAGGCTCCACAGTGGAGCCCTGTGCTTGTGCCTGGCCCCCTCGGTCTTCTTTTGAGTCCCAACCGACACTCTCTTGTTTCTTCCACACACAAAAGCCCTATTTTCTTTCCTTTCACAATTAACTTTGGCTCATTAAAACTCCAGAGTTCCAATATTTAGCAGCCAGAAAACTTGTTCCCCTTTCCTGGAGGGCAGGAAGAGCTTGCCCTTCCAATGCTGCCAGCAATTAAGGAGACAGATCTGCGTTCCCTCCTGATGGGTGGGAAGTGCCCTCCACTCCCAAAGTGCATTGTGTCCCATTCGTGAGACAGAGAGAGGGGAAATCATTGCCAACAGGTGAATCAGGCTGAACAGTCAGGGTCTGGTATGTGTACTCCCACCAGGGAGTTCATTTTGCCTCCCTGTGTCCCCAGGGTACAGGGACAGACAGCAGGCAGCACCCGCAGCTGTGGGAGTGACTCCTCTGACTTCCTTGGGTGTGTGCAGGTGAAGTACTCACCTCCTTTGTGTTTTGTCCACGGGGACGGGATGTGCTTTTCTAATGATTCTGCTCTCAGCCATCATCATGCAGGTGTTCACGGAGGCTGTGGGAAAAGTCAGCCTCCCCAGCTCCTCCAGCGAAACCTTCTCTTGTGACTGTCTCCGTCTTCTCCCAAATGAGGCATGACTTCCCTCCTACAGCCCCCGGTGTGTGTGTGTGTGTCCATCATCAGACCCAACTTCTGAGGAAACTCACGTCCCTTGTCCTCGACAATAATGCCACCTACACTTGAACTTTTTTTGGACAGGCAGTTAGACAGAGAGAGAGACAGAAAGAAAGGTCTTCCTTTTCCGTTGGTCCACCCCCCAAATAGCCGCTATGGCTGGCGCGCTGCGCAGATCCGAAGCCAGGAGCCAGGTGCTTCCTCCTGGTCTCCCATGGGGTGCAGGGCCCAAGCACTTGGGCCATCCTCCTTTGCCTTCCCAGGCCACAGCAGAGAGCTGGACTGGAAGAGGAGCAACCAGGACAGAATCTGGCACCCCAACCAGGACTAGGACCCGATGTGCCAGCGCCGCAGGCGGAGGATTAGGCTAGTGAGCCGCAGTGCCAGCCCCTACACTTGAATTTTGCACACAGAGGGATAATTTTCCCCATCATCCTACTACGGAGAAATAACCAGCTGATTTCTACTCGGAACAGCTGTAGGTGCCCTCGTCCACCTTACATGGAAGCTTTCAGCACTGCCCATGCAGTCCTCAGCTTTGTACCTCAGTGGGTACCCTTCGTGTAGCTCTTGCCACCTTGCTGGAATGACAATCTAATCAGGTTGCTGCTGTGCTGAGCTGCAGGGTGGCTACAGGGTGCTTGTCCTGTCACCCAGCTCCAAGGCTGCCCGTGCCCTTGAACCTGGACACACCTCTTCCACTCATTCTCAGGCACAGATGATTGGGAACCTTGGCATTTTTCCCCGTGGCAGTGGGCATGTAGTACAAGCACCATGCAGTCTCCTTTGTCCTCTTTGAGCAATGGGACGTGATTCCAGCTGTGCACAGGGATGGAAGAGGTGGATGGCCAGTGGTAAGAGCCTCTCTCCTGAGGACAGGTGTCCTATGATGCTCCAGATGACATGGTCAGGGCAGCGGACCCTAAGATCAAGTGCATATCAGATCCCCTTAGAGGTGTTGTGAAAATACAGATTTCACAGATCCATTAACAGCCAGGGAAACTGAGGCATAGAGAGTAGCTTGTTCCAGACGTTACGATGAATTAACTTTTACATTCTGCTGTCTCTACTTAATCATTTAAAATGTACACAGGGTCTTCAAAAAGTCTGTGGAAACGCGTTATGTAAAACACTGGGATTAGCGCTATGGCGGAGCCGGAAAGCCATGCTGCTTGCTTCTCCTTCTCTGTAATCTTTCAAATAAGTAAATAAATCTTAAAAACAAAACTATGCAGAAGGCCGGCGCCGCGGCTCACTATGCTAATCCTCCACCTAGCGGCGCCGGCACACCGGGTTCTAGTCCCGGTTGGGGCGCCGGATTCTGTCCCGGTTGCCCCTCTTCCAGGCCAGCTCTCTGCTGTGGCCAGGGAGTGCAGTGGAGGATGGCCCAGGTGCTTGGGCCCTGCACCCCATGGGAGACCAGGAAAAGCACCTGGCTCCTGGCTCCTGCCATCGGATCAGCGCGGTGCGCCGGCCGCAGCGCGCTGGCCGCGGCGGCCATTGGAGGGTGAACCAACGGCAAAGGAAGACCTTTCTCTCTGTCTCTCTCTCTCACTGTCCACTCTGCCTGTTAAAAAAAAAAAAAAAAACTATGCAGAGATTTCAAGTTTTTTGCACCAAAATAAGCATCTTTTAATTCTGCTTTTCCACAAATATTTTGAAGTCTCTCATATTCATTTGGAGTTCAGAACTTGATATTTTTGTTGTCTGAAGTTGTGAGGAGTCTAAGTCTGTGGTCTATGGGTTCTCCTGGCTATGGTTCACGGCATTTGGTTCTAGCATGTGTTATACAGTTTGTGATGCTGAGTTAACATTAGCAGGATGTTGTCTGAGGCTGTCCTGTGTAGCTTAGGCTGGATAAGAAGAACCTGTTCCTGTTTAGGTTTTGCTTCTTTCCCAATGCTCCAGAGATGCTACTGAGGATCTCTTCTTGTTGGTTTCTTTTTGGGGGTCTCCTGGGGGAAAGAGAAAATGGAACCAAGGAAGCCCCAGGACCTGCCTAAGGAGAAGGTGCTGAGAGAGACTCAGGCTTGTCAGCCAGTTTGCTTTGATGGCGAGTAGGTTTCCTTTAGTCCATCATTGGTAATGGTTCTCTAGAGAAATAAGACCAACTGGTGTACGTGTGTGTGTGTGTGTGTGTGTGGAGACAGAGAGTTATTTTAAAGGATTAACTTATAAAATTGTGGAAGCTTGACAAGTCCCCGATCAGCAGGATGCGATGGCAGGCTGGAGACTCAGGGGAGAGGTGAAGACAGAGCCAAGGCCATCTGCTGGCAGAATCCCCCCCTCTTCCAGGGAGATGGGGTCTTTCCCTATCAAGACCTTCAACTGATTGATGAGGCCAACTCCCACTATGAAGTGCAATCTGCTTTACTCAAAGTCCATTGATGGAAATATTATCTCACACAAAAACACCAAAAATACATAAAAGCACTTCTAAAAAGCATGCAGAATAATGTCTGATCAATTATCTGTGCACTTGGCCCAGCCAAGTTGATGCATGAAATTAACCATCAGATCCTCTCAGCCAGAGTGGGATATCGGAGGATCCTGGATTAATGCAAGGACATCTTTCTGCCTTTTACAGGCCCTAACATTTCATCTCCCTCACTCTGCATGGAATTAAGTCTATTTTTAGGCCTAAGTTTCTGAGTTCCATTTAGGATGACCTAATTCTCAGAACTCGAATTTTCATTTGGAAGCCTATTATCGCTGTCATTAAATTACTCTTCTCACCTGATATTCGTGTCTTCTCACCTGATATTTGTGAGAAAACCAACTCTTTCATGATGTGTAGGGTTTGTGATGGTGTGTTTTCTTAGCCACAGATCTCAAATGAAATGATCTGGTAATGGATTTTAGCACCTGCAATTCACACAGTCTTCACTTGATGTATTAAAAGAAAACTTGAGTTAAAATGTTGTCAGCTCAGAGAGTAATTATGACCTGAGCCCAGTTGACTTATATACGTTATATAAGCACTTACTTTTATAAAACCATGATCACAGACTAATCTACAGATTATGCATCCCAAAGAAGAGCCCAATGGATGAATCTGCAGTTGTATTAATACTAACATATGATGATAAAGCCACCATTTAGGAAGCACTTACTGTATATGCTAGGTTCTCTGGTTAGTATTTTACTTTTGTTATTTCCTTTGAAACTCATGGATCTGGGATCTACAGAAGTTGGTACCATAGTTCTCATTTTACAGATGGAAAATAATCATCTAGCTAGATTTTTTAATGCAATATTGTTCTGTAACAAACAGCCTCCAAACCCTAGTGGCTTTCACTAATAAGCATTTATCTGTTACTCCTGTGTGTCAGATATAACCCAGGCAGGCTAGGCTGTAGGCACTAGGATTCAGGATGCTCATTTGGTTCCCCAGTTGAGAGTCCAACAGCTTCCTGAAAAGGACCTTTCCCAGGGTGAAGGCAAAAACTCCCAGACAGGAGAGGAACTGTGTGTGATTCCTCTTCAGGCTTCAGCTCCAAATTCACACCATACTCCCCGTCCACATTCCTTCAGCCAAGGTGAGTCCCACAGCCAGATCCAGGGTCACTGTGTGAGGCGGCAAACGCCACCCACAAGAGAGAGACAAGAATTATAAGCAAATAATATTATCTATGCTGTTCATCATTCCATGTGTGCTTATTCTAGTGCTTAGCACACAGTTCTCTCTCAAGGATGACTGCGTGAAGATTCTCACTGAACTAAACTCTGATTGAGTGTCCTTCTAGTGTGGTGGGCAGATCCATCAAGTGAAGGCAGATTCCCTTTTGCTTACCTACAGTCATTACCACTTACCCAGAGTCAAACTCCTAATGGGTGTGCAATAAATATGTGAAGAATGAGTCAATGAGGCTCCAAAGCAAGAAACCTAGGAGGCCCGTGTAAAATTCTTGATTCACTAAAGGATTTTGGCTTAAGAACTTAGTGCAGAGACACAACTCTGGGTGCAAGGCACCCTCTCAGATGGTCTACAGAGATAAGGCTATGGAGGCAGATGCAAAACAAGTCCTGGAGCCTAAGAAGTGAGGCAGTGTCCCAAGCCCTGCTTTGTGGGTGAGGACAGAAGAAAAGGAAGAGAAGCATTTGATCCCTTAGCTGAAAAACAGGAGATAAATTGCTTTGCCAATTGGTTTAAAAGAGACTTGAGGCTCACACTTGGTGATTAATCCATTAGTTTCGACTCACACAGCCCACATGTGATAGGGTAAAAATAGCAATCCTGGTAGTTTGATGGAGAGGGAGGTAGGAAGGATAATGACACAAGGAGTCAACCACAGAATATTTCTAACAGCAATGAATGGGGAAAGGCACATTTTTTTCCATAGGAATTACGATTAGCTAGAGGATGTCTCTTTCCAACGAGGCCTGGAGGTCTGTCAACCCCTTTGACCCCACAGTACAGAAGGCAGGTGTCATTCCTGAGCTATTCACAATTGCATTTGCAAAACAGGAGCTGAGCCCCTGCTCAAACGTTTTCATTGAATTGTGTGGCACTGAACAGGACCAAAGATAGAGAGGGAAACAGATACAGAGTTGATGAGGATCAAATAGACTACAGAATATCTTTAGTCAGTGAATCAGTGACCTGGAAATCACTGGTTCAATGATGAATCAGCATGAGCCCTTGGAAAGGAGTCAAAGTTAACATAAGGAAAAGAAAGGAAACACCCCAGAGATGTCTCCTGATCACTCCATGCTGGTAGCTTCCTCAGGGGCTCACGGAGGGAGGGGGTAGCTAACAGGTAGGTCACTATAGTTGACTCTCTTGTTTACAAGTTTTCTTCCTATATTGTTCTGGTCATTTGTTTATTTGGCCTTTGATCCTCCTCTCTGCTCTGCTCTATACGATACCTATCCCCTTGAAATGGCTGCTCTTGTCTTCTGATTTTACTAGGTTCCCAGCCAAAGGCATGAATCAATGGGAAAGAGAACAAGTGTGACTGCAGCCAGCTTGCACCTACCATCGGACAGCTTCCCCCATGTTTCCAACCCCAATGTTGAGTCAACCTGGGCAGCACAGCTCCCAGATTCTGGCCTTTGTACCTCCAGTCTATAGGTAGTTACATTTTTACAATCTTTAGTTGGCGCATCTCCTCTGTAACTTTTAAAATTCACTTGACTGAAGTACTTGGCATGGGTTCTATTTTCCGGACTTTTTTGATTATGGCTTTCTGTTTAGTATACTGTACAAGTGTCAAACTGTCGTGCGGATTCAGTTCTTACAAATAAAACTCTCTTCAATTCCAATTATCTTAATCCAGGTTTCTCAGAAGCAGAACCCGAGGCGGGGATTCTTGCAGAAGTCACTTATTGGGGCGTGGATCTTAGGAGAAGAGTGAAAGAAGCAGGACAGGGTAAGAGATGGAACTGATCAAAAGTGTGGTCTCAGCTGAAACCTGATTTCACTGACCTTACTAGGAGCTCTGCAGCATGAACTGAACCGCAGAGCGGATCTCACCCAGAGGCAAAGGTACTGGGCTTTTTAGACTCTGGGTCAATCAGCCAATGGCAGAAGCTTCCCGAGGGGGAGTGGGTGGAGAGTTCATAACCTCCATGGGCTTCAAGGCCAGTGAATGGAACAGCTGTGGGCTGTTACACAGCAGCCAATACTTGTCACACCCAGGGGATGGATATGTCAGACGATTAAAAGTGATCTGAATGAGGCACTGACAGTAATCACTACACCACGTCAAGATAACGCCTTTGAAGATTGTTGTCCATTCCTTCCCTGACCAAGGTCAACTTCCCAAAGGAGAAGAACCCTGTTTAAATGAAATGCAATCCACATGCATGAGCACCATAGACAAGAAGAAGATATGGAGGCTGGTGTTGTGGTGTCGCGGGTAAAGCAGCTACCTGCGATGCCGGCATCCCATGTGAGTGCCCGTTCAAGTCTTGGCTGCTGGACTTCCAATCCAGCTCCCTGCTAATGGGCCTGGGAAAAGCAGCAGAAGATGGCCCAAGTCCTTGGGCCCCTGCACTCACGTGGGAGACCTGAATGAAGATCCTGGCTTCCACCTGCCCAGCCCTGGACGTTGTGGCCATTTGTGGGGTGAAATAGTGGATGGAAGATTTCTCCTACCTCTTTGTAATTCTGCCTTTCAAATAAATAAGATAGATATTTATAAAAAGAGAAAGTTATGATGCTTCTCTTGTGTAGAGAGAGCCTCAGTGTGTCTGCTGTCTGTGTTTACTATCAGAGCTGGGGAGAACATTCAGAATAAAATGGCTCTCTGGGGCAACTTGAGTGAAACTGCCTAAAGGAGAAGATGGCTTTACAGGGCGTGTCCCCCTTTGAAGATCTGAAACTTTTTTAAAAAAAAGTATTCATTTATCTGAAAGGCAAAGTGACAGGGAGATGGGGAGAGAGAGAGAGAGAAACAGATCTTCCAACGGCTGGTTCACTCTGCAAATGGCCACAACAGTTGGGTTGGAGCCAGGCTGAAGGCAGGAACCAGGAACTCCATCCAGGCCTCCCATGTGGGTGGCAGGGCAACCATCTCCTGCAGTTTCACCGGGCGCCTTCACAGGGAGCTGGACTGAAAGCAGAGCAGAAGGGACTCAAACCTGCGCTGTGACAGAGGATGCTGATATTGCAGGCAGTGGCTTAACCAGCTGAGCCACAGCACCATCCCTGAAACGTTTTAATCTGATCTAATACTACGAGAAAATTCGCTTCTTTATTACACAGTCAAAAGCCAAGTTCTAGGGGGTACTCCTGAGATTTTTCCTTGCATCCATTCCTCTGCACTCCTGACACAAAAACCCCAGTTTTGTTCTACGTGGTCTTGGATTGCTACGGGGGGTTCTTTCATCATTCTCCCATTTGCAGTCTCTCCCACTTCCACCTGGCCTCAGTGCTGCTCCAGCCAGATATAAAACACCAGTATCATCACATCTCTGTTAGAATTCTCCAGCTGAGGGGTCGGTGCTGTGATGCAGTGGGTTAACGCCCTGGCCTAAAGTGCTGGCATCCCATATGGGTGCCAGTTCAAGACCCGGCTGCTCCACTTCTGATCCAGCTCTCTGCTATGGCCTGGGAAAGCAGTAGAAGATGGCCCAAGTCCTTGGGCCCCTGCACCCATGTGGGAGACCTGGAAGAAGCTCCTGGCTTCAGATCGGTGCAGCTCCAGCCGTTGCTGCCAGTTGGGGAGTGAACCATCAGGTGGAAGACCTCTCTCTCTCTCTCTCTCTCTCTCTCTCTCTCTTTCTCTCCCTCTCCCTCTCCCTCTCCTCTCTGTGTAACTCTGACTTTCAAATAAGTAAATAAATCTTAAAAAAAAAAGAATTCTCCAGCTGAGCATCTAAGTCTTGCATCTGGCATTTCACAGTGTCTACAGTTAGGCCCAATGTTGCCCTTAGCACTCTGTTCCCCACCTCACTGCAGCCCTACCCTCTCCCCGCCGCTGTTCTCTTCAGTGGTTCCTTATCTTGGCCACTGGTGTCTTTGCACATGAGCACAGGCATTCGGGATTGGGGTGAACACAGAGCTTCAACAGTTTCCACTGCTGTGAACCAGGAAACATTACTTAGCTCATATATGGGATGGCTAAGTGAAGAGCTGTGTATGTCAGGTGCCTGGGCACAGACTTTTGTACACACGGTGCTCAAGGAGTCTTTAGTCTCTCATCCCTTGCATCCCATTGTCTCCCACAGGAAGGATGCTCCCTTCCACCTAGGAGGGAACTTCTAGATCTGTACTAGATATGCCTCACCAGGGCTTCCTGGGCTGGTATTTTCTTAGCACACATGTGACATTCAAGGTCTCTGACACAAACTGACAACACAGCCCTGCTCTGATGTACTGCCTTCCTTGCTATTGAGTGTGCCTTCCACTCACCCTGCAACGTGATGCCATCCACCAATGCAGAAAACTCCTCCTAGCCCGGTTTGCCCCAGATATTGGATCTATCCTTGGATTGAACTATATCAGCCCCTCTTGTTGTATCCAACTGGGACAGTGGTTAGTAACCACTACTAACCACTACCACCACTGCCACACCCTCTCTGATTTTGTGCAAGGTTGGCATTTCGGACTATGCTGTCAGAAGACAGGCTTCAACACTGTTTTTCTTTTATCTCAGGTATAGTCCTCAAAGTTCAGCTAAAAAGTCTGGCTTAACAAGGTTTGTTCTCATGACAAAAGGGTGCCTCGGAAGGAGTCTGGCTATCAGGATGCTCTGCAAAGCCCAGGAGTTCAACTCCGTGGGTCGGTCCATAGCTCTTCCCCTCCTGTGTTGCATTACCTTCCCCTGGTGTGTGTGTGTGGGGAGGGAGAAGACAGGAAGAGAAGACCGTCATCTTTGTAAAGTCAGCCTGCTTTGGCTCCAAGAACTGAAGGCTATGAAGATCAGAGCAAGTCTATATTCCAAGTCTTCAATGGACCATGTCCTTTGAACATGAAAGCCCTAACTCAGGCTCCCCAAGGCATGGAATCACGTAAGTGATGGTCACCCTAGGCCCAAGTCCAGCTGAGAATAAAGTCAAAGATTTCAAGGCTCAAATCTTTATAATAATGGGACATTTAACTACACCATACATTTCCAAAAATATGCTGAAGACTGGAAGTGAGAGAAAACCTACTGGCTTTGTTTTTTCTCCAGAAGTCATCCAAAGCTATGTGTAGAGGGCCCTGCCTTCCCACCCTTCTTGTCCACCCTAGGACTATCTAAGCAATAGAGAAGGGCTCTAGCTCTTGCATCTTTTGGCCACTGTTTGTCTAAGTGAATAAAGAACGTGTTTTGGAAGAAGATGTTTTAAGAAATGTTCATGCACCAACTCAGCCGGCTTCTGCCTCCTTTGCTTTCCTCCTGGATAAGACAGATTCTGGGTTCTCTAAGACACAGAAGAGCAGGTCCCATCTGATTTCTCAAACCTGACCGTGACCGAAGCTGCTTACTGTCCCACTCCAGACTCTGAGACCAACCATTTTTGAATGCTGAGGTCACTAAAGAGTTCAAGGCCAAGAATTCTGCTATACTCATCAGGGTCTGTATGTTGATCATTTATCCCATGCCTTGTACTGGGACATCCCTTTCTGCTTATTTATATTTTAGCTTTTTGGAAGCATGCTGCTATTTTAATCTCTGCTTCTAGCAGGTTGGCTTTGGCTTTTTTTTCCACCTGCCTTAGTTACTACAGGGACATTCTTGCTCCTGCCCATTCAGTGCCATCTTTCTGACACCCCCTAACTTTGTCTCTCTCCCATTCAGCCTCCTGCCAAGACATCTCGCCAATCATCCACACTTTACCAGAATGTCCTTCTAGGTCTTGTCCAATCAAGGAAAATACTTCAAAAAGTTTATGGAAAAAAAATCTTCTTCCTTATACAGTTGAAATCACCAACGCGGCCATATGAGAATCACTCACAAGGTGACTGGAGCTCCCAGATGTCCTTCTCCTGCTCTGCCTTTTTGTAGGCCCAGGGATGGGAACTGTAGGCACCTTCCCGATGCATGTCCTCTTTTTGCAGATGAGACAACTAAAATCAACCTCGACATTGGGACAGACCATAAATACCAGAGTTCTGAAAGGAGTGACTCTGAGCTGACTCCATCAAAGCAGGCCCGTCTCCAAGTTTACCTTGAGAATTTTTATCATACAACTGGCCACCTTGTTTCGGTCTATCTAACTTGAACTTAAAATAACCCTGTGAGATAGGTGAGGAGTGAATTCAGCTTGCTCTTCGTATTCCCATTTTCCAGATGAGAAGACTGAGGCTCAGGAAGATTTCACAGCTGGCCAAAATCACATTCCTGCTCCCAATCCTATTTCTGTGTCCTGCCCCATGCTTGATCACTTTGACCGCAGAGTGTGAGCTTGCCTGTTCAGCTATAAGCCTGAGCCTTGCTTAGTACTGAGGACCAAAGAAGCTCTTCAGACAGTTGCACAGACCACTGTCGTGGACTATTGGAAGTACGATAAACACAATCAAGATGTGGAATTATATATGGTCATGGGGCCGGGAGCCCTGGATCCAGCCCTTTCCGTGGCATGACAGATAACTTCACAGCTCCAAAAATATTGTTAGTCACTTTCGCACAAAGCCCCAGTTGTCTAAAGCTCCCAGCATCACTTATGAGGTGGGGAGAAGCTGGCAGGAATGGTCCTTAACGCTGCTTTGCTTTAAACAACATCACAAAAATCAGACTCTTGATTTTCCTATTTCTCTACCAATTTGACCAGTACATGTGCATGGCTTAATAAAGTCTTCCTTTTTTCTTTTAAAGATTTATTTATTTATTCAAAAGGTAGAGTTACAGAGAGACGGAGACAGACAGAGAGAGGGAGAGAAAGAGAAAGGTCTTCCATCTTCTGGTTCACTCCTCAGTTGGCCGCAATGGCCACAGCTGGGATGATCTGAAGCCAGGAGATTCTTTTAGGTCTCCCACATGGGTGCAAGGGCCCAAGGACTTGGGCCAACTTTCACTGTTTTCCCAGGCTACAGCAGAGAGCTGTTTTGGAAGTGGAGCATCTGGGACTTGAACTGGCACCTATTTGGGTTGCAAGCATTACCGGCAGTGGCTTTACCCACTATGCCACAGTGCCAGCCCCCATAAGGTCTTTCTTTGCCCTTCTCTGCTTTTTAACAGGAAAACCTCTCTTGTGATGCAGATGCTTCAATTACTTTGCAAAACGATAGGGCCAGGGAGTGAGCAGGCATTTAACTCAGGGGTGCCCACATCCCACGCTGGAGAATCTGGGTTCAATCCCTGGCTCTGGCTCCTGACTCCAACTTCGTGCTAAATCAGACCCTGGGAAGCAGCAGGGAATGGCTCAAGTAACTGAGTTCCCACCATCCATGTGAGAGATCTGGATCTGGACTGAGTTCCAGGTTCCTGGCTTTGGCCTTGGCCCAGCTCCAGCCATTACAGACATTTGGGGAGTGAGTCAACAGATAGGGGAATTTCTCTTTCTCTCTCTCTTGCTCGCTCTCGGTCCCCCTCCCCACCTTTACGCCTCTGCCTTTCAAATAACTAGAAACTATAAACAAAGAGACATCCAACCATATGTCTAGTTCTGAAGCCAGTCCCACATGTGCATATGTGTTCCTGCTAATACCTAAAGAGCCAGATAGTCCTATGAATAGAGAGTGAAGTCCGCATAAGCTCACAGACACACCCATGTCTGCTTCGTCCAGCCTTTAAGAGGTGGAAGGACTGGATTGTCCTTCTCAACAAGACAATCTGCTGATCGGGAAAGACTTCCAGGTCTTAGAATGTCAGACAGGAGGGCCACCCAAGAACCCCTGCTGCAGCCTGCTTGTAGTTCAAAGGAACTGGAGCCCAGAGCACAGGCAACCCCAGGGGCAGGGGCAGCCTCAGGGTGGCTGGTCACACGTCCCCTCCCAAGACAAGTCCTCCACAGGAGCACCAGCAGCAGACCACCAGAGCCTCCGCACCTGCTGCTGGCTTGAGTTAAGAGAGAACATTCCAAAAATGCCTGCACCCTCATGTGCTGGGGACACCAAGGAGGAAATGGAATGCAGGAGCAGAATGAGCAGACAGCACTCAGCTGGTCCCACAGCCTTCATTCTGAGAGAAGGAGGGAGGGAAGGAGGGAGGGCGGGTGAGCCTTATCCAAATGGATTCCCAAGCAACCAGAAAATCTGCAGGAGAATAGAACAGTGCTCGGCTTGGCAAGGGAGGTGGCATGCTGTGAGGCTTGTCAGGTGTATCGGAGCGAGGGCATGCACACGTGTGTCTGTGTGTGCAGGTATGCATGGTTTTGCAAAGGTAGACACATGGTCCAGGATGCAGGCTACCAGGCTAAGCTTCCTTAACAGGATAGAAACTACAATCACACAGGGCTGTGAGAGCTTAGGATGATGAGGGAAGGCTCTGGAATTTTTTGTAATTGTACCTTGGAGGGGCCACAATGCATGCAGGGCAAGTTTTTAGAGGTTGTTTTAACTTCTCAAAATATTGTAGAAGTTCCTTAGAAACCTATGATAGTTCGGCCGGCGCCGCGGCTCACTAGGCTAATCCTCCGCTTAGCGGCGCCGGCACACCGGGTTCTAGTCCTGGTCAGGGCGCCGGATTCTGTCCCAGTTGCCCCTCTTCCAGGCCAGCTCTCTGCTGTGGCCAGGGAGTGCAGTGGAGGATGGCCCAAGTGCTTGGGCCCTGCACCCCATGGGAGACCAGCAGAAGCACCTGGCTCCTGCCATCGGATCAGCGCGGTGCGCCAGCCGCAGCGCGCAGGCCGCGGCGGGCCATTGGAGGGTGAACCAATGGCAAAGGAAGTCCTTTCTCTCTGTCTCTCTCTCTCACTGTCCACTCTGCCTGTCAAAAAAATTAATTAATTAATTAATTAAAAAATGTAAAAAAAAAAAACCCTATGATAGCAGTTAGCAGTCTCTGCTATCGAAATCTGCATTAGAGAAATGAGCTGTGTATCATTCTGTATGAGCACAGGGTGCTGGGACCTTGGTGCTGGGATGAATTCAGCCATCAAATTTAAAGCCCTCAGCATTGTTCTGTTCAACACCTGGTTACTTCAGGAGGTTGTACTCAACACTTCTCTGTTTTGCATTCCTGTGGAGGTTTCTATTTTAATTAAGTCCCATTTGTGTTTCTTTGAAATATGTTGTTGCTTTTCCTCTGTTTTTAATCCCAAGGTTGGCTTTTGGTTTTGGCAAAATTAGGACACTGAGAAATGAGACCTAAAAACTCAGGGGAGGGTGTTTAGACACTGGTTGGGATGCCTGCATCCCATATCAGAGTGCTCCTGTGCACCCTGGGAGACAGCAGTAATGGCTCAAGTACTTGGGTCCCTGCCACCTGCGTGGGAGGCTCAGATGGAGTTCTGGGATTCTTGCTTCAACCTGGCCCTGTCCTAGGTGTTGTGGGCATTCGGGAAGTAATCAGCAGTTGGAAGATCTCTCTCTCTCACTCAGTGTTTCAAAGACATAAATGTAAGTAAACCGACTTCAACCTTAAACGTCTTAAAAACTCTTTACTCCCAACATGAAAAATCTCAAAGTCATATGTGTGGAATGAGCCCAAGACTTTGGTGTGAGCTCATTCAGAAGGTTGCTGGATT
The DNA here is from genome assembly GCF_051225735.1 of Oryctolagus cuniculus. NCBI lineage: Eukaryota > Metazoa > Chordata > Mammalia > Lagomorpha > Leporidae > Oryctolagus > Oryctolagus cuniculus. The sequence continues at coordinate 108,146,296 of NC_142876.1, forward strand.
CAGAGCTGGACAGATGTGACCCCAAATCCCATCTTTGTTACTCCTTTGAGGTGACTTCGGGCAAGCTCCTTAACTCTCTGCATCCCCGCGTTTGTCACCGTAAAGCTGAGCCGCTGGGCCACCCGAGGAGCCAAGCGGTCCCTGAGGCCGAGCAAGCAGCAATGGCAGCTATTCAACAACTGCTCCTTCCTTTCCCAGCTGTCCCCACGTCCTCTGTGTCCCCTTCAGCAGCTGCCATTCCCAGGCGCGGTTCACATGGCCTCTGTCCGTCTTGATGAGCTGCCTGCTGTGGGGGCTTCCCTCAGGGAAACCCGAGGGAAGGCGTGGTCAGAAGCTATCAGGATCTGAGGATCTGTTAACCTACACATTCTGACAGATTCCCTTTGCACAAAGGGTACTAGGGTCCTCGACCATGCACGTGGCAGTCTTTATTCCCTGTGGAAAGGCAAAAGCATTATTTTGGTTATGTGAGATTTTGGAATGGAGGAGACGGCAAGCATGAGCCAGCTCAGCCCTTTGCACATTATGTAATTCCCAAAATGCCTGTTTCCTCATTTGTGAAATATGGGGAGTGACTCATGCCTGATGGGGCTGTTTGTTATGTATCTCAAATTAAATGATACTTACTAAGCACTGTTTGGGAATATCTACTACCACAAAACAAACCGTCCTAGAATTCAGTGACTCAAAACAATCATTTACCACCTCTCATAATTCTAGACTCTAGGCTGGGCTAGGCTGGATGGTTCTTCTCTTCTGTGTGTTATCTGTTAGAGTCAAAACATACACAATGACTTACTCACGCACGTGTCTCACATCTCACATCTAACTTAGGATGAGTGGGACAGCTAGCATCTCTCTCTTTCCCTCACACTCTTTCCCTCTCTCTCTCTCTCATTGTGACTCTCTCTCCTGTCTTTCTTTCCCTCCCCTCCATTTAGTAACTTTTTTTAAAGATTTATTTATTTATTTGAAAGACAGAGTTACATAGAGAGAGGAGAGGCAGAGAGAGAGAGAGAGAGAGAGAGAGAGAGAGAGAGTGTCTTCCATCCGATGATTCACTCCCCAATTGGCAGCGACGGCCAGAGCTGTGCTGATCCGAAGCCAGGAGCCAGGAGCTTCTTCCAGGTCTCCCATGTGGGTGCAGGGGCCCAAGGACTTGGGCCATCTTCCACTGCTTTCCCAGGCCACAGCAGAGAGCTGGATCGGAAGAGGAGCAGCTGGGACTAGAACCGGCGCCCATATGGGATGCCGGCACTTCAGGCCAGGGCATTAACCCACTGTGCCACAGCGCCAGCCCCTATTTAGTAACTTGAGCTTTCTTATACAGCAAGGTAGTCTCAGAGTAGTTCAACTTGTTACTTGGTAGTTGATTCTCTAGAGTGAAGAAGCAGAGACTGCCAATTCCCCTAAAGTTTAGGCCAAGAGCTGGCACAGTGTCATTTCTACCCAAATGTCTTGGGCAAAAGACTCAAAAGGGCGGGCTCAGATTCGAGGGGAAGGGGAATAAGCTCTACTTCTGCAAGTGAGGGACAATGTGTATATCTAAGGAACCTCTGGAGGCCATAATTGAAGACCAAGTATCATAGGTGCCTGGAACAGTAAGGGTCATGTTCAAAAATGCTCGGTTGAAATCAGATTGAGATCTACAGACACACAAGGGAACTTCAAAACATTCATGGAAAATGGAACTAAAGATTATGTGCATTTTCCATGAACTTTTTGAAGACTCCTCATGTTACAAAATGAAACATAGACCTGAAACTCCAAATTTCATTAGGTGGGAAATCATTCTAAAGCAGTGTTCCCAACGGAAGCACCAAGAATTCCAGGTCCATCCCTGCCCACCGATCCCTGCCTTGGAGACGGCCTTCTCTGGTGCTTTTAGCAATGCAGAGGCCCTGCTTGTTGTGGGACTGAATGAGAATCAACGCAAAGAAACATGGGAACAGGTGGTTTGCTGAAAGGAGCCTGATGCTCAGAGATACGTCAGAGTAACCACATACACGCGCGCGCGTACACACACACACACACACACACACACTGGCCATTTGGGTGAGAGATTCATACTGCAGTCAGGAATGACTGTGTACGTCTACCATTATGTGTATCCGATGGTGACTTATGGAGGAAGATTCTGCTGCAGCACACCACAGGTGGAGAGGGTGTGAATATTTTCATAACCCAAACTTCAGGCACAGGTAGAGTTTTGTAATGGTCAGATCAGATCTGCTCTCATAAAAGAATCAGTTTTGGGGGCTGATATCGTTGTTGTAACAGGTTAAGCTGCTACTTGCAACACTGACATCCCATATCAATATCAGAGTGCTATTTTGAGTACCAGCTGCTCAGCTTTGATCCAGCTTCTTGCTAATCTGCCTGGGAACGCAGTAGAAGATGGCCCAAGTACTTGGGCCCCTGTCACTCACGTGGGAGATCAGGATGAAGCTCCTGGTTCCTGGCCTCAGTCTACCCCAGACCTAGCTGTTGCAGCCATTTGGGGAGTGAACCAGCAGATGGAAGATCTGTGTCTGGTCTTTCCCTCTTTGTCTGTCACCCTACCTTCCATGTAAATAAATAAGCAAGTCTTTAAAACAAAGCCTGCTTTCTTCCCCTATATGCATCCTTACCCAACACTGACAAAGGTGTATCACACTCATCTCAATTAAAAATGAAATAAAGGCAAAGTCAAGCAAAGGAGTTGGTGTTTATGCTCAAAGAACAAAAGAATGATCAAGAGAAATGTCATAATTGTCGCTCCCCCTCTTCGTGGAGGAACGACACAGGACCCTGCGCTGTTCTTTCGTCTGCTCGGCCCTCCCTGGGTTTGCTGCTGGTTCTTCCCGGGTTGGCTACTATCCCTTCCACCTCCGTGGAAGGGCGGTTCCCCCTGCCACATTCCCCACTTCCGCGGGGGAGCGGCACACCGCCGGCCAGCTCTCTCGGGGGCTGCTCAGGTGTTCCTTCAGATGTTCCCCTTAGATGTCCCTGGTGCATGTTGTCCCTCTCCTCCTTTATAGTCCTTTTCCACCAATCCCAACTCTGCTACCCACACGCCGAGTACGCTGCTCTCCTCCAATCAGGAGCAGGTCCTACAGTTTCTTGGTTGAACTGGAGGCAGCTGCGTAGAAGCTGTTACTCCCTTCTCAGCGCCATATTGTGGGAGAGCAGATGCATAGAATAAGTCTTAATTCCAGTAACTTAGTCTAGTCCGAGTTGCTCCCCACAATAATTTTTCTATCAACTACTTGAGAAAACATTTTCTGAGCTAAATTACTAACTTTTGCTCCTACGGCTTTTTCCAATATATGGGTATTTCCAAAAGTTTTTGGAAAAATGAAATGAAAAGGTAAGTGTGTTTCAATGCAAAAAAAAACCTTGAAATACATGCACAGTTTTTCAGACTATACATTTTCCAAGAACTTGACGATGCTTTGTATGCATATATTTCAAAATTTTTTGCACCAAAATAAATTTATGTTTTAATTCCAATTTCCATTAACTTTTTTGAATTCACCTTACAGTTAGTCTCTGAGGAACTAAAGCATCAAGATAAAATCCCACCTTTTGAGATAAGACAGCACTTTTTGTAGCCTGTAGGAGATAGAGGACAGATTGCATTTGTGGTACTTCCTGTGCATTTGGACAGAATTACATATGTTGAGGCCCATGACCTAGGTGATAGTAAAGTTGTGAAACAATGTTCTCCTAGGCTCACTGTCTTCTTCATTCACCAACCTGGCCTTCAAGCTGACCCTTCTTTTACCCTATTCATTTTTTTAAAGATGTATTTATTTGAGAGGCAGAGTTACAGAGAGAAGGATCTTCCATCTGCTGGTTCACTCCCCAGATGGCTGCAATGGCCGGAACTGAGCCAATCTGAAGCCAAGAGCTGGGCCATCTTCCACTGCCTTCCCAGGCCACCAGCAGAGAGCTGAATCAGAAGAGGAGCAGCTGGGACCCGAACCAGCATCCGTATGGGACACCAGCGACACCGGCGGAGGATTAGCCTACTACACCACAACGCCAGGCCCCATCTTTCATCCTTTTCTTAAGAGCTGGTGCTCTCCTCATACAAGGGCTCTTCTCCCCTATCATGACCATGTACACTAGAAGAGTAAAAATGTTCTTAAAACATGCTGGGCAAAGGATTTCTCTCAAGATGGAAGCTGTCTTTGTTTAACGCAATACCTTGAGAAGTGGCCGGAAAGAAGAAGGGAGCTCCCTAAGGGAAAGCATGGTCTGAGAGAGGGCTGGAGGACCGAAGTGTTCTGCCCTGGAGACACACAGGAGTTGGAGAAGAGAGACACAGCAGAGAAAACGAAGCGCCAAGCCTCTTGGCAGATATGCCACTCAAAAGGGCAGAATGAGCCACCGACTTTTTTCAACAGTACTAATTCTTCCAACAGCAGTTCTGAAACCTTTCCTGGCTCAGAGCACCCTTAGTGTCTCTGGCACCCCCTACACTAAAACAGAACAAACAAACACACAAAATATCCCTGGCAAGCCCAAATAGCTTGTTATGTCCTACCAAATTAGTAATAGTTTAAACTAATAATGCAAATATAAATTTAGGGGCCTGTGCTGTGGCGCAATAGGTTAATCCTCCATCTGTGGTGCCGGCATCCCATATGGACGCTAGTTCTAGTCCTCGCTGCTCCTCTTCCATTTCAGCTCTCTGCTATGGCCTGGGAATTCAGTGTAAGATGGCCCAAGTGCTTGGGCCCCTACACCCACGTGGGAGACCCGAAAGAAACTTCTGGCTCCTGGCTTCAGATCAGCACAGCTCCAGCCATTGTGGCCATTTAGGGAGTGAACCAGCGGAAGGAAGACCTTTCTTTCTGTCTTTCCATCTCACTGTCAGTAGCTCTACCTCTCAAATAAATAAATAAAATCTTTTAAAAAAAACCCATAAGTTACAAATCATTTTATTTTGTTGTAAGCAACTAAAATGATTTATTAATAATATGTGCCTATCTTGGATATAAACATCTCTGATACTTTGGAAAAAGACTGGATGCTACCACATTATTTCCTGTTCCATTTTTGATTTTCACTTGGTACTTGGTTTTTATCTAAGCAACCCTGAACATCCATATTCACAAAGATAAGATAGCATTGAAAGGATGGAGCATATTCCACTGTTGAAACAGTGAACTCTTTGAGATAACAACGTGTAGAGTGTCTAATAGATATTAAGTATTGCTTTCTTTCCCTTCAAATATAAAATATTCCATAGATCTGTTATAAGTTGGCTACAGTACCCCAGGGTGTCTTGCTGCACAGTTTGGGAACCATATTTAAGTTGTCAATGTTGACAACCATGTCAAGTCTTGTTTGTCTTATCCAACTTTTAGCAAATTCTAATAAACCTGAAAAGTCCTTGTGTGAGTGTCTAAAAGTGAATGCGTATCAAGGATCTTTCAATGAGACAGATGAGTTGAAGATAGTTTATCCTATGCCTGTTTTACCGTTATATTTCAGTAGCACATAACCTGTTTGATGCCACAGACTGGCAGCTGGAGAGGATTTGCGGCAGGGTAAATCACACCTCTGAGTCTCGTCTGTAAGTGATTTAGATGATATTTGGATGAGACTCTGAGTTTTAGACTTTGGAGTTGATGCTGGAGTGAGTCAAGATTCAGGGGGCCATTGGGATAGAATGAACATAGTTTGCACAGAAGAAAGACATGGATTTGGGAGCCAGTGGTGGACTTCTGTGGTCTGAATGTTGGAACCTACTATTCAATGTGGTTTGTATTAAGAGGTGGAGGCTTGGGGAAATAATCTGGTGGAGCTCTCCTGAGTGAGCTCAGTGTCCTTAGGAAAGAGACCCAGGGGAGCTGCCCTGGCATTCCACCATGTGGGACACAGCCACAGGTGCCATCTTTGAAGCAGAAGAAGAATGCTCACTGGATCTTGGACTTCCCAGCCTCTGGTACAGTAGGCAATACGTTTCTGTGTTTATGAAGTACCCAGCCTAAGGCATTTTATTACATCAACAGGAACAACTAAAACACACCGTGTATAGGCAACACAGCTTGTTCATCCATTCACCTGTGGATTACCAGGTTGCTTCCACCTCTCAACAACTGTGAACAATACTAATGTGAGTGTGTGCTTTTCTCTATTTTTCATTGCACTGATAACTTTATAACCTATTATAGTATTATTTACTGTCTTTTTCCCTTTACTAGAATGGAGGCACCCTTGAGGGTAGGAATTTTTGTCTTGTTTGTTCCCTGTTATACCTCAAGCAGAATAGGATGTGTGTGATAAACACTCACTAAAGGGTGTTATTAAGTAAACAGTGACAACTTCCTGCCACAGATGAGGTCCTACAGGAAGCCTTGTGGAGGCACTGGAAAATAAAATATAAAAATTGCAGTTTAGTGGGAAGTTTCAGTAAAGTTAATGGGCAGGTTCCAATTTGGCCAAACAGGTTTATTTACAGGAATGTGTGAGCTCCTGAGCTTACCTTGCTGCTCTTCCTGTGGCTCCCCTTGCTTGAGTAAAATGATGTATATGTTACATACGTGTTCTGATTAGTAAAGATGGTATTTCTATTCCTTTATCTAAATTCTACTAGTTGTGAAGATATCTGAGTAATTAAAATTATGATTGAATAATGATTCCATTTTTATGTTATGTCTTCTGGAAAACTTGTACCCCCAACCTGGCTTAATGGGTGTGTGCATTGCTGGGTCCTCCTAAACACTCCTCATTTCAGACTAACATAGGCCTACAGAAAAGCTTTAAAAGTTTCTCTAATCATATCTCTGTAGAATTATTTGCAATGTCTCTAAAAATTGTCTGACTTCTACAGTGTAAGTGCTCACCATTTTCAAAATCAATAGTTTTGGTTGCATAAAACTCGAGTTTCCCTAAGATAACCATGCACCTTCATTGTGGCGGAATGAGAAGGCCATACCAAGATGGCTGCTGGCAACAGAGTCTGCCTGGCAACAGGCTGTGATTGGATGGCTTCAGAAACTACCTGGCAATAGGGTGTGATTGGTTAGGGCATAGACCGCCCCTTGACTGGATTGGCTGCCTTGGTTATATAAGCTGTTGTAGCAACTGAAATAAACGAGTCTGCAGGCTGCCTGCCTCAGGCCTGCTTACACCTGACTCCCAGGGTCTGTGTGGTGACTCCGTGCCTCTTGCCCCCACCACACTCCTCCTCCCAGAAACGAGTCCACCTCAACACTTCATGGACTGTGATGTACTTGGGAATCCACCTGTGGAAGCTCAGAAATGTGTTCCATTCCTTGGGAGCGTGGGATCAGCCTGTTTGATTCTACCTTCTGCTTCTGTCTGATCTGATACCAAAATTATTCTCTTAATTCCTCCTTTCTGATAAATGGAAGTTTTTTGGTTGTTCATCCCCATTAAAGTAGTAGCACATGATTATTTCAGAAAACACAAAATAGCAAAAAGAACAAACAAGACACTGGTTTCACTGATTTCCCAACTGCTACTAAAACCTTGGCGGAAGATTCTAGAATTACACTGTCCAATCAGTAGCCACTAGTACTATGTAGCTATCGATTGCTTTAAATGCAGCCGACCTGAATTGAGACATGTTGAAAGGTCAAAATATACATTGGATTAAGCATGTTATTTATTGTCTTTGTTTCTTTTCACCTTTGTAAATGTGATTATTAGAAGATTTAAAAATACTCGTGGCTGGCATTCTATTTCTGTAGGATACTACTGCTGAGATGGTCATTGTCCAGGCATCTCTGTACCTACATATATAAGAAGAGGGTCTTAGGGCTTGTATTTCATAACTTTTATTCTTTACTTAATAATATATTGTTAGTATACTTTCATGTCCATAGACACATTCCTTCCAAATGATCTGTAATACCCACATATTTCCACTAGGCCATGATTTCTTGAAGTAATATCAAATTATTAATTGTGGAATGTGTCCATTTTTTTCACCATACAAAGCATTGTGTGTGTGTTTTTTTTTTTTGTTTTTTTTTTTTTTTTGGACAGGCAGAGTGGACAGTGAGAGAGAGAGAGACAGAGAGAAAGGTCTTCTTTTTCCGTTGGTTGGTTTGCCCTCCAATGGCCGCTGCGGCCTGCGCACCACGCTGATCTGAAGCCAGGAGCCAAGTGCTTCTCCTGGTCTCCCATGCGGGTGCAGAGCCCAAGGACTTGGGCCATCCTCCACTGCACTCCCAGACCACAGCAGAGAGCTGGACTGGAAGAGGAGCAACTGGGACAGAATCCAGTGCCCTGACCGGGACTAGAACCCAGTGTGCCGATGCCGCAAGGCGGAGGATTAGCCTATTGAGCCACGGTGCTGGCCACAAAGAGCATTGTTATAAATATCCTTGAACCTACATCTTTGCCTACATGATTGAATGTTTAATAGAACCTATATCCTGAAATGGAGTATTTTAGGGTTTTTGTTACTTGATAGTCTTTTTTTTAAACTATTTTATTTATTTATTTGAGAGGTAGAGATACAGACAAAGGGCGAGACAGAGGTCTTCTATCCACTGCTTCACTCCTCAAATGGCTGCAATGGAGCTGAGCTGACTTGAAGCTAGGATCCAGGAGCTTCTCCCGGATCTCCCACGTGGGTGCAGGGGCTCAAGCGCCTGGGCCATCCTCCACTGCTTTCCCAGACCATAGCAGAGAGCTGGAACACAAGTGGAGCAGCCAGGATTAGAACTGGTGCCCATATGGGATGCTGGCGCTGCAGGCAGAAGATTAACCTACTGCATCACAGCACCGGCCCCTACTTGATAGTTTTATAAGCTAAAAGGAATCAAACCAGGGCCAGCACTGTGGCATAGTGGGTAAAGCCACCACCTGCTGTGCTGGCATCCCATATGGGTGCCAGTTAGAGTCCCAGCTGCTCCACTTCCAATCCAGCTCTCTGCCATGACCTGGGAAAGCAGTAGAAGATGGCCCAAGTCCTTGGGCCCCTGTACCCACGTGGGAGACCCAGAAGAAGCTCCTGGATCCTGGCTTCAGATCAGCACAGTTACGGCTGTTGCGGCCATTTGGGGAGTGAACCAGCGAAATGGAAGACCTCTCTCACTCTCTCTTTTTCTCTGCCTCTCCTTCTCTCTGTGTGTAACTCTGACTTTCAAATAAATAAATAAATAAATCTTTTAAAAAAAGGAATGAAGCCTCTCTAAAATATGTATTTTAAACTTCATCAGCAAAGTATCCCTGGATTCATTTCCTAGTAGCTTTCTTCTGTTCATTGTTTTAGCTTTAAAAAAAAAAAAAACTCATCTTCATTTTACTTACTTTTGTTATAAGTAAAATGGAGGTTTTTCACATTTTAATTAGCACTTTGTAATTCATCTTTTGTAAACTTATTGTTCATGTCCATAGTCCATTTGTCTTTTGGAGAATTTTGTCTTTTGTTATTGACTGATATTTTTATAGATTGATTCTATTAATCCTTGGCCACACATGTTTCATATATTTTTCCTTATTTGCCTTTAAATCTTTTATGTTAAATCTTTGATGTTCAGAAGTTTTTAATCCTTAACATAATTTTCTTTTATGATAACTGCCCTTGAGCTTATATTAAGGAATTCTTTTCATACTTAAAATTATGTTGTTATCCAAGTATAGCGTGTTTTAGCATGTTCTGACTGAAATGTCTTACATTTATTTGCTGCCATATGGATTCTATTTTTATGTAGAAATTGCAAGGCTTATCTTTTCTGAATGTTTAGCTAGGCATTCCAGCTCCATTTATTAATAATCTTCCTTTCCTGCATTAGTTTAACAATGAGCCAATGCGGCAGTACCAAGTACATACTAGGAACGTCACTGGAAATTCACAGAAATGGAAAGAAAGAGGCAAGCCCTTGTGCAGAGAGTCCTTGCAGGCAGGGATCAGGTAAGTCAGGTGGGGAGATCAACAAGGACACAGGCTGCCAGCCTTCTGCTTTGTTCCCAAATGGGAGGAACTTAACTGACCTGCTCAGGACCATGTGCTTTTTAAAATATTTGAGTAGATGTGTCCATTTGGTGCCTCGGGGAAGATGCCAGTGTCCCGTATCAGAGTGCCTGAGTTCAGGTCCAGGCTCCACTCTCATTTCCAGCTTCCGGCTAATGCAGGCCCTGGGAGGCAGCAGTGCAGGTAGTTGTGTTCTTGCCACCCCCATGGGAAACCTGGATTGAGTTCCTAGCTCAGCTTCAGCCTGGCCCAGTCTGGGCTACTGCAGACATCTGGAGCACGTACCAGTGATTGAGGGAGATCCTTCTCACTCTTTCCCTCTTCCCCTCCCTCTCCCCCTCTCCTTTCAAATAAAATAAGTAAATAAAATTTAAGAAATAAAAAGAAAAATCTGAGTAAAGTTCCTGAGAAAAACTGTTCAGATACATCCACCTTTGCACATAACTGTGTGAGGGTTACAGACTCACCCGCATCTGTCCAGTGGAATTACGAGATGTGAACCTGAACATGGAGACCTCACTCTGAAGGGCTGTGGAACAGGAAATGAGAGGCCTGCAGGTAAGTCATCCTGCAGGGAAAGGCAGGCACAGGGTCGCTACTGCCCTCTGCATGCTGTCCCATGGGGATCCCCTCCAGCCCCCAGACTCTGCCTGCACTTCTCGGTCCCAGACCTCGGCTCCTGCAGATACCACGTCTACATTCCAGGCTGGGTCACAGCAGGTACTGCTGGGTGCAGCTCCAGCTTCTACTCTTTCTCTGCGTTTGTGTTCCGTGAATGTCCACATCTATATCCTCCTACACAGACTGGTTGTGAAAATGGTCACAAGGATTGCCCTTCCCATCCCATCCATGCCCTTGTGTTGTCTCCACACACACTCCCTGTGGCCAACGGCAACAGCAAATGTGATACAAGCAGACACTGGAGCAGTACTTGGACACTGGGGCTTGCCTCTCTGCCTACTCGCAGGACTACTGACATTGTCACCATAGAGAAAAGCCTACAGCAACCTGCTGGAGGACAAGACCAAACAGAGCAAATGCCAACTTCTGAGTCCATCGTAGCCCATAGTCAACCTGGAAACTGCCTGCAGGTACAGGCGCCCAGCAGAAGATCCACACATTTGAGGCCAGCCCAAGTTCCCTACTCACAGACTCATGAGCTAAATAAAACTTTATATTAAACTTTCAAGTCCAGGGACACTTATTATGTATCAAATGCTAATCTGTAGATAGACATTTGCACAAAATTTAATGCTGCTGTGGTCAAGAATGGACCTCATATATTGGAGCTGAAAAGTTTCTCTTGCCTGGAGACATCACAGGCATTGTAACTTTCTGGCAGTTACATACATATTTGTGATGACACTGCTGCAAACAAACCTGTACTTCAAAGTTGCATAGAAAGTATAGCACATATAATTATGTACATACATAATGCTTGAGAGTGATAAGAAATGACTGTCTTACTTGTGTATGTATTTATTACATTCTATTTTTCTTATTACAGTGCACGCCTCCTACTTATATAAAAAAGCATACCATAAAGCAATACACCATACCACGCCAGCAGCAGCCTCATGGAGCTCATGTTTACTGCATCTCTTGATTGCAACAAGAGGCCACGTGAAGCGATGGAGCTATACCACCCAGGTTTTGTACGAGAACATTCAACACAGTCACCTAATGGCACAATTCTCGGAATGCATCCCTTTCTTTAAGCAATTATACTGATAGAGAAGTAGAAATAAAATAGACATAAAATATGTGTAGCAGGATTTCTGGATCACAACCCAGATTTATGAGATAATGCTGGAGAATTTATGTTTAAAAATCTCCAGGATAATTCTGATACAACCTGGACAACATCTGAAACCACTGGTCAGGAGCCAATATCAAAGGATTTGGAGCTCCGTATTCTGAGCCAGATTCTTCTACTCATTAATTGTGACTTCTTAGATAACTTGTAAAGAAAATTTCTTTTGGGATCAGGTAAGCTGCTACCTGTAGTGCTGGCATCCCACATGGGTGCCAGTGTGAGTCCCAGTAGCTCCACTGCTGATCTAGCTCCCTGGTGATGTCCTGGGAAAGCAACAGAAGATAGTTCAAGTCCTTTGGCCCCTGCTGCCCATGTGGAAGACCCAAAAGAAGCTCCTGGCTCCTGGTTTCAGCCTGGCCCAGCCCCAGCCACTGTTGCCATTTGGGGAGTGAATCAGTGGGTGGAAATCTTCCCCTCTCCACACACACACGCCTTCTCTCTCTGTAACTGTGCCTTTCTAATAAATAAATAAATATTTTTAAAATTCTTTTCTTAATTTTAGATAACCAGAATCTACAAAGAAATCAAGAAACTCCACAAAAACAAAACCAACAACCCACTTAAGAGATGGGCCAAGGACCTCAATAGACATTTTTCAAAAGAGGAAATCCAAATGGCCAACAGACACATGAAAAAATGTTCAAGATCTCTAGCAATCAGGGAAATGCAAATCAAAACCACAATGAAGCCGGCGCCGTGGCTCAATAGGCTAATCCTCCACCTTGCAGCGCCGGCACACCGGGTTCTAGTCCCGGTTGGGGCGCCGGATTCTGTCCCGGTTGCCCCTCTTCCAGGCCAGCTCTCTGCTATGGCCAGGGAGTGCAGTGGAGGATGGCCCAGGTGCTTGGGCCCTGCACCCCATGGGAGACCAGGAAAAAGCACCTGGCTCCTGGCTCCTGCCAGGATCAGCGCGGTGCGCCGGCTGCAGCGGCGGCCATTGGAGGGTGAACCAACGGCAAAGGAAGACCTTTCTCTCTCTGTCTCTCTCTCTCACTGTCCACTCTGCCTGTCAAAAAAAAAAAATAAAATAAAATAAAAATAAATAAAAATAAAAACCACAATGAGGTTTCACCTCACCCCGGTGAGAATGGCTCACATTCAGAAATCTACCAACAATAGATGCTGGCGAGGATGTGGGGAAAAAGGGACACTAACCCACTGTTGGTGGGAATGCAAACTGGTTAAGCCACTATGGAAGGCAGTCTGGAGATTCCTCAGAAACCTGAATATAACCCTACCATACAACCCAGCCATCCCACTCCTTGGAATTTACACAAAGGAAATGAAATTGGCAAACAAAAAAGAGGTCTGCACCTTAATGTTTATTGCAGCTCAATTCACAATAGCTAAGACCTGGAACCAACCCAAATGCCCATCAACAGTAGATTGGATAAAGAAATTATGGGACATGTACTCTACAGAATACTATACAGCAGTCAAAAACAATGAAACTCGGTCATTTGCAACAAGGTGGAGAAATCTGGAAAACATTATGCTGAGTGAATTAAGCCAGTCCCAAAGGGGCAAATATCATATGTTCTCCCTGATTGGTGACAACTAACTGAGCTCCAAAGGGGAAACTTGTTGAAGTGAAATGAACACTATGAGAAACAGTGACTTGATCAGCTCTTGTCCTGACGGTTGATGTACAACGTAATACTTTATCCCTTTTAGTATTTTTTTGTTCTACTTAATACTATTGGTTGAACTCTGTAATTAACACACAATTATTCTTAGGTGTTTAAATTTTAACTGAAAAGTGATCCCTGTTAGGAATTTGGAAAACATTATGCTGAGTGAAATAAGCCAGTCCCAAAGGAACAAATATCATATGTTCTCCCTGATCAGTGACAACTAACGGAGCACCAAAAAGGAAACCTGTTAAAGTGAAATGAACACTATGAGAAATGGTGACTTGATCAGCCCTTGCCCTGACTGTTGATGAACAACTTCATGTTATCCCTTTTATTATTTTTTTAATACTTTTGGTTGAATATTGTAATCAATACACAGTTATTCTTAAGTGTTGAAACTTAACTGAAAAGTGATCCCTGTTACATATAACAGTGGGAATAAGAGAGGGAAGAGATGTGCAATTCGGGACATGCTCAAGCTGACTTACCCCAAACGGTAGAGTTAGAAACATACCAGGGGATTCCAATTCAATCCCATCAAGGTGGCATGTACCAATGCCATCTCACTAGTTGCAGTGATCAATTTCTGTCCACAATTGATCATAATGATAGGACTAAGAGTCAAAGGGATCACATAAACAAGACTAGTGTCTGCTAATACTAGCTGAAAGAATCAAAAAGGGAGAGAACGATCCAACATGGGAAGTGAGATACACAGCAGACTCATAGAATGGCAGATGTCCTAAACAGCACTCTGGCCTCAGAATCAGCCCTTAAGGCATGCGGATCCAGCTGAAAAGCCCATGAGAGTATTTTAGGCATGGAAAGCCAAGACACTCTGGCAAAAAAACAAACAAACAAACAAACAAACAACTAAATGAAAGATCTCCACGAGTGAGATCCCAGTGGAAAGAACAGGTCATCAAAGAAGGAGGTACCTTTCTCTGAAGGGAGGAGAGAACTTCCACTCTGACTACGACCTTGTCTAAATATGATCAGAGTCAGTGAACTCAAAAGGCTTCCATAGCCTTGGCAGCTCATGACAAGATCCTAGGGTGATTACTAACGCCATAAACAAGAGTGTCAATTTGTTAAGTCAACAACAAGGAGTCACTGTGCACTTACTCCTCATGTAGGATCTCTGTCCTTAATGTGCTGTACATTGTGATTTAATGCTATAACTAGTACTCAAATAGTATTTTTCACTTTGTGTTTCTATGTGGGTGCAAACTGTTGAAATCTTTACTTAATATATGCTAAACTGATCTTCTGTATATAAAGAAAATTGAAAATGAATCTGGATGTGAATGGAAGAGGAGAGGGAGTGGGAAAGGGGAGGGTTGTTGGTGGGACGGAAGTTCTGGGGTGGGGGGAAGATATTGTAATCCATAAGCTATACTTTGGAAATTTATATTCATTAAATAAAAGCTAAAAAAATATATATATTTGCTGGTCATTTGTGTTTCTTCTTTTGGGAACTGTCTGTTGAGTCTTTGCTCATTTCTTAACTGGGTTTTTTTTTTTTTTTTTTTTTAATTTGACTTCTCTGAGCTTCCCCTTTTCTCTTCAGTAAAACAGAGGCAAGTTGTTATGGGGATGAAACCAGCTCGCGTATGTGAAGTGGCCAGCACCACACGTGCAGCTGCTCCCTTTTCCTCCTCTGCGAACTCTCCTGGTCCCTCGCAAGGAGGCCTACTTCACTGTCTAATTCCGGAAAGTACAGTTTCAGGCTCCTATTGTTCTGTCTTTAATAAAGTACAGCACAGGGCGCGGGGAGATGGTGGAAAGCGACCCTCAGGAAGGCTTTATTTCTCTCCCTCATTTGTCAGTGACTTTAATAAAAATGTTGTAGTGTGAAGTGAGGACTTTCTAGGGAAGAATGGAAAGGGCCATAAGAGGAAAACAGGGCTTTTATCAGGCTCATGATTTTGAGCAAATCATCTGGAAAATCTCAACGATGGGAACAGAAGTTCCCGATGAATGTGCAAGAAACCTTAGAGGCAAGGCAAATAGCACAACTGCCTCAGAACGTAAAATCACCGTCATTTTTTGCTGAGTCTCTAGAGTGAACTAGGACACCCAGGAAGAGCTCTGCAGCTTCCTAGGGGCCATGTGACCTCTCTGGGCTCCCAGCTTCCTACCTGTAAAATAAGAGGCTTGAGACAATTGATCTCTTCAAGTTCATTGAATACTAGCATTCTATTAATTTATAACAACAACTTTTTCTCCTCCTTATCTAACTATATTGTATTTCCAACCTTTCATTTTTGAAAGGAGTCTGAGCAGCCTTCAAAAGCAAACAGCTCTCTCTTGGCGTTGACCTGATGCCTGGTTTTCATCTGTTTCCACCCAAAGAGAAATATAAGCAAGTTGGAGGCCCTTCCTCTACGTCAGTGTTTCTTATTATCGGTTTTAATTTTTTTTTCATCTTTAGCACTATATTACCCAAAGAAGATCCTCCTACATTTCCCCAGTTGATCAGCATCTGTCAGGACAGAAACAAAAGAACAAGCGTGATGACCACTCTTGTTTATAAATATCCGGTTACTTTCACAACAGCCAGAAAACAGGCACACACACAGAACATTCACTCTTACTGTGTTACAGACTGCATCACTCGTTCACGGGAGAAAAAGAAATCTCCTCTGGGTTCCTAATGTCTAGATTCCCAGACTTTACCCTGAGTTTCTGTTACCCCAGCAGGCCCTGCCTGGGTTGACGGCATGCACAGCCCGCAGTGGGGGAGGAGTTCTGTGAAAGAACCGTGATTGCAAACCGTCAAATGGACTTGACCCGGTCTCCACTCAGAGAACCATCCATCTCGTCTAAGCAATCTGTTCTAATAACGTTGAAATGTGACACGATTTAAAATCTTTCAGCATCCTATCAAAGAGATGGATGCTATTTTTAAAAGCTGAAATGAACATTTTAATACTGAGATGTAATGATCACAAAGCCGTCCTAGAAAAGACAGACACAGAGCTACCAAGAGAGTCGGGTGCGTCCTGCATATGGGTGATGGGTCTCAGGCTACCAGGGGTTTTATGTAGACTTGTAATGGACACACTCTGTTAACTGAGTTCACTGGCTGCATCTCCCAAAATAAAGGCACAGCTTAGGTCCGTCTGCCAGCACATTATCAGCCAGGCCAGCAGGAGTTCATTTTAGCAGGAAAAGCGGAGTGGACACATCCCCACGCCAATTCGGACCTTGCTACTCCAGCTGCAGCCCTGAGAATCGGTCGCATCAGCATTGCCTGAGAGCTTGTTGGAAATTCAGACTCTCAGGCCCTGCGCTAGTCCCACTGTGTCAGAACCTGCACGCTAATAAGCTCCTCTGGTGATTGGCCCATATGTCAAAGTCGGAAAACACTGGAATCCAGCATCTACTTTGTCCAGGTGGGATTATTTTTCTCTTTGTAAAAGACTGCAAAAAGCCTTGCTCACCTCATGAAGAAGTGGAGTCTTTTCCTCCACCCCCTGGAATCCGAGTGCTGTGTGAATTCTGTGAATGACGAGCCACAGTAGAAGTGATGAGGCTGCACTGCCAAGTCTGGATCTCAAGTGGCTGAGCGGCTTCTGTCCTCATCCTCCAGGAACCCTGAGAAGACGCGGCCCAGGCTGGTGTGGCTTGACGATGAGAAAGGCCACAGGGAGCGAGGCCTAGGACAGAGCCACGACCCATAGCCACACTCGTGAGTGAGCTGTGATAGAGCATCCACCACGGTGGGGCTACCAGATGGCAGCAGTGACGCTGAGCGTCCCTGGAAGACTAACAGAAGAACTGCCAGCTGGTTTCAGCCCGAATTGCTGGCCCATTATGAAGAAGAACACGGCTATTGTATGAATCTATCAAATGTTGTGGTTGGTACAGCATCAAGAAACAAATGACACACTCCTGAAAACTTCAACCTGGGCTAGGCTAGGTGAGTTTCTTGGGAACAAATAAGTTCATCTTGGCAGAAGAAATCCCCCTCACTCACGAGAAAGTACAGGTTGGGCGAGTGAATTCCTGGAGAAGCCCCTTTGTTGGTAGCCTGTGTGTGCTGATGACACAATAGAGGCGTTCACGCTGGGTGGTGGACACAGCTTCTTCACCCAAGGAATTCTCTTTGGTGCTCCCTGGATGAGTGGCGTGAACAACGAAAGGCCATGAGCAGACTTCTCTGATACCTGACTCCAGGTTTATGCAGAGACCTCTGACCTTGCTCTGCACACTCCCTGCCCTGTGCCTTGGCTCAGACTCCTGACAGTCTCAGCTGAGATCCAAATACCACTTCAGGCAGTGGCCCTTCAGTCTTCGAACTGTGTTAGACTGAAAACAGTCTATGTTTTGGGGTCACCATGAACTGAATTTCAACCAGGTCCCAGTCACTTACTAACTAGGTGATTGGGCAAATTACTTAACTTCTCTGAGACTCGGGTTTCTTTTCCGCCAATTGGAATTAGGAATCTCTATTAAGATTACGCGTAGGGGGCCAGTGCCGCGGCTCACTAGGCTAATCCTCCACCTTGCGGCGCCGGCACACCGGGTTCTAGTCCCGGTCGGGGCGCCGGATTCTGTCCCGGTTGCTCCTCTTCCAGGCCAGCTCTCTGCTGTGGCCAGGGAGTGCAGTGGAGGATGGCCCAAGTGCTTGGGCCCTGCACCCACATGGGAGACCAGGAGAAGCACCTGGCTCCTGCCATCGGATCAGCGCGGTGTGCCGGCTGCAGCGCGCTGTCCGCGGCAGCCATTGGAAGGTGAACCAATGGCAAAAGGAAGACCTTTCTCTCTGTCTCTCTCACTGTCCACTCTGCCTGTCAAAAAAAAAAAAAAAAAAAAAAAGATTACACGTAGGGAAGATGGTGGCAACTAACAGGCACTCTATATGTGGATTCTGCATTGAGCTTGGGTGTGAAAGCTATAAAGCATTGAAAAGTGTGATTTTTGAAAAGGAGAACAATCAGCCTGTGGATTCTCCTCTATGCCCGCCCGCCTGCCCGAGCACTCCCAGAGCACCAGGGGTCTGAATGGCAGGGCGCTGACTTCAGCCAGGCTCTGTTTGCTGCTGCCTCTGAGCAGTATCCTCCTCATCGCCACTTGGAAGGAAGGAGGGGGAGAGGGTGATCAGCATTCATCCCTGGGTCACCAGGTCAAGTGGGCACTAATCAGGAAAAATGTTTGGCTATTAAATGCTCCATTGAGTCCTTTAAATATCACCTGATGTGTCATAAATTTGGATTAGCCGTGGAAAATCAATCTTCACCATATGCAAATTAAAGATGGAATGAGAGCCTCCTTGTGAGCCATTGCTGTCCCTCAGCACACACCAGTCACTTCCACTTTCTTTAACTGCCCGAAATTTTTCTGCTATTTTCTTCACTCTTGGAACTTGAGGCTCGCTCACTATCCCTTCGACAGTTGATGGTCAGAGAGCTCGCATCCCAAAGATGACTTCGGAGGGAATCTGCAGGTGCTTGGTGAGCCTGGTTTCCCAGCTTCCCCTGTGCAGCCTCAGGCTGTCATGGGAAATGAACCTGGTTGCACTGGCCTGGACCCTGAGCCCATCTCCATACAAGTAGATGTTGATCCTAACACTGATGCTCATAGTGCATGCGTGTGTTCCGAGGGGTGTGCATATATACTCCAGGAATATATTCAGGAAGTTATAGTTTCCATTAAAAAATAAGCCACATAGTTATTAGTCACTCTTCCTGATCCCATCAGAGCAGTGAGGCTTGGAGATCAGACTTCTTAAAGCTAGGCTGGATATTTGGATAGAGGATAGAGAAACAAGACAAGTTTTCACCATTCCCCAAAATGCTCTTTTCTTGCCTATACAAGTCACTACAGCATAGAACTACAGGTTCTATAAAGCAAAAACATCGGTGGCTTCCCACGGGAATTAAATACTAGCATTAAGTCCCAGCAACTGCCAGCTACCTGATAACTTAGTAACGTTCTGCCTTTGTGTACAGCAAGCTTGCAATAGGGTGCAACTAATTAGCCTGCTGGGAGACTGATTGGCGTGGACTGGAATGGGATGGAATGGAATAACTACTGATAATAACTGTAGATTACATTATGGTTTGCTCAGTCCTCTCAATGGTCATTTGAGGTTGGTGTCATTATTATCTCATTTTACAATTTGGAAACTGAGATGCAAAGGGGTTAAGTCAAAATAAGAAAAACTCAAAAAGTGTTCATGCCTTCTGACCTGTAATTTCATTTCTAGGAATTTTTGGTGAGAAAATAAGAAACTTTTTGTTTGATACAACAAATTTATATATAATAACAAAAAATTATAAACAACATACATGTCCAGAAATAAGAAACCATGTAGATAAGTTACAGTAATTTGATGTGAGAGAAACTTAATAAATTCTAAATATCAGGTTTTTGAATATCATGTAAGGATGTGGAAATAAATTTACTATGTAGTCATATTTTTAAAAGGAAGCAAAATCCTATACACCATATAATTCCAGGTTTGTTGTCTCTCTGTATACACAGAGAAAACAAGATGAAAGAAATTTCTTAAAATGTTAGTAAGATACTATCTATTTTGTGAGATTCATATCAGTCTTGCCAGTCTTTTTGATTTTCTCTATTTTTATACTCCTTTGTATTATAAAAGTATCATAATTAAAAGTGAAGAACAAGCAATTCATAAAATAGTACTAATACATAAAGTGTGTTTAATGTTATTTGCTCATGAAAAGCTACTGGAAAATAGAATATTAAAACATATGAAATACTTGGAGTGCTTTTGAAGGTTACAGAAAACATGTGCCAAATATATTTATTTTATCAAAACCATTTTGCCCATTTCCAACTAATTTAGCTTGAGCAAGATAAACAGGATTTCACGAGGACCTGGTGATGATCCATCTGTGAAATCACTGGATGTTTGCCTCATCCCTGTAATTTTCTGTACTTATCTTACTTATCCTTCACAAAGCATCAGCAGTGTTTGGGAAAATGATTTTGTGAAACTTGGTAAATTGCTAGGTAAAATATTTCCTTGGATAATGGTGTGGCTGACACTTTAAACATCTGAGAACTCTCAGAGTTATTAGATCTCAGGTGGAGGAGGTCAGGTAATGTCCCTGGAGATGGCTCCTGGGAGCCGAGCTCTGGGTGATGTAAAATATGAGCCAAAGGGTGGAGGGAAGAGGGTGGCTGCCACTGTAGAATTCTAAACAGATATTTAGAAGGAATTTCCAAACATGAGGCATAGCCCCTGCCTCTATCAGAGTGGAGGGAAGCAAATTGATTCTGCAAGGAAAAGCCCAGCCTCCGTGAGGAGACTTTCGATGGTGCTCAGATTCCACTTAACAAAAACATGCCTTTGCTTAAATTGCGTTTGGTTATAATTTTGACTTGTTTGATTTGGGTATATCTAAATGTTAATATATAGGTTTTTTTTTATCATTAAGCTTATTTGGAACACAGTAATAGTTTTTACATCCAATTCTGCAATGCACCTGCAAGTTACTTGAAGTCTTTGATAAACCTACAGTGAATATTAATGATTTTGTTAATAATCAGCCCCACAGTGCTTGCTACCTGCCCAGAACCGTGCTAAAGCCTTTTACGCACATTAGCATACATCACTCGCCTCACACCTCACAGCGCCATGCAGATCCGGGATCTGAGCCCTCAGACAGGTCAAGCAGGGGCACACAGCCTTTCTGATTCCAAAATGGTCCCTTCTCTTAAATACCCTGCCACAATGCCGTCTGCATCGGAGACCAAAGTGTTACATTGGCACCATCCATTTCTGCAATTTTTGTTTGATTCAGTTGATTTGCTTTGTATTATATTGGGCAACTGATGGGACCAGGCCCCTGGTGATACTTCATAATCACAGTTCATCTCAACTCAAATTCATCTCAATTATTCTTACCTATATATTCCTCTGGAAGATTCTGAAAATAATGTTCAAGTTTTCATTATCCAATAAAATATATTTGTATATTTTAATTCAAGTATGTGTTATAATATATATTATTGTCTTTTTAGAAAATACACATTAACAAGAACAGGAAAAATTAAAATCACTCATGAATCCACCCACTCAGATACGATCACTGCACTAGCATTTTCATTTGAATCTCATTGA
Source organism: Oryctolagus cuniculus (assembly GCF_051225735.1). Classification (NCBI taxonomy): domain Eukaryota; kingdom Metazoa; phylum Chordata; class Mammalia; order Lagomorpha; family Leporidae; genus Oryctolagus; species Oryctolagus cuniculus. The sequence continues at coordinate 108,167,793 of NC_142876.1, forward strand.
TTTACAATCCCTCCCCCTTCATTAGAACATAATCTCCATGCAGTGGGGTGTGTATCTCTTTTGATCATGTGGCATTTCCTGGATGTAGGGAGTGGATGACATGGTTCCATGCTTCAATCACACGTTTGAGACCTATGCACCTGTTCCCAACCCCTCACAGTGCTGGTTCACGGAGGAGTCCCTCTCTAGGAATGATCTCCAGCTAAAAGGAGTGGTTCTTCCAAGGCCCTACCACTTCCACAGAGGTAGTTCATATCCAGTGATTGCAGACTGGGGGGTGTCAATGCCTAGCTTCCCTCATCCCAACCTGTAACAACTCCATTCTCACTCCAGAGCTGCCTGTGGAGCTGACTGAGGCTTATAGCATCCTGCTTCTCTAACCCCTGTGCTGATGTCACCCCTGGGATGACTCTCAGTAAAGCTCCTGCAGGCCAACTCTGCCACACAGCCCCGTCTCCAGGGAACATGATCTAAGATAATGCAGACCATGCCTGACACATGGTTGCAGCAATGCTACTGGTTGAATGAATAGATGCAAGACTCCATGGGGACTCCGCCTTCCTTCCTGATGCCTCTAACTCTTCAACAATGAAGCAGAAACTTCACTCAGCCTCCATGAACTTGAGAGAAATAAGACACCCATGTGTGATCATCAACACTATTACAACACATCCCAATTCTTGTCTCTTCTACTCTAGAAGCCAGAAGCCTCATCCACTGCTTCTTAGCAGCCAAAAAGTACCCAGAGTCAACATGCCAAGTCCTGGGTGTCTCCGGATTCCACCTCCACCCATCATCCACAGATCCTGAGCCTTATTGAGAAGACACTACATGGCGGTACCAATCCTGCTGAGCCTGCAATCCCTGGGCTCTGCCCAGGCTGCGTAGATGGGTCCTGGAGGGGTGGAGAACATGCTGCTCTCACTGTTGTTCAGAGGAGGGAACCTCATGGTGAAAGGGGCCTGGTGTTTCAACATCAGATCTCAGTCTGGTGCACATAGCTGCAATGGGATAGCTGTAATGGATTAGCAGGACATGGATGGAACCCAACACAAGCCCCAGTTTTTGGCCGCCAAGTCTTTACCTACATTCACTAATGAAATCTCTCTTTCTCTCTCTCTCTCTCTCTCTCTCTCTCTCTCTACCTGAGGTCAAGAAACCTAGAAACAGAGCTTGAAATGGGGTATTCTTGATTAACTGGTTGACTGGATAGTCTCTTGGGGGAACAGAATAAGAGAAATGAGCACGAGCATGGGAAGAAGCTAAGCCAGGATGCAGCTTCCATGAGAGTCAGCAGCAGTCTGCACAGGGATCTCTAGAGCATGACCTGCATCGCAGAGTTGTCCCAACCAGAGGCAAAGCGATCCAGCCATGTATGCCTGCTGCCAGCTGGTCACTGAGCGCGGGAGGAATAGGAAGCATGACCTTTTAGGCAAGGCAGTTCTGGTAGTTAAGGGCAGGTCTCTCTAAAATGGGCAGCGATGAGCTATTAGCAGCCAATGCTCTCAGCACTGTGTACCCACAGTGTTTACTAGGAGGATCTTTCTCCCTCTCCTGACAGGTGACTCCTGGAACATATTTTCATAACTTTCCTAGAAAAGGGGAAAATGTTAGGTCTGTATCACATTTCCCCAGACAGCTCCGCCACATACATACTCCTGTACATATTCAGGGCCTGGGATAAACACTCTGTTAGAGGCTCTCTGTCCACCTGTCCTCCCACCCCCTTCCCCTCAGTGCAATATCCAAACTCCAAATACCCACAGCACATCTGCTTACACAGCCCGGTCCACAACGAGGGAGAGCTGGTCAATGTTTAACAATTTGCTCTCCAAAGAGAAAAAGCCTAACCTGTAGCATCTGCCACTTTCTGCAGTGTGAACACTTCTGCATGACCAATTTCAAGCTACAATAGTAATATCACTGAATATCATGTCAGGAATAGATATACAATAGTGTACATTTGTGTAGTATTTTCATCCCAAGATGCAATACACACAAATCACCTCAACAGTATATAAATAAAAATGTAATAAAATAAGGAAAATGATTAATTTTAGTATATGTTACCCTTTTCTTTTTTTTAATTTTCTTTAAAATTATATGTTATAAGTGCTGGTGCTGTGGCGTAGTAGGTTAAGCCTTTGCCTGTAGTGCCAGCATCCTATATGGGCGCTGGTTGGTGTCCTGGCTAATCCCAAGCCAGCTTCCTGTTAATGGCCTGGGAAAGCAGTGGAAGATGGTACAAGGGCTTCGGCCCCTGCACCTACATGGAAGACCAGGATGAAGTGCCTTCCTTCAGATCAGCCCAGCTCTGCCTATTTTGGCCATTTGCGGAGTGAACCAGTGGATGGAAGACTTCTCTGTCTCTCCCTTTCTGTCTGTAACTCTATGCCTTTCAAAGAAATAATAAATAAACCTGTTTGAAAAAAAAAACTATGTATTATAAAACTGACAGTTTTATGAATTTTAACACATACACTGATTTCTGTAACATCACTACAATTGTAGAGTTCAGTTATGGATAATTAATTCAAACCATGGGTTGGTTTGGATTGGATGCATTTGAAGTTGGGACTTAGTAATGTGTGATATGTTGGGATTGAATGATGTAGAATGTGGGGCAACATACTGGGGTCCTGGTCTTGAGAGCGTTCAGGACCTGTTGCGGCAGCCGCCGTTCCTTCATGACAGGCTTTGCTTTGGGCCAGAGAGGACAGACCTAGGGGTGCGGGAGTGGGACTATTCCTGGAGTTTGGATTCTTCCGCCTTCCTGTATGACGCCTAGCTCCTGGGTTGCTCAAATGCACCAATGGGGTGCATGGATTTAGGTAATTGCCAAATAAGGAATAAGGAACTCGCCTACGTGTACAGTGATGTATGTACTTGTTTACTCGAGTGCATAAAATGCTGGGAGGGGGAGGGAGGGGCCTTCTCGCCTCAGCACTGCGCTACGTCGTGGGTGCCGGTGAGAGCCCCAGCTAGCTGGTAATAAATCGTCTTGCTGTTGCATCCAGCCTGCCTTTTGTGAGTTGTTTTGGGGAGGGTCTCAAACCGGACACAACACAATCAAGATTTAGAAGACTGGTGTGAGCCAGCTACAATCTGATACTGCCTATGGCCCAGTTCACTGAAAATTGTCCTGTAAGGTTGTATATATATGTGTGTGTGTTGCTGCCAAATATTATTCATTGATTCAGCAATATGCTGTGTGCTGGAGTGTAATGTATCAACTACACAAAAATTAATCTCAACCTTTATGAAAATAGCCATCAATCATATGAAAAGAATCACACAAATAAATATACAATTAAAAACCAACTAACGGGGCTGGCATTTGGCACAGTGGTTGAGACTCAGATTCCACTGTGGATGTTCCCATCCCATATCAGAGTTCCTTTTGTGAGTGCTGGCTCCTCTGTTTCCAATCCAGCTTCCTGCTATGCACACCCTGGGGAGCAGCAGGTGTGATGACTAAAGTAGTTGGCTCCCTGTCACCCACTTGCAAGACCCCAATTGAGTTTCTGGCTTCTGAGTTCAACGTGGCCCAGCCCTGGCTGCTGTGGGCATTTGGTGAATGAACAGCAGATAGAAGACCTATGTCTCTGTCTCTGTCACTCTCTGTCTCTTGACATTTCAAATAGAATGAAAGCAAATAAATAAAATTTAAAAAAAAATTTTAAACCAAGGGAAAGGCTATGAAGGAGAGACAGAAGAAAAAATTCCTGGAAGTAGAATTACAGAGTCAAAAGAGCATGCATCATTGCTAGGTAATTGGCCTATGTTGCCAAATTGCTTTCCAGGAAAATCATTCCAATTTAGATTCCTACAAACACTGCATAAGTGATGTACAATTCCTCCTGCCCTTGCCAAGGCTACATAGTATATTAATTTTTAGTCTTTATTTTGATAGTTTAGAAATATTTTTTTTTGACAGGCAGAGTGGACAGTGAGAGAGAGAGACAGAGAGAAAGGGCTTCCTTTGCCGTTGGTTCACCCTCCAATGGCCACCACGGCCGGTGCGCTGCAGCTGGTGCACTGCGCTGATCCAATGGCAGGAGCCAGGTACTTATCCTGGTCTCCCATGGGGTGCAGGGCCCAAGTACTTGGGCTATCCTCCACTGCACTCCCTGGCCACAGCAGAGAGCTGGCCTGGAAGAGGGGCAACTGGGACAGAATCCAGCGCCCCGACCGGGACTAGAACCCGGTGTGCCAGCGCCGCAAGGCGGAGGATTAGCCTAGTGAGCCGTGGCGCCGGCCAGAAATATTTGTTTTTTATTTTGTATTTTAATTTCATTTTTACATTCCTTTCTAAGCTAATCTTTTTAGAGATTTTCTATTAGATTATTCACCTGTATCTTACAGAATCTGAAAAGGTTTGGATAACTTGTGAGAGGTCTTTTTAGCAATTGTTTACATAATATGCTTTCAAAGAAGTTAGATATACTTCTTTCAAATAACAAGTCATAAAAAATGTGTTGACCTCCAAGTCTGTGGGAGCAGACATATTTATGTAGCTTCACACTCCCCCATTCTTACGTTCCTTACTGTCCTGAATTCACCCACACTGGCTGCCTTTTAGTTCCTCAAAAGCTCTAGTTATAATGGGTCTGAACCAGCGCCAGTCTGCTACTGCCTATGCCTCAGTTCACTGAAAACTATCTTGGAAGATGTGCTTGGATATGTATGCTTTCTCCAAACACTTCTATCCCTTCTTTCGATAATATGCTGTGTGCTAGGACGCAATATGTAAGGAGCACAAAAGACAAAAGTTCTGGGTAACTTAACTTGAGCTTTCCCTTTTTCATCTTCTCTTGTTTGAACTAATCATTTCTATAAGAATACATGGACGAAATGAAATCAGCAAATCAAAGAGTGACCTGTATTCCCATATTTATTGCAGCTATCACAACAGTTAAGATATGGAATCAACTTCCATCAGAAGTCTTTCTTCAAGTCACTATAAAGTTTTCTTCTATCATTAACTATTCTTTTGTTCTCTTTGATATTGCTCACCCGAATCTGTAGTACATACCTATTTGTATATTTGCTTCTCTAATATTTGTCTAGTTAGATACAAACTTACAGGAATGAAGCCATCACATGTCATATGTTCATCACAGTCTGTGCTGACCCTGCACTCTGCATAACATATGGCCTGTTACAAAACAAATATATGCTGAACAAACGACCTAACAAATGTTTTCATTTCATTGTTCTTGTGTCATCTTCAAGCAAGCCAATGATTTCTGTGTGCATTATTCTATCTTTGTCATTTTTTGGTTTCCCTGAAGTGTCACCTCCAATCCATTTCTCTGCATTTTGGGAAAGTAATTCTAGTTTATCCTTTATGGTACTATTTATACGTTCCTTGACATAACTTCTTGATACACAACATAACTTACAATTTCAGCTCTCCACTGCAAATTACAGCTTAGATGTGGTCTTTGGCTACCTGATATACTTCTATCTTTATTTGATTTCAGTTCTCTGTTGAGAACTGAAACAATTTTGTTATTGAGATCGTGGCTTTTATTTTCTTCCCTTCCTGTTGCCTTATCACTTTAGTCTGATCTGGAATCACCTTGAGGGCTGGTTAACGTAGAGGCTGGGCCTCTCTACAGAGTTTCTAAGTCAGAAACTTGGGCTGGGGCCTGAAAAATGCATTGCTAAGCAGTTCCCAGGGGATGCTAATGCTAACCATCCAGGCACCACGCTTTGAGAACCACTGCCCACTCTATGGCCATACCACCCTGAACACAGCCAATCTTGGAAACTAAGCAGAGGCGGACCTGGTTAGTACTTGGATGGAAGAATCACTGCCCATGCAAAACTATTATACACAAAACATATGTACAACAATTCTCATTGTGATATTATTTGTTGAAGCAAAATATAGGAGAAAATCTAAATATTCATTAATAGAACAGATGAACATTTGCATTATATTCACATCCTGGAAAGGAATTCTAAAATTTCAATGAATGAACTAGATCTCAATGTGGATCCAGAGCAACAGATTTTCTAACCAATTTTTGAATAATTTTATTAAAAACATTTCCTGGGCATGCATTATAGCACAATGGGTTCAGTCACTGCTGGGGAAGCCTGCATAGCATTTGAAGTGCTTAGCATAGCATTTCAAGTCTCACCTCTGCTCTTGATCCAGTATCTTCTTAATGTGCCTTGGAAGCAGCAGATGAGGGGTCAAATACTTGGGTTCCTGTCACCTTCATGGAAGACCCGGGTGGCTCCTGGCTTTGGTCTGACTTGACTCCAGCTGTTGCGGGCATTTAGGGGGTGAACCAACATATGGAAGATCTCTCCATGTCTCCACTTCTGTCTTGTTGCTTTGCCTTTCAAATAAACAAACTTAAAACAATTCTGGTTGGATCATGTATTCATTTATAATTTCATGGATTTGTGTTTTCTGTCTTTTGTCTTTATTAAATTGGTTACTATATTTTGCTTCACTGTTTTTATTTTTTCCACCAGAGGATCAGTTTTTAAAGATATTTATCAGTTCTGCTTTCTAATGAATTAATTTCTACACTTTATCATCATTATTTTCTTCTCTCCATTTGATGTGCTTTACAGAATTTATTGAATAGAACCGGACATTCAGTTATTTTCACGTATGGGGCAAAGGTCAGGAGAGAACACAGTGAGAAGGTGGCCTATGCGAGCCATAAGCAGCCGCCTCAGGAGAGACCAAGGCTGTGAGCATCTTCATCTTGCACTTCCTGCCTTCAGAACCGTGAGAAAATAAACTTCTACTGGCTAAGCCACTTAGTATATGGACTGCACTGAGTGACACAGTCACGACACTACTAATTACTAATGCAATGAGTATTACCCTAACTCACCAGCACTTGCCCTATTTGTGGAAGACCAAGTTCTCTAAAGGTCTTTGGGATGTACCACATGGCCACATTTCCTACAGGCACTGTGAAGCCTACAAGATATCCCAGGAGCAAGGGTTTCCCACCAGCCTCTGCTATTGCTGTATCCTCTGGGTGGATACCACAGGCTCTTGGCAAACACAGGCAAGGTGATTGCCTTGTTTTTCCACCAATGGTCCTAGAATGACTGGGATTTTGTGACAATTTGTTGATAATATCCACCTTGTAGCAAACCAACTTGGAACACAATCATACAAAATTAAGTAACAACAATAACACATAAATAATCATACATACAAATTTTACTATTTTAATACAAAATTTGAACCATGTATGTTTACATGTATGTTTTTTTTTTAACTTTTATTTAATGAATATACGTTTCCAAAGTACGAATAATGGATTACTATGGCTTCCCCCCCATACCGTCCCTCCCACCCACAACCCTCCCCTTTCCCACTCCCTCTCCCCTTCCATTCACATCAAGATTCATTTTCGATTATCTTAATATACAGAAGATCAGCTTAGTATACATTAAGTAAGGATTTCAACAGTTTGCTCCCACACAGAAACATAAAGTGAAAAATAATAGATGATTTTTTTTAATGATGATGAAATCAGATCAGACCTATTGTCATGTTTAATCCCAGTGAGAGTCAAGTTGGGAGTTGATAGTTTCTATTCTTTTTTTTTTTTTTTTTTTACAGAGGATCAGTTTAGTATGCATTAAGTAAAGATTTCAACAGTTTGCACCCCCATAGAAACACAAAGTGAAATATATTATTTGAGTACTCGTTATAGCATTAAATCTCAATGCACAGCACATTAATGACAGAGATCCTACATGAGGAGTAAGTGCACAGTGACTCCTGTTGTTGACTTTACCAATTGACACTCCTGTCTATGGCATCAGTAATCTCCCTATGCTCCAGTCATGAGTTTCCAAGGCTATGGAAGCCCCTTGAGTTCTCCGACTCTTATCTTGTTTAGACACGGTCATAGTCAAAGTGGAGGTTCTCTCCTCCCTTCAGAGAAAGGTACCTCCTTCTTTGAAGACCTGTTCTTTTCACTGAGATCTCACTCACAGAGATCTTTTGCCAGAGTGTCTTGGCTTTCCATGCCTGAAATACTCTCATGGGCTTTTCAGCCAGATCTGAATGCCTTTAGGGCTGATTCTGAGGCCAGAGTGCTATTTAGGGCATCTGCCATTCTATGAGTCTGCTGAGTATCTCACTTCCCATGTTGGATCACTCTCCCCTTTATTTATTCTATCGGTTAGTGTTAGCAGGTACTAGACTTGCTTATGTGCTCCCTTTGACTCTTAGTCCTTTCATTATGATCAATTGCGAACTGAAATTGATCACTTGGACTAGTGAGATGGCATTGGTACATGCCACCTTGATGGGATTAAATTGGAGTCCCCTGGTATGTTTCTAACTCTACCATTTGGGGCAAGTCAGCTTGAGCATGTCCCAAATTATATATCTCTTCCCTCTCTTATTCCTACTCTTATGTTTAACAGGGATCACATTTCAGTTAAATTTCAACACTTAAGAATAACTGTGTATTAATTACAGAATTAAATCAGTCATATTAAGTAGAACAGACAAAAAAACTACTAAGAGGGATAATGTATTAAGTTGTTCATTAACAGTCAGGGCTATGCTGATCAAGTCACCGTTTCCCATAGTGTCCCTTTCACTTCAACAAGTTTCCTTTTTGGTGTTCAGTCAGTTGTCACCGATCAGGGAGAACATATGGTATTTGTCCCTTTGGGACTGGCTTATTTCACTCAGCATGATGTGTTCCAGATTCCTCCATTTTGTTGCAAATGACTGGATTTCGTTGTTTCTTACTGCAGTATAGTATTCTAAAGAGTACATATCCCATAATTTCTTTATCCAGTCTACCGTTGATGGGCATTTAGGTTGGTTCCAGGTCTTAGCTATTGTGAATTGAGCTGCAATAAACATTAGGGTGCAGACCGCTTTTTTGTTTGCCAATTTAATTTCCTTTGGGTAAATTCCAAGGAGTGGGATGGCTGGGTCGAACGGTAGGGTTATCTTCAGGTTTCTGAGGAATCTCCAGACTGATTTCCATAGTGGCTTGACCAGTTTGCATTCCCACCAACAGTGGGTTAGTGTCCCTTTTTCCCCACATCCTCGCCAGCATCTGTTGTTGGTAGATTTCTGAATGTGAGCCATTCTAACCGGGGTGAGGTGGAACCTCATTGTGGTTTTGATTTGCATTTCTCTGATTGCTAATGACCTTGAACATTTTTTCATGTGCCTGTTGGCCATTTGGATTTCCTCTTTTGAAAAATGTCTATTGAGGTCCTTGGCCCATCTCTTAATTGGGTTGTTGGTTTTGTTTTTGTGGAGTTTCTTGATCTCTTTGTAGATTCTGGTTATTAACCCTTTATCTGTTGCATAGTTTGCAAATATTTTTTCCCATTCTGTCGGTTGTCTCTTCACTCTCCTGACTGTTTCTTTTGCAGTACAGAAACTTCTCAATTTGATGCAATCCCAATAGTTAATTTTGGCTTTGACTGCCTGTGCCTCCCGGGTCTTTTCCAGAAACTCTTTGCCTGTGCCAATATCTTGAAGGGTTTCTCCAATGTTCTCTAGTAACTTGATGGTGTCAGGTCGTAGATTTAGGTCTTTAATCCATGTTGAGTGGATTTTTGTGTAAGGTGTAAGGTAGGGGTCTTGCTTCATGATTCTGCACGTGGAAATCCAATTTTCCCAGCACCATTTATTGAATAGACTGTCCTTGCTCCAGGAATTAGTTTTAGATCCTTGATCAAATATAAGTTGGCTGTAGATGTTTGGGTTGATTTCTGGTATTTCAATTCTGTTCCATTGGTCTATCCTTCTGTTTCTGTACCAGTACCATGCTGTTTTGATTACAACTGCCCTGTAGTATGTCCTGAAATCTGGTATTGTGATGCCTCCGGCTTTGTTTTTGTTGTACAAGATTGCTTTAGCTATTCGAGGTCTCTTGTGCCTCCATATAAATTTCAGCACCAATTTTTCCAGATCTGAGAAGAAGGTCTTCGGTATCTTGATTGGTATTGCATTGAATCTATAAATTGCTTTTGGGAGAATGGACATTTTGATGATATTGATTCTTCCAATCCATGAGCATGGAAGATTTTTCCATTTCTTGGTATCCTCTTCTATTTCTTTCTTTAAGGTTTTGTAATTTTCATCGTAGAGATCTTTAACGTCCTTGGTTAAGTTTATTCCAAGGTATTTGATTGTTTTTGTAGCTATTGTGAATGGGATTGATCTTAGAATTTCTTCCTCAGCCATGGCATTGTCTGTGTATACAAAGGCTGTTGATTTTTGTGCATTGATTTTATACCCTGCTACTTTGCCAAACTCTTCTATGAGTTCCAATAGTCTCTTGGTAGAGTTCTTTGGGTCCCCTAAATAAAGAATCATGTCATCTGCAAAGAGGGATAGTTTGAGTTCTTCCTTCCCAATTCGTATCCCTTTAATTTCTTTTTCTTGCCTAATAGCTCTGGCTAGAACCTCCAGAACTATATTGAATAGCAGTGGTGAGAGTGGACATCCCTGTCTGGTCCCAGATCTCAGTGGAAATGCTTCCAACTTTTCCCCATTCAATAGGATGTTGGCTGTGGGTTTTTCATAGATTGCTTTGATTGTATTGAGGAATGTTCCTTCCAAACCCAGTTTGCTTAGAGTTTTCATCATGAAAGGGTGTTGTATTTTATCAAATGCTTTCTCGGCATCTATTGAGAGAATCATATGGTTTTTCTTCTGCAGTCTGTTAATGTGGTGTATCACATTGATTGTCTTGCGCACATTAAACCATCCCTGCATACCAGGGATAAATCCCACTTGGTCTGGGTGGATGATCTTTCTGATGTGTTGTTGCATTCTATTGGCGAGAATTTTATTGAGGATTTTTGCATCTATGTTCATCAGGGATATTGGTCTGTAATTCTCTTTCAGTGCTGCATCTTTTCCCGGCTTAGGAATTAAGGTGATGCTGGCTTCATAGAAAGAATTTGGGAGGATTCCCTCTTCTTCAATTGTTCTGAATAGTTTGAGAAGAATTGGAGTTAGTTCTTCTTTAAATGTCTGGTAGAATTCAGCAGTGAATCCATCTGGTCCTGGGCTTTTCTTTGTTGGGAGGGCCTTTATTACTGTTTCAATTTCTGTCTCAGTTATGGGTCTGTTTAGGTTTTCGATGTCTTCCTGGTTCAATTTAGGTAGGTTGCATGTGTCCAGGAATCTATCCATTTCTGATAGGTTTCCCTGTTTGCTGGCATACAAGTCCTTGTAGTAATTTCTGATGATTCTTTTTATTTCTGTGGTGTCTGTTGTTACATTTCCTTTTTCATCTCTGATTTTATTGATTTGGGTCTTTTCTCTTCTTTTTTTAGTTAGTTGGGCCAATGGGGTGTCAATTTTGTTTATTTTTTCAAAAAACCAGCTCCTCGTTTGGCTGATTTTTTGTAATGTTTTTCTTGATTCAATCCTGTTGATTTCTTCTCTGATTTTAATTATTTCTCTTCTCCTACTAGATTTGGGTCTGGTTTGCTGTAGGTTTTCTAGATCCTTGAGGTGAATAGAAAGCTCATCTATTTGGTGCCTTTCCAATTTCTTGATGTAGGCACCTATTGATATAAACTTTCCTCTTAACACTGCTTTTGCTGCGTCCCATAAGTTTTGGTATGTTGTGCTGTTATCCTCATTTACTTCCAGAAAGTTTTTGATTTCTCTTTTGATTTCTTCTATGACCCATTGTTCATTCAGGAGCATGTTGTTCAATCTCCATGTGTTTGCGTATGCTCTAGGGATTCCTGAGTTGTTCATTTCCAACTTCATTCCTTTATGGTCTGAGAAGCTGCATGGTATGATTCTAATTCTTTTGAATTTGCTGAGACTTGCTTTATGGCCTAGTATGTGGTCAATCCTAGAGAAGGTTCCATGTACTGCTGAGAAGAATGTATAATCTTTAGCTGTAGGATTGAAAGTTCTGTATATATCTGTTAGATCCATTTGGGCTATAGTGTCGTTTAAATCTACTGTATCCTTGTTGATCTTCTGTCCTATTGATCTGTCTATTTCTGAGAGTGGAGTATTGAAGTCCCCCAGTACTATTGTATTGGGGTCTAAGTCTCCCTTTAAGTCCGTTAACAAATCTTTTAGATAAACCGGTGCCCTGTAGTTAGGTGCATATACATTGATAATTGTTATATCTTCCTGTTGAATTGATCCCTTAATCATTATGTAGTGTCCCTCTTTGTCTCTCTTAATGGTTTTTGTGGTAAAGTTTATGGTGTCTGATATTAAGATGGCTACGCCTGCTCTTTTTTCATTTCTGTTGGCATGGTATATCTTTTTCCAGCCTTTCACTTTCAGTCTGTATGGATCTTTGTTGGAAAGATGTGTTTCTTGTAAGCAGCAAATAGATGGGTTTTGTTTTTTAACCCAATCAGCCAAACGGTGTCTTTTAACTGGACAGTTCAGGCCATTCACGTTCAATGTGACTAATGATAAGTGGTAACTTTGCCCTGCCATTTGCCAAAGATAAGTTCTAATATATGCTTTGAATTCCCTGTGATCTTTAGCTGTGAGCTTTCCTTCCTTGGTTTCCTTCCTTTACCTTCTTTCATATTGATGACCGTGTTTCTTTGTTTCTGTGTGTAACACATCTTTAAGCATCTTTTGCAGGGCTGGACGAGTGGCAACAAATTCTTTCAATTTCTGTTTGTTATGAAAAGTCTTTATTTCACCTTCATTCACAAATGAGAGCTTGGCAGGATATAATATTCTGGGCTGGCAGTTGTTCTCTCTTAGTACCTGGGCTATATCTTGCCATTCCCTCCTAGCTTGTAGAGTTTCTGATGAGAAGTCAGCTGTGAGTCTGATTGGAGATCCTCTGAGAGTAATCTGACGTTTCTCTCTTGCACATTTTAGGATCTTTTCTTTATGTTTCACTGTGGAGAGTTTAATTACAACGTGCCGTGGTGAGGGTCTCTTTTGGTCGTGTTTATTAGGGGTTCTGTGAGCTTCCTGTACTAGGATTTCTCTGTCCTTCTCCAAACCTGGGAAATTTTCTGCTAATATCTCACTAAAAAGGCCTTCTAATCCTTTCTCCTTCTCCATGCCTTCAGGAACTCCTAGAACCCGAATGTTGGGTTTTTTAATAGTATCCTGAAGATTCCCGACAATATGTTTTAGATTCCTAATTTCCTCTTCTTTTCTTTGGTCTGACTGTATCCTTTCCTGTTCTCTGTCTTCTAAGTCCGATATTCTCTCTTCTGCTTCTCCCATTCTGTTTGTAAGGCTCTCTATTGTGTTTTTCATTTGATCTATTGAATTCTTCACTTCAGTCACTATCCCAGTTTCCTGTTGTACTAGTTGTTTCGTTTCATTTTGATTCCTCCTTAATATTTCATTTTCACGAGAGAGATTTTCTATCTTGTCCATTAAGGATTTCTGTAGTTCAAGAATTTGTTTTTGAGAACTTCTTAATGTTCTTATCAATTTTTTGAGATCTGCTTCTTGCATTTCTTCTATGTCATCATCCTCATAATCTTGAATTGGGGTGTCTTTTTCATTTGAGGGCTTCATGGTGACTTCCTTGTTTTTATTACCTTGGTTTTTGCGTTTGTTATTTGTCATATTGGAGATATTTGGTTTCTTCACTGTGGTGCTTTTTCTTGTTATACTACGACTCTAGATTAAGTGGACTATCTGTTTTTGAGGGAGCCTTAGGGCTTGAGATGGGTGTGGCCTGAGAGCTCTGTTTGGTGTGCCTAAGGTGACACTCCCAGGTTAGGCGTGGTAAACCTCTCTCTCTCTCTCTCTCTCTTTTTTTTTTTGATTCAACAGGGAAGTTATTCTGCACAGCTGAACAAAGTTGGAGGTAGTTAGCAGGCGAATGATATACCCACAGGAGCCAGAGATCAGAAGCTCTTTCCCAAGGACCACACAGGGAATCTGTTCGGCCCTTAGAGTGGGCTCAAATTCTCCTTCAGTCTCCCACTGGGTTGCCAAAGTTACAGAATTGTAGCGTCTCTGGAGAGTGCTCACGTGAATTCCGTGAGTTCTCTCCCCCACCGTCTCTTTTTTCACAGTCTCAGTTCAGTAGCACCATAAATTTACTAAGTCCTAATCTCCTGTTAATTCGCCCCACCCAGAGTCAGGTTTTTCTGCTAGGCTCAGGGCCGGTGCAGACCTGAGGTCGCTCTGCTTATGACGTATGTCCAAGATGGCGCCTGCTCTTTGTCTTGCTCGCCCTTGAGAGGTGAGCGGAGAGAGAGAAACCCGTGTCCATACCAGTCACCTTTTTTTTTTCCCCCTCTCTCTCTTCCAGTTAGCTTGGTGAAGTCCCCCCCGCCCCGGGGGTCGTTCCCTCTAGTCTCCTCTCTCCGCTTGCCTGCCGGTGTCTCGGGTTATTGAGGTTCGGCTCACCTCGCGTTCCAGCGCTGGTGTGTTGAGTCTGCCGCTGATGTCCCGAACTGTGGGCTCCCACGCTCTCCACGCAGGTCTGCTCCCCTTCCAGCGCCGATGTGTGGACTCAGAGCCCTGGACTTCCCAAGTCTCCCCGCTGTTGCACTCCCCTTCGAGCACTTGCGGGCAGACCCTGCAGCTTGCGCAGCTCAGTCCCGCTGCTCGGCTTCCGCGGCTCAGTCCCGCGGCTCGGTCCTGCGGTTCGGCTTTCGCGCGCGGTGGGCGACCTTGTTCTCCCAGTAGGTCCTCCGATTCACGCCCACTGGATCCAGAAGAGTTTTGTCTGCAATATTTTCCTGGTTCTTTTTTCTGAGGCTACCGTAACTCCCCTTTTATTAAACTAAATTTTCCCGGACTATCGGTGCGCGCCCTCACTATTCCGCCATCTTGGCTCCGCCTTTACATGTATGTTTAGTTTTAGTTATATATTATCTTATTTAATTTTTGGAGACATAACACTATTAATTATACAAAACAACCATAAGACTAGCTAACAGTAGCAATTGGTAGTAAATAGACATAAGACTAATAGGATAAATATGTAAAAAATAATATTATTATAATTGAGCAGTTTAAACTCTTGAAAAAATAACATAAATTGATACTTAAATTTGATAGACTGTATATTTATATATTCTTTTTTAATATTTTATTTATTTAATTGAGAGACAGAGTTAGAGAGAGAGAGAGAGAGAGGTCTTTTATCTGCTGGTTCACTCCCCAAATAACTGCAATGGCCAGGGCTGGGCCAGGCTGAAGCCAAGAATCAGGAGCTTCTTCCAGGTCTCTCACCTGGGTGCAGGGGTCCAGGCATTTGGGCCATCCTCTGCTGTTTTCCCAGGCACATTAGTAGGGACCTGGATGGGAAACAGAGCAGCTGGGACACGAACCACTGCCCACATGGGATGCTGGTGCTGCAAGCTAAGGCTTAGCTTACTATACCACAGTGCCAGCCCCAGTTACATATTCTTAAGATGCACAAATGTAAGAGTTTTAAAAAAGGGAACAAAATCAAATATTACTAAATACATACCATCTATGTACAATAAAAGATAACAATGAAATTTTTCTTTTCATCAGACGATACAGTAGATTACTTTTGCCCTTGGTGTTACTTCTCCAATAACACACAGGTACTTTGCTAATCTAACTTCCTGTAATGTATACCCTGGGAAGCAGAAGATGATGATGGCTCAAGTAATTGGGTATTCATCACTCATGTGGGAAACCCAGATTGAGCTCTGGGCTCCTGGTTTCAGCCTGGCCCAGATTTAGCTGTTTTGGGGCATTTGGTGAGTAAACCAGCAGATGGTAGATTTCTCTTTGTCTTTAACTTTCTCTGCCTGTCTTTCAAATAAATCAATAATTAAAAAAAATAACTTCAAGGAGATTCCATGGGCAAATTGTTGAAAGCTAAAGCAAGAGAAAAACAACTCATCGCATGTGAGGAACCCTAAAGAAAACTAACAGCTGATTTCTTAACAGAAACCATGGAGGTTTGAAGGCAATGGGATGACATCTTGACAGTACTAGCGTGAAAACTAAGACTGTCAACCTGGAACTCCACATCTAGTAAAACTATATTTAAAAGATGAAGAAGAAATCAAAACATTCCCAGACAAATGTAAAATACAGAAAACTCATCAATAATAGGTCTACTATGCAATAAATAACAAAGGAAACTCTTCAGACTGAAATGAAAGGTCATTAAATGGTACTCAAATTCGCACAATAAAATATTGGGCACCAGCAAAGGTAATCGCATAGATAAATATAAATAAAATATTAATAAATTTTATTTACAATATTTTCTTATCCTATTTAAGAGACAGTTTCACAAAACAATTATATAATTTTGTGGGTGGGATTAAACATATAAAATTTCATTTGCAAAATAGGAGAAGAGGAAAAGCACTATATGGACATAAAGTTTCTACATATTAATTAAATTAAGTTAGTGTTAAGCAAACTAGATGGTTTTAAGCTCAGATACTGGCTGCAACTCTCAAGACAACCATTAAGAAAATAACTCTGAAGAACATAACAAAACATAGAATTAAAATATTATTTTAAAATTTATAAATATGCTATTTAAAAATATTTTAAAATATATTATTTTTAAATAATTATATAAAATATATTCTTTTTAATGGAAGACATAAATTCTATTTTAATAATTAATAAACTGATTAAAGCTTCAATTGAAAGTCAGAGGTTGGCAACTTGGATTTGGAAAAATGTGATCCAATTATGTTGGCAACAAGGGGCCCACGTTAGAGTCAAAGACACAAAAAGATTGAAAGTGAAAGGGTGAAAAAATATATACTATTCAAATAGCAACCAAAAGAAAGCAGAAGTATTTATAATATCAGACAAAATACACTTAAGACAAAAACTGTTACTGTTACAAGACAATTTTACACTGACGACTATGTGCACCTTTGTTAGTCCACATTCCATTAATATAGCACAACGCCTGAGGCTAGGCATTTTGTAAAGAAAAGTTTATTTTGCTCACATGTGGGATGTACAGAGCATGCCATCGCCTCACTTCTGGTGGGGGTCCCCTATGTGGATTTGCACCATGGCAGATGGCATGAAGGTGGGAGTGCACGTAAGGGAGCAATGACACGGTGAGACAGGAAGCCAGAAAGCAGGGAAGGGCCGATCTTGCTCTTTCATCACAACCCTCACTGTGGGAACTAACTGGGATCTTATTTCCATGATAACTACCTTAGTCCTTTTTTTTATATATATATAAAAATTTTTATTCAGCCATGTCCCAAAGCATATCTGCTATATTTTCTTCTTTTTTTATTTTATTTTATTTTATTTATTTATTTTTGACAGGCAGAGTAGACAGTGAGAGAGAGAGACAGAGAGAAAGGGCTTCCTTTGCCGTTGGTTCACCCTCCAATGGCCGCCGTGGCCAGTGCACTGCGGCCGGCGCACCACGATGATCCGATGGCAGGAGCCAGGTACTTCTCCTGGTCTCCCATGGGGTGCAGGGCCCAAGGACTTGGGCCATCCTCCACTGCACTCCCGGGCCACAGCAGAGAGCTGGCCTGGAAGAGGGGCAACCGGGACAGAATCCAGCGCCCCAACCGGGACTAGAACCCGGTGTGCCGGCGCCGCAAGGCGGAGGATTAGCCTAGTGAGCTGCAGCACCGGCCTACCTTAGTCCTTTTGAGAGCAGCATCTCCAAATGACCTAATCACCTTGAAAAAATTCCACCACCTCCCACACCACCAGACTGAGGACCAAGCTTCCAACACATGAGGCCCTGGGGAACAAACCACATCCAAACCACAGCAGTGCCAACAACAGGGCCCCAAAGTGTATGAAACAAAACCCAACAGAACTGCAGGGAGAAATACACAATTCAATAGCAGATGCAAGAATCAGGCAGAAGTTCAATGTAAAAAAAAGGGAGAACTGAACAAACTGTGAACCAGCCAGATTTCACAGATGTGCTAGGGTACTTCAAAAAGTTCATGAAAAATGGAATTAAAAGATAAGCTTATTTTGTTGCCAAATTTTTTGAAATCCACAGTTTTTCATAATACACATTTTCCATGCAGTTTTGAAGACCTTTCATATATAGATTTCAAAAGTTTTTTGCGCCAAAATGAATTTATCTTTGATTTCCATTTTAAATGAAGTTTTTGAAGTACTTTCATCTATACATACACATTGGACACTCCACCCAACAACAGCAGAATACACAATCCTCTCAGGTACACATGGAACATTTTTCAGGTTAAACAACAAACATGAATAAAATCTCAATAAATTTGAAAGAAATCATACAAAGCATGTATTGCAATCTAATGAAATAAAATTAGAGATCAATAACAGGAGGAAATTAGAGAAATTTACTAGTGTATGAAAATAAATATGATTCAAAATAACCAACATGCCAAAAATTAAATAGTAAGGAAATTAGAAAATATTTTTATGTGAATATAATCAAAAATACACAATATAAAAATTTATGGGGACCAGTGTTGTGGCACAGTGGGTGCCACATGGACCTATAAGGAAAGAAAGGAATCTTAGGAAAGAAACTATTTCTTATAACATTATAAATATCCAAAACTGACTCAAAAGGTATTAAGCCACATCAGTAGGCCACAGGGCATTAATACAGTTTCTATCTACTCTTGTTTTTCGTGTGGGGGGGGGCTCATTTTCTTATTTGCATGATTAGTTACTCTTGGTTTTTAAGTAGGAGTAGAAGATATTTACTTTCATGTATTTTCCTCTGAGCACTGCTTTCACTGCATTCCTTAAGTTTTTTTTTTTTTTTTCAAAAAAGATTTATGTATTTGAGAGGCAGAGAGAGAGAGAGAGAGAGAGAGAGGTCTTCCATTTGCTGGTTCACTCCTCAAACTGTCACAATTTTCCCAAACTTGGAGGTTAGCTGCTACATGAACTGCTGGCCCCCATAATCTCATCTGTAAAAAAAGCTTGTGATCAGCACTACCTAAAATGGTCCAGTTGTTCTAAGAGTTACAGACATTTTTAACTACTGAGATGACAGCATAGGTCTCCACTGTGTCACCCAGGGGGGACTCCTGGGAGCTACACTGTCATTCTTACGTTTTGTAGCAAGAACTTTCTGCACTCTTTCTGTGAGCGAATTACTAGTTTACCTCATGAAGGTGGGATCAGTTGGTAGCATTTCTAGAGACAGTACCACCCTGACTCCTAGAAGGCAAAGAGTCCTTAAAGTATCAGAAAACCCCACGGTCAACAAAATTCTTCATTAAGAACTCAGAATGCACAATGTTGAATTTGCTTGTGTTTTGTGCTGTAATATGATTAATAATTAGCTACTGGTAAGCTTTATCAAGTGCAGTGTACAAGATTTCAATTCCCCAACAAGATTAGCAGGAAATTTAGTGACTCTCAGTAAAGGTAATGCTTAAGAATCTTGTTTAAATTTGTTTTCAGTCTCCATAGAGTCTTAGTTCCCCCAGGCCAGAGTGTTTAAGAATAGTGTGCGTACGTTACTAGTTCAAGGATATCTTGTTTGATTAAATGTTCAATCAATCTCTTATTCAAAGCAAGAGCTTCATTTATAGATTTTGAGGGAACTGGCAAAGTCATTATGGAGGGCTATCCATGGAGGACTGATGTGTTTTAGAAACGTCTTTCTGGCTTTGGATTGGCACAGCTCCGGCTGTTGCAGCCATCTGGCGAGTGAACCAGCAGATGGAAGCCCTCTCTCTCTCTGCCTCTCCTTCTCTCTCTGTGTAACTATGCCTTTCAAATGAATAAATAAATTTATCTATTTATTTGAAAGGTGGATGAGATCGAGAGAGAGATTGACCTTCGATCTGCTGGTTCACTCCTTCAATGGTTGCAATAACCAGGGCTGAGACAGGGTGAAGCCAGGAGCCAGGAATTCCATCCAGGTGTCCCACATGGGAAACAGGAACCCAAGTTCTTGGGTCATCTTCTTCTACCTTCCCAGGTACACTAGAAGGGAGCTAGATTAGAAATGGAACAACTGAGACACCAACAAGGACTCCCATGAGGGATGCCAGTGTTACAATTGGCTGCTTAACTCACCGCACCACAATGCTGGACCCTGCCCCAAGAGGTTTTTATAAACGTTTAGTCAGGTCTACATCTGAGAGAAGAAAGTAGAGGTAAACCCAAGAAAAGAGAACCTTAGATTGGAAGTTCATCTCTTCCTAGTGTCACAGCTCACCTGGCCTGAGTTCAACCCTGGAGCCATCCCAAGCACATAGGTGAAAGGAAGTGTCTCCACCCCAGACTGCTGCTGTGGCCTGATTATGCACCAGCTGCACATCACTGGCAGGCCCAGAGCCAGCAGGGGGCCAGTGTGGGACATTTTCCATTTGTCCCTTTAGATCCAGTCTCCAATGGTCTCCTCAAGCTCTCTCCACCAGGCAGCTGATCTCCATCACCCGCAACTGGAGGTCTTCCCACCTCCAGGTCATTGCTGGGTTCCACCTCTCACCTAGAAACCACCGGCGGCTCTCATTGGAGCTCTCTGCCACTGGCTCCTGGAAGACCCTCTCTCTCCCTGCTCCTGTAGAGGAAGCAACTGCACACTGCTACTCCTAACTCCAGGCACCGTGCCCTCCCTGGTGGTTTCTTTGTGACTTCCCACACCTTTGCACATAATTCCCCTTTTGAAACCCTCTTCAAAACACCCAATTTAGGTGTGTCAGCTCTTTTCTGGCAAGACTTGACTAATACACAACCCTGATTTAACTATCACCAGATTTTGCAAAATAAAAATAAGGATGCCCAGTTAAAAATGAACTTCAGATAAACAATAACACTTTTTAAAAAAAGTATAAACAGTTTCCAATAATCATGGTTTATCTGCAATTCACATTTAACTGGGTATCTTGTATTTTTCTGGCAACTCGAGCTTCACCACCGACTATGAAAATGTCTTGGAAATCCTGGTGAGCCTCGGCTAATTCCTGAAATAAAAAAGGCTAATAACACCCACAGAATATTAACATGCATGAAGCGGGAGTGCAGTGGAGGATGGCCCAAGTGCTTGGGCCCTGCACCCATGAGAGACCAGGAGAAGCACCTGGCTCCTGCCTTCGGATCAGCGCGATGTGCCAGCCGCAGCGCGCCGGCCGTGGCGGCCATTGGAGGGTGAACCAACGGCAAAAGGAAGACCTTTCTCTCTCTCTCTCACTGTCCACTCTGCCTGTCAAAAAAAACAAAACAAAAAAATGCATGAAGCACATTTGGAACTAATTTGTAGAACTGTTCTCTGAATTGTATACTTCCATGTGTGTGTGTTTGTGTTTGTGAATATATGAGCATAGAGAGAAAAAAGAAGTATATGAGGAAAAGAGAGAGCAAGAGAAAACAGTGGGAGATGGCCCTGGCAAGGCAGGTCGGGGCTGGCTCATCAAGAACCTTAGATTGAGGTGAGCAAACGGGAACCTTGCCTACCCACAGTTCTGCGCCTCCCTGCAGTATCCAGAATTTCTTCTTCGCGGTTGCTTCTGGTGAATTTGAGTCTCCAACGTTGTTCTGTCTTACAAAAATAAATAAAAAATCTCCTGAGATTATATCAAAGGATAAAATAGGACTCTGGGAATTTTTCTAATCCTACTAGTTGTGAACCACATTTGGATATTTTTCCATGTCTAATATGATAATAAAATGACTCCATTTAATTCTTTCTTTCCTTTTTTTTTTTTTTTTTGTAAAGACAAGAGAGATGAAGAGAGGGAGAGAGGGAGGAGAAGGGAGGGAGGAAAGGAGGGAGGGAGGGAGGAAGGAGAAGGGAGGGAGGGAAGGAAGAAATATAAGTTTTTGATAGCTCAAATAAAGTGCACTGAGAAAAGTTGAAAACTTGTGGGTTTCGCAACCTATATTAAAAAAGAATCAAAACACACAATCACCAAAATCAGTCATGATTTTTCACAGCCTCCAGCTAGCATAATTTCACTGGACACTTTATAAGCAGCTGTTCTGGGAGACACTCCGAGTCTTTCTGTGAGCTTTCACAAAGGAAAGCTTGCCACAGGTCTAGAAAGTGAAGAAGTCCTTGTGCCTGCTCTTTCAGTCTGGGGCGGGGGAAGGCACTTGTGTGGGTCTGTGCACGAAGGGGAAGGGAGCCGTCACATGGGCAATGAGCGGAAGACGCTCTGCGTGCCTTTTGAGTTAGCTTTGAAAAGAAACTCCCTGCGTTTCCTTGTCTTCCATGGTGCTCAGAAGCTTCGTCGTTTTCAGCAGCGTGATTAGGCAATGACTTCTGATTTCAGTCACAGGGAAACCACCACGCTCTGCCCCACCTACGCCAGATACTAGAAATGACAGAAAATATAAAAGAACGTGTTCTCCATCCACATCCACATTCAAAACCAAGACCGGCTGTCCCTGGGCCCTCGGCTGTGAGAGACTCACGGGCCACACAAAGCAGAGTACACTGAAAAGGAAGACGAGGGCTGTGGAGTGGTCAAGGCAGGTGGCCACCGCAGTGGACACACAACAAGGCAGCCACCGGCAGCATCTAGGCGCATGAGGGGCCCGGGGCAACTAACAGCTGTCTTAGATGGGCCCTGCAGTGAAGACCCCACATCCAGGTCTGCCGTACCACCAGCAGGCCTGAGCGATCCATCAGGACCGGAGCGTGGAAGCTCCAAGCAGTCAGACTTCTTGGCCCTGACACTATCGGCCACAGGTGCACCCGGTCGTGTTTACCCAGCCTCCATCACAAACCACTCAGAAAGCTCTCCAGAGGGCACCTCAACCTGTGCCTGGATCTCAGCTCATCTTTGCCTAGGAAGTCTAAGTGCTCAAAGTATTTCTGTCTTTATCAAAATTCCTTCTATATATTTCCTGGACTTATGCAAACGACAATTAAGGTCATTCATAAAAATGTCAGCCCAAAGCAGGCCAGTGGCAGAGCAGATTGGGAATCAGACAGAAACGATTGTCTAGGGCAATACAGAGGCAGGAACCAGTGCTCTCTGAACGGTGGCTGGACCAGCTCAAGTCCACCACACTGGTCAACAGTTTTGGCTTGACCCACCTACTCTGACAATTTACTTAGTCACTCTCAACTTCAGTTCCCACTTCCTGCCTTACAGAACTGCTATAAAGATCAAATAGGGGCTGGCGCTGCGGCTCAATAGGCTAATCCTCCGCCTTGCAGTGCTGGCACACCGGGTTCTAGTCCCGGTCTGGGCTCCGGATTCTGTCCCGGTTGCCCCGCTTCCAGGCCAGCTCTCTGCTGTGGCCCGGGAGTGCAGTGGAGGATGGCCCAAGTGCTTGGGCCCTGCACCCCACGGGAAACCAGGATAAGTACCTGGCTCCTGCCATCAGATCAGCGAAGTGCACCGGCCGCAGCGCGCCGGCCTTGGCGGCCATTGGAGGGTGAACCAACGGCAAAAGGAAGACCTTTCTCTCTCTGTCTCTCACTGTCCACTCTGCCTGTCCAAAAAAAAAAAAAAAAAAAGATCAAATAGGATAATATGTTTTGTATAATTATTGGAATATAGAAGTTCAATAAATGTCCACTTATGATAATGATTGCTATTTTTAGTATCTGGATAGTCAAAGGCTTTCCTGGGATTGCTACACTCCCTGAAGCCCTCCTGGCCCATGTCATATTTTTATCACACTCCTTGACTGTGCTCTGCCCTGCTGTCTTTTCCTTACATCAGCTACCCTGGAATTGATTGGAGAGCCCTATGTGCAGACCCGTTCTGCCTGGAAGTGCTTTATTCTTGGACTGGAATGATTTCATCACTACAGTCTCCACCCTTTCTTGTGTCACAACGCCACTTAGATCCTCTAGCCACCGATTTCTTGTGGGTGTTTTAGAAATCTACCTCCTGGAGTCCAGACTCCCTTTTCTTACCACCCCCAATACTTCATGTACGAACCCCAGGGTGAGGTGGTCACTTCATGCAAAGCTTCTCTCTCTTCCATTTCACCCACACGTTTCTCACTGGCGGTCAGGGTCAATTCAAAATCCCTCTTCTCCTCTCATGCATTCCCTGCATTGACAGAGTTGACATCGCCAGCAGGGCACTTTGGAAACGGCACTCTGCTTGCCGCAGAGGCACTGGCGCAGGAGGGTGGAGCGCGAACAGTCCAGCCCCTGCCCCACACTACCCCTCCTCCTCCAAACAAATGCTTCTCTCCACCTCTCCGCCCCGCAGGAGTATGCTGCGCTGTACTGTCCTAGTTCCATCTGTGAGTCTCTGGATCATCTTCTCTACTGTCATCCATGTGAACACAACACCCTTCGTCGTGTGCTTATGACGAGTTATTTACCAGACCCAAACGTGTTCGCACGTTCTCTTCTTTGGTAAAAGTTTTTGCTTTCGCTGATTTCCCCTGAGCTTTTTTTCCTCCCTCTCTCTGTCAAGGCCCAGCCTAGCATCCTCTTGGTCAAGCAGCCAATTGCTCACCAAACACCTTTCTCCTTCTCTTCATGCATCCTTTTCCCCTTTCAGAAATTCCTTTTCTCCTTTCAGCCCAATCAGCACCCCTCTCTCCGCCATCAAAGGCCAAAGTTCAAAGGGAAAAAAGATCCTTGTTCCTCACTGCTTGCTGGAGCCAGCTGTTCTCAGCCTGCGCCATCCAGTTATCCCTTAGGTCTGATGAGCCAAAGAAGACACGAAACTGCTGAACCTCCAGCTCCTTCGGTTCTTTACTTGGGTTTTCAGCCTGGACAGCTTCTTTCACACTGACTCGGAGAGGAATGGGCAGCAGCTCCCTTGGGGGCACAGCCTCCTGTGAAATCAAGCCGAGCAGACCCCCGTGGACCCACCACACTGCCTCAGCACCCACCATCCCCTTGCAGACTGAGCACTGCGACCCTGGACTTGAGGACTTTGATCAGTTCTTGTGGGAACAGACAGCACCCCAAGCTTCCCTGCCCTTCAGGTAGAAGACCTCCATGCCGGTTCCCCAGTTTCCCAGAGACCTCCAGTCAGTCTCACCAGCCACTGTCCAGGGCGGTAACTCGCTCACTTTCTCTCCCTCCCTGACCCACCTGATCATGTCTACATTCCCAGATAAATGACTTAATCTCTAATAACTACCAGCATCTGCTTCCGGAGAACCCGGCCAAAGAAGCAAATCCATATGTGACATTTGCTTATATGGGCCCTTGGTGGAGAACAATTTGAACCTTAGTTATACAGTGTATTTGTATCCTTAATTGCCATAAACTTACTGGCCTAAAAACAAACACAAATATTATCTTTTTTTTTTTTTTTTTTTTTTTTTTTTTGACAGGCAGAGTGGACAGTGAGAGAGACAGACAGAGAGAAAGGGCTTCCTTTGCCGTTGGTTCACCCTCCAATGGCTGCCGCAGCCGGCGCGCTGCAGCCGGCGCACTGCGCTGATCCGAAGCCAAGAGCCAGTTGCTTCTTCTGGTCTCCCATGGGGTGCAGGGCCCAAGCACTTGGGCCATCCTCCACTGCACTCCCTGGCCATAGCAGAGAGCTGGCCTGGAAGAGGGGCAACCGGGACAGAATCTGGCTCCCCGACCAAGACTAGAACCCGGTGTGCCGGCGCCGCTAGGCAGAGGATTAGCCTATTGAGCCGCGGCGCCAGCCAAATATTATCTTATAGTTTCACACGTCAAAGGTCTTTACTGGGCTAAACTCAAGACATAGGCAGGGCTGTGTTCCTGAGGGCAAGAATCTGTTTCTTGCCTCTCATAGTTTCTCGGGATGGCCTGCATTCTGTGGTTCTTGGCCCCTTCCTCTATCTTCAAAGCTGGCAGTACTGCATATTCAGCTCTCTCTCTCCCTCTTGAGATCTCTCTCTCTCATTCCCCCTCTCTCCCCTGCCTGTCTCTGATATTCCTACCTCCTTTTTAAAAAGGACACTTAAAAACACACTGGGCCAATCCAGATAATTTAAGGTTATTTTCCCATCTTGAGATCCTTAACTGAATCCCGTTGCAAAGTCCTTTTCGCCAGATGAGGTGACATACTTGCAGAAGTTGGGGATTAGGATGTCAGCATCTCTGGGGAGCCATTTTTTTTTCTCTCCCAAGTATTCAAAAACCTAAGTTGTAACTGTGAATGAGAAACTATTGCTACCACTGACCCTGTACAGTCCGAGTGCAATGTTGGACACATGAATGAATTTGAGGAAGAAAAAGGCTTCAATTAGACTTCCCTGGGCAGACAAGAGGAATGTAAACAAACACACAAAAAAGCAAAACAAAATCTTGTCTCTATTAACTTTCAAGGATCAAGGGGAACCTTGGACATGGTTGAATCCAAACACTGGATTTTGATAATGAGTTCTCAAGATGCCAGTTACCTCCAGACCTCCTAAAATCGTAGCACAAGACCCCTAAAGCCTGTGGGCTGCAGTGACCTGTGGGTATCCACGGTACTTGGGAGGCTCCAGGGCTGCACCCAGGCACGTTCCCAGCTGTTCATGAACCAGGGCAGGTGGGGACCAACCCCTTTCTGTTCTTCAAAGGCTACCTGATACAGCTGCTTCCAAGGCAGCAGGCCTCTGGGGTGGGGAATCAGGGCCTTGCCCTGGGCCCTTCAGAGAGCTGAGGAGGAGGATTTAGGCAGAAGGAGTCAGGCTGGGAGGAATAGTTCCCCCAGCTCACAGCCATGCCTGGTGTGAACAAGCACCTACTTCCAAACTAAAAAGAGAGGAAGAGCCTGGTAACAGTGGAAATGGAAACAGGAGTGGCATCGTCTCAACAGGGGAGGGGAGAAGGGAGCCAAATCTTGCTCAGGCCTCCAATCACGCAAATCCTCCTGCTGCCAGGAGCCAGCAGTGTTTCATCCTGTGCTACTGTTTGAGGACTGCAGGTCTTGTACTGCAAGCCTCCCTTCCTCACTCCCCATCAGTGACACACACAGCTTTGTCTCTCACCTCCAGCAATGGTGCCTGGCAACAAAGGCAGCAAGGCAGGAAGAAAGCAGGGTATTCCCCGCCCAAGAAGGATGGGCACAAGGAACCCTACGTCCTGGCCTCTGCAGCACTGCACTTGCCCAGTGCATGTCCACTTGAAACACAAACATTCGTGTGGACGAGGGCCCTGGGTCTCCTCCAAGTCTCTTCCTCAACCACCCCCATGAGCAGCAGGTGGCCACTGTCTTCCCACTGGCCCAGAAAGTTGAGAGTGAGCTGATTATTCTACTCTTCTGGGGGTCAACTTTCCTTCCTACGAAATGGAAGCAACTCAATCTGTCTTACAGGGTTGTGAAAAGCTTTAAACGGAAGAGTGTTAAAATTGCTTGAGCAATTATTTTTGGCTCTGGAGGCTATGTTTATTTTGACTAGGTCTGCACTTATTACATAAAGGTGAAAAGAAATTATGTGCATCCACCTTGCCTCAGTGAGCTCTTTTAGACATTAGGGATAAAGGGATTTCCTGTCTAATTACCAGTTTCACAGCTGCCTCTTGAGAGGACTCAAAAACAATTCTCTCTTCCTGGTCAGGTGACTCCCTGTCTCTCCTTCCAAGTGGGAATTAACTTCATTCTATGAGTCAGGACCTCAGCACCATGGGGATATGTGTGCAGCCAGTCACATGGCAACAAAGAGGTGGGATCAATCAGGGTTTTGAACCCCTTGAAGATATCAAAGTTTGCTCCCCATCAGCATCTCTCATGGCATGGGGCACACAGTCACCACTCTCTAGGGTCCAAGGCACAGAACTGGGACTGACTGGTTGAAATGGCAGAAAGGAAAAAGGAAAGTTCAGGTTCAATCCAAGGAAGGACTGTTAGCATCTAGAAACATCTTACAATGAAGTGCTTTCTTTGGGAATTCAAGGTTAGCCACCCACGTTGCCAGAATTGTTCCTTCGATGGGTGGTGGGAACATTCAAACCTGGCCTAATCCACTCACAACTTTCTTAGGGATGCCATCCTCCCAGCTATACGATGTTTCTGTTGATAGTTTAAGCTACAAAAGTTCTGGTCTCATTTCATACATAGACTATGCTAACCGATAGTTTCCTAGCTGTCATTTCAGCAACATTTCCTAGGTCAACACCACAACCCCTATCTATACTGAGACTTTAGAATTTTAACCCTGATTATATTCATTTCTAAGCATATCTGTCCTCCAAACTTTTGAATACACCTGTTCTGTTTTTGTGTTGAGACTTTCATGCCCTCTCACCCTTTCTTTCTCACTCTCGTCATGACCTGCTTTGTTCTCTATGCAGCTAGGTCCTGACACTTGTGCTCACAGCAGTGCCCAGAATATTCCAGATCTACTTTCCCTACCAGCTCCCAGTCTTGATCACCCCAAGCTTGCATGCTCTCTGCCCCTAGATCACCCATGAGCATAGCATGCCGATCGGAGTCCATGAAAAAACCAGTTTCCAATGTCAATGCCATTTGATAGCTTTATGAGATTTTTCTGTCCCTCCAGTCTTGATGTTCCTCTCTTAGGACACATTTTTTATTCAGAGAAGTAATGGCAGAATGAGAGAAAAAGACAGCAAAAAGAAAGAGAATAAGAAGAGAGAGAGAGAGAGAGACCCCATTCTGCTGGTCACTTCACTACCCAAATGCCCACGATGGCTAAAATTGAGCCAGGATGAACCAAGGAGCTCAATCCAGGTGCCTCATATGAGTGGCAGGAACCCAATCACTTGAGCCATTACCACTGCCTCCCAGGGTGTACATTAGCAGGAAGCTGAAATCAGGAGCAAGAGCCCGATACTGAACTCAAGAACTCCAATATGGGCTGGGGCATTTCAAGCAGCATCTTCACCATGAGACCAAACACCCATGCCTATACTTTTGTTTTTGTTTTAATAGTTTTTAAACTATTGCACTTTAACCAGCTCAGCTTCCTTCACTCATACCAAGGAATGACTATCTCTCTAACAACTATGAGGAAGGTGTTTCTCCTCTACTGCCTAAGATAATCCCTATACTTGTGCCCTTCCAAAAATGTAACTTTTATTGTTGTTCTTCCTAATTACAAAATAAAACCATGATCTTACAGCTGCAACTCTTTCCCTCAAAACGCATACCAGAATGCAGGGCAAGGGGTCCTGATCGTTTAGAAACAGCATGGAATCCATGCTCATTTGTCTCCAAAAGTGAATCATCTGCACATCTGGAGGCTTCAGTTAATATTATCCTTAACAACATATTTGTGACATTACATGAGACTATGACACCTAGGTTGGATCTGGAAGATCTGCCCTTGATGTATGCATACATCATCTTCTCAGAGCAGCCCCCTGTGCCAGTTGCAGGGCGGGGCTGTAAGCTCACACAGCGTTATTGGGAGTGCACAGGCACACATGTCCTGTAGCACAGACATACACACAAAATTCCTCCCTCAGTCTCAGGGCTCTATTTTTAGCAATGTGTTCCAAAGAGATCATCAGATATGCCCAAGATTTAGGTTCAAAAACATTTTTCCAGAGATTTAGTCATAAAGGTGAAAAATGGACCATGACCTTAATGCCTATCAACAGGGATTTAAATAACAACAGTAACAGATAACTTCTGGGATTCAACTAGTTCCTACTGATAAAAGTTCTTTCGGAACTAAAGAGTTTAGAAGAAGACATAGCTACTATATTTACTCATAAAAATATTATTTTAGATGAAAAAGACAAAAAAAAAAACCTCACTATTCCCCCAAACAATGTTAACTCTGAGTTTGTCATTCTTCATTTGGTTCATCTATAGGTGGCTAACAGCAAGTTATATAGAGGGATATTCTGTTCTTGGTTTTTAATTCTATTCTATTGTCAAGAATAACCTCTGTAACACAGAACCAAAGGTTAAGAGTACAGAGGACTGGTGATCAGGCTAGTTCAACTGAACGAGAACATTTAGTAGACAGTAAGCACTGAAAGGTGAATATGGAAGAAAGAAAAAAAAAAAATAGGATAACTTGAGTTCCTACGGTTTGCCAAGCACCGGTGCCTAAATTCCTTTACAGACTCACTTAATTCTCAAAAATAATTATCTCCATTTACAAATAAAAACACTAAGAGTCTGAGGGCTGTGTCAACTGATCTAGAGCTAGTAAGAACTTGAGCAGTCTGGCTCCAGAGCCCAAACATTTGGGTAACTGTAATAAATATGATAGAGCCATCTAACATGCTATGAGAAAATGAAATAAGCACTAGACAATAAACAGCATACGCAATTCCAATTTATTTAAGGTTATAAATATGTGTGTGTGTCTTCTAGCCAAGTGTGTTCATGTAGGGTATATATGCATATGTGTGTATGTTTGCATATCCACACACATGTATAGACAATGGCTAAATACAAATAACAGAAGGACTTAGGAGCAAAATGGGCAAAATGCTAGCAGTGTTTTTTTTTTCTCCATACATATACAGAAAGCATTCATGATTCCAAAGGACTACTGGGCTGGGTTTCCCATCACATCTCTGTGCTAGACAGCTGTGCCAGAGGTTAGAGTATATTCCTAATAGTATGACTCCTAGGAACCCTAGAACTCACCACAGGGTAAGAAAAGGTTGTTGCAGCCAATATCAACCAAAGTAGAAGTCAAGCAATACAGACATAAAGGGAGAAATGGGAAACAAACTGCAGTAAAAAGAATTTTAAGACATTCCCCCAAATTTCCACCCATGCTATACACTCCCTTTGCCAATAAGATGAGATTTCACCCTTGTGTTTAGGTTGTGTTATGTGGCACAGTTAACTTTAAGAAAGCAATATTATTCAAGTGAGCCTGACCTAACACTATGAGCCCTTTAAATGTGAGTCTAGAGATCAAATACAGGGGCAGTGAGAGATTTGATGTATAAGAAGGAATCTGAGTACAGGAGAGCCTCCATTGCTGACTTGAAGGTGGAGGGTCCCTCTGGCATGTAGGGGCAGCAGCCTCTACGAGATGAGAGCAAACCCTACTCAAAGGCCAGCAAGAAGACAGAGACGTCAGTCCTACAACCACAGGGAACTGAATTCTGCCAAGAACATGGATAGGCTTCGACTTTCTTCCCCTCAGAACCTCCAGATAAGGACACCTTGAATGTCAAACCCTGACCATAGGACACAGGCAAGATACACCAGGACATGTAATACAGCAATCAATGCTATTTTTTTTATTTATTTTCATTTTCTTTGAAAAGCAAAGAGTCAGAGAGTGAAGGAAAGGCAGACACTGAGAGATCTTCTAACCACTGGTTTACTCCTCAAATGCCTGCAACAGTCAGAACTGAACCAGGCCAAAGCAAGGAGCCAAGAACTCAATCCAGCCCTCTCATGTGGTGGCAGGGACCCAAGTACTTGAGCCGTCACCTGCTGCCTCCCAGGGTGCACATTACCAGGAAGCTGCAGTCAGAAGCAGAGCCAGGACTTGGGCCTCCACACTCTGATATGAGATGCGGCCATCCCACGACCACCTCTGGATGTTATTCAAAACAACTCAGTTTGCAGTTATTTGTTATGTTTCTGTAGAAAATGAACAGCCCCCACAGCAATTCTAGACCCACCGGTGCTTGCCAATAGTCTTCAATACCAACCAAGGAATAGCCTTTATGGAGAGAATGGAATAAGTAAGAGTTTGGAAAGGGAGCGCCTTGGGAATGAAGCAGGATTAGCACTCTGAAATGAAGAGGCAGAGCATGGCTGCACTGGCCACCTGGACAATACACCTGGACAAACAGGGGGCAGTGCAGAACACAGAGTAGTTGTGGAAACTCCAGCCTGGCCAGCCGATTCAAGAAATAGTGGCTTCATTCTTAAGAGCAGGAACTGTGCCTGAGATCACTGAAGGATGATTGTTAGCAAAGAAAAGTACCTACCCTAACACCCTAAAAAGTCATCATGACTATAGAGAGAGGCCAGCAGAAGTCAGGTGAGGCTTCAACAACATTCACACATTACGTGCATTGATGCTTAAAGGTGTCCATATAAGAATATTGATAATTAAGAAGCAATCTTTGAAAATGTATGCAACATTTTGCTTGCTGTTACTTACATAGATGTCAGAAGACATGGTTCTGGACCTCCAGGTTAGCATTTTTAGTAAACTACTTTAAATATACTGCCATTTCCAAATGACAATCAGTTTCTCAATTTCAAAAAAATCTAGTGTGCCTGCGATTGCAAAGGAATGGTCAGATTTGTCTAAGGAACTCAACGGTGTAATGCATTTTTCCATGGAGATTATAGGCATTGCTGCGTGGGGACAAGAGCTGGCTTGAGAAAAGGTGAGCACTCATTCAGTATTCTGTTCAGGCAGGCACTCTTTATCCAGTGGGTGGATGATCCAGTTTGGGGATTTTTCATGCCTCTGGCTTCTCCTCCCTTCTACTGTCTGCCCTTTGGCCACATTACAGATCAAATTAGCATGTCTTTGAGAGGATAGAAGGGGAAAGGACAGGTAGAATTCAAATTGGTCAATTTCGTAGCTTGTTCGCCGCTCTAATACACGAGATCCAAACCAAAGGCTAATGTGGGGGTTGGGATTATCAGTGGATTATATATAATCTATAATGGGTCTCCCCTCTACTACTAGAGAAATTGGAGTCTGATGGGGACTCACTGAATTTCACAGAGATGTCAGGGCTCAGCACAGAGAGGTTTGTCCAGAATCTCAGACACATATGTTAGAAGTTGGAGGCTGAAAAGGGCCTTGGAGGTGACCCAGACTTGGGAAATTAAGGCTCGGGGTTCGAAGCCAAGTGCCCAAGGTCATACCACAAGATGATCGCCAATGGCTAGTGGACACCTTGAGAGGAGACCCAAAACCAATTAAGCTTAAAACGATGTAATTGTGGCAGGTTGACACATGAAGTACTAATTAAATGTGCCCCTTCCTGATCCCCTGTGGCTTCTTGTTGGGACTCTCCACCAACTGCAGACTAAAACGAAGCCTGCTGAATATAGCGGAGATGCTCCAAGCATGGACAGAAAGACCTCTGACCCCAGTGCTGCTGAAGAGCACAGCTCCAGGTGTGAGACTGCACAGACCTGATGCCAAGAGGTGTCACAAGTGAAAACCAGATTTTCCCTCTGCTTGACTAGAGGAAGGCAGAGTTGAAAGGTCAAGAGCAAGTCATGCATTCCACTGTAAACCGCACAGAAGGTACCATCATCATTATTGTCATCATCATCCACCAGAAGGAGGAGCATGCAATAGGAGAGGGTTCCTCATGAGGTTTGGGGAGAGCTGTGAAACAAAGTGAAAAGCCATCTCTTCTGGAAGATTCTGATCATGACAGTTTCACCATGGGTGGCTAGGAGCAAGGATGGGAGGTAGGCATCAGACTTGTCCCAGCCAAGCAGTGGTATGGAGGAGACCGCAGGTGTCCCACATCTACCAGCAGAAAGCACCAGGATGTGCCTTGGAAGCATCCATTCACTGGTTCACTACCCAAGTGGCTGCAACAGCTGGGACTGGGCCAGGCTGGAGCCAGAAGCCAGGAGCCAGGAAATCCACCCTGGTCTCCCACTTGGGTTTCCAGGGCCCAAATACTTAGGTCATCCTCCACTGCCTTCCTAGGCACTTGAGCAGGAAACTGGGTTGGATTCAAAGTAGCAAGCACTCAAATGGGAGCTCCAAAATAGGATGCCTGAAGTCGCAAGCAGGGGGTTTAACCTGCTATGTCACAATGCTGGCCCCATCAGTGAGCACCTACCATGTCCCCACCCTGCAGTAAGCACCTTCACCATCTTTAGTCCCTCCTCTCCTTAAAAGATTTCCGTAAGAAGGAAGCTCTACTCCTCCCCTTGGGGAAACACATCTAGTACACAAGTCGCTGCCTGGGGGTTTACATCTGGGTCTCTCTGTGGGGATTTACATCCGGGTCTTGGTGATGCCAAAGCCCTTTTTCCTCTTCTGCCAAAGTGCCTCAAGGCAGAACTGATCAGAGAGCCTTTGAAACATCTTTAGCCTGGCCTCTCCTCTTCCTCCCCACATCTACCCTGGGTGTTGTAAGAGCAGACGGGTCAGCAGCTGAGCACACAAATGCACAGTCTGGGAACAGGGAACCAGAGGGGAGGCAGTGGTGGCCTTTGGTGGGGTCAGTGACAACTGTGTAATCGGGAAAGTGCCTTGTCCAATTGGAAGCCCACCCTCCCTTTGAACTGTGCACAATCCCCCCCTGGAGGGCCTGGGTTGAGTTTTTCCCTTGGCAAATCACACCATCCCGTGGAGAGGGGCTTGCTGAACTTGGCAGTGTTGACACAGCAGTCTCTGGACGCGTTCCGGAAAAGCAGGCTGCAGCATGTGTGATGAATTTTCTCTGAACTGTGTGGTTTCCCAAGTGTCAGAAAAACAAACTTGGAGAAATCTGTTGGCTCGTGGACATGTGTAGACCCTCCCCCACCTCCTTCCAGAGTGGAAAATGCTGTTGGCCTTCATCCTTGTTGTTTTAAAATTAAAAAAAAAAAAAAAAAAAGTGCTCCCAGTGTCGGGTTCCCTGAAACCTGAGGCTGGCGTGGACAATGGGAGCTCTTTCAAGTCACAGCCCCAGAGGCCACATGACGGTGCCTGTGTGCAAGCAGCAGAGTGCAGGCTGCCTCTGTCTGGGGATGGAGGCCACGGCAGTGTCAGTGGCTCTCTCTTCTCACCCGCCGGCCTCCAGGCCCTTGGCTACCCCTCTTCCACCCAAACATCCGATTTCCTGTTCCCAAAATAACCACCCAAAGGAAACGGCCTTGAGGCAGGGCCTCTGCAGTGGGTAAATTCCCAGTATCCTTGTGGGGATGCCAGGGGGCGGGCAGGGCCCCTGGAAGGGAGCAGGAAGAGGACCTCCCATCACAGCTTCACAGCTGTAAGACTCCAGGAGGGTCATCAACATCAGCTCCTCAAACTCCATCTGCCTCGACACCTCTGGTTTTCCCATGAGAGCAAGGCCGGGCAGCGGCGCCTCTTCTCCTGGCTTTTCCATTCTTCAGGTAAGGCGCTCACATGCCTTTTTTTTTTTTTTTTTGACAGGCAGAGTGGACAGTGAGAGAGAGACAGAGAGAAAGGTCTTCTTTTGCCGTTGGTTCACCCTCCAATGGCCACCGCAGCCAGCGCACCGCGCTGATCCGATGGCAGGAGCCAGGTACTTCTCCTGGTCTCCCATGGGATGCAGGGCCCAAGCACTTGGGCCATCCTCCACTGCACTCCCTGGCCACAGCAGAGAGCTGGCCTGGAAGAGGGGCAACCGGGACAGAATCTGGAGCCCCGACTGGGACTAGAACCCGGTGTGCCGGCGCCGCAAGGCGGAGGATTAGCCTAGTGAGCCACAGCGCCGGCCTCAAATGCCTTTGACCTTCAGATGAACTGGCTACCTGGCCATAAGGTAACAGAAGCACGTCAGCTGGAAATGCCTGCTGTCCCACCTCCTATCTTCCTGTGAAATGAGGCCAAATAAGCCTCCCTTTGTCACAAAAGACAGGTCGCTGCTCCCCCTTGCCAAAGAGAAAGCAGGAGAAGCTGGCTCTTGACTCCTGGGAAGGAGTCAGCCTTAGCCTGCTGAGTGACTGGACACCCACCAGTGGTCACTCCTCCAGATTTCATCAACGCAGGACAGTGGGTGTTACCAGATTCCCTAAGCTAGTAGTTCTCATCCTCAGCTACATATTGGGATCACCTAGGGACCTTTATTGCTCCTTTACCCAGATCAAGAAAATAAGAGTCGCTAGGAGATGGGAATGGAAGTTGATAGTTTTTTAAAGTGCCCTAGATGGTTCCAGTGTATAGCCAAGGTTGGGAACCAGTGGCTTAACAACACTTCTCAAACTCTAATATGGGATCTTGTTGAAAGAAGGAAGGAAGGAAGGAAGGGAGGAAGGGAGGAAGGGAGGAAGGGAGGAAGGGAGGAAGGGAGGAAGGGAGGAAGGGAGGAAGGAAGGAAGGAAGGAAGGAAGGAAGGAAGGAAGGAAGGAAGGAAAGGGGAGGGGAGGGGACGGAGGGAGAGAGAAAAGAGGAGAGGAGAGGAGAGGAGAGGAGAGGAGAGGAGAGGAGAGGAGAGGGGAGGGGAGGGGAGGGGAGGGGAGGGGAGGGGAGGGGAGGAGAGGAGAAGAGAAGAGAGGAGAAGAGAGGGGAGGGGAGGGGAGGGGAGGGGAGGGGAGGAGAAGAGAAGAGAGGAGAAGAGAGGAGAAGAGAGGAGAAGAGAGGAGAGGAGAGGAGAGGAGAGGAGAGGAGAGGAGAGGAGAGGAGAGGAGAGGAGAGGAGAGGAGAAGAGAAGAGAAGAGAAGAGAAGAGAAGAGAAGAGAAGAGAAGAGAAGAGAAGAGAAGAGAAGAGAAGAGATCCTGACTCAGCAGATCTGAGGATCTGCCATCTAGAGGTCTAAAAGGAATGCAGATCCCCTGGTCTACAGCCCACACTTTGAGTAGCCAAGCATTAGGGCAGGGGTAGGGGACATTTGGCCCACAAGCCATGTAAGACCCACAGAATTATTCAATATGGTCCTGACAAGGCAGTTGCAGGCTAATTTTTAAGTTGATAATTTTGTATGCCCAAAAATGATGTTATAAATGTCTACATGGCCCTTGGCAGAAAAAATGTTCCCCACCCCTGCTAGGGGAACTTAAGAGTCTCAGTGACACTGTGCACTTCTCCCTAATTGAATTAGTGTAATCAGAACACGAAATGGGAGAGACTACAAGAATTGCAGACTTCTCGGTCTTCAAGGGATTGCTAGGATAGAAGGATAGAAGGAAATCTCTTCAGTGGTGGAGAGTTCTGGTGGTCAGAGCTCCTGGTTCTCAGGCTTTGGGACTTAAACTATTTGTTGTCCTGATTTTAGGCCTTTGAAGTTGGACAAGAGTTCCATGACTGGCTTTCCACGGAGAGGAGATTGTGACTTCTCAGCCTTCAAAACTGCATGAGATAATAATACCTCATTAAAAAGCTCCTTTGGAATATCAATATGCAGAATACTTTCTGTATACCCATGCATACCAGGGATCTTCAGAAACCTCACAGAAAATGCACATTTTGAAAAAAATTGTGCGCTGCTTTGAAAAAATTTTTGCACCAAAGTAAATTCATCATTTGATTCCATTTCTCCACAAACATTCTAAAGTATCTTCATTTATCCTCTTGGTTTTGTGTCTCTGGAGAACCCCAATATTCCATCTGAAAGGCCGGTGTTGCTTGACTTTGGTTATCAGAAGGGAGTGATGGTGAGTGCAGTGTGGTGGCTGTCTCTGGGATCTGCCCCAGCCAACCTTGTGGATTTATGTGTGTCCTAGAAGATAGGATGCTGTTAGTTGAAGTAGAAAGGCTGTTGAACAAAAACTTGTGAGATACTGGAGTACAGGCAGCCCAGCTCCCACTCCCCGTGGCCTTCCCTTGGATCTGGGTGGAGAGATGCCTCCTTCTCCATGTTGCTAAAGACCATTATGCATTTTGTCACACAGAGGGCTTTAGCACATCCTCTGGCCATGCTGGTGGCCATAGAGTACAGTGGAAACAAAATCTGGCAGAGTCAGCAATGTCCAACAGGTCTGGCCCTGCCTAGGATAGGCTGCAGTGACCAGCAGGAGGGAAAGATGGAGGGTCCCACTGTGCTCAAGAGTAGCCACTAGAAGTGGAAACAGTGACAAGGAGAAGCTCCAACACCC
The DNA here is from genome assembly GCF_051225735.1 of Oryctolagus cuniculus. NCBI lineage: Eukaryota > Metazoa > Chordata > Mammalia > Lagomorpha > Leporidae > Oryctolagus > Oryctolagus cuniculus. Next base: position 108,205,222 of record NC_142876.1, read on the forward strand.
CATGAGAGGGAAGGGCAGAAGTGCCCTAAGAGACAGCACAGGGGCCAACATAAGAGGCAGAGGAGCCATGTGGCAGCCGAGTAGACGTAGGCTCGAGATCCCAGAGGACTCTCAAGAACACAACACAGGGACTGCTCACCAGGAGCTGAGCTGCTGCCTGGGCTGTTGGTGGGTAGAGGGAATTCTGTCCAAGTCATCTCATTTTTAACCCTAGATTGGGAAGACACAAGGAATGCTGGAATATTTGTCAATATCCCAGTATCGTTCAGATGAAGCCTGCCTTGTGCACATGACCTTGGGGCACAGCACTCACCACTCTGCTTTCTCTCCCTCTCTCTCCTTCCTCTCTCTGGGATGCTGTCTCTGCCTTTGTCTCCATCCCTCCATCTCCATGTCTGTCTCTTTCCTCTGGCTCTGTCTTGTTCACCCCATCTCCTTTCCCTCACATAGTGCCTGACTCATGGAAGGCATCCAGCAAACATGTTTTAATTTCTTATTGTCAAAAGTTTCAAAGAAACACAAATAAGTGGAATTATAAAAGGAACCTTCATGTGTCCATCATCCAGTTTTAATCATCTTTCATCAACCTTCTCACCTCCTCTTCCTCCATGTTATTTCTGAAGTAACCAGACACCGTATCAGCTCACTTATAAGTATTTCAGAAGATGTCTCTGAAAGATAGGGGTTCTATAAAAACATAATCACAATCCCATTAACATACACAGAAATGAGCAATATTGCCTTAGTGTTGTCAAACATCAAGCCAGTGTTCATATTTCCCTGATTGACTCCATGATCTTTTAGTTTGAATAATCAGCATCTAGGGGGTCCCAAGATGGCAGTATAGCAACAGGACCATCCGAGTCCCGTGGGCCAAAATAGATAGCTAAAAAAGGAGAGAAGATACATGCCGGAGATAGAGCTGTGGGAAATTTGTGATGGAAAGCCCAGGAGACCAGGGCAGGTCCACACTGAAAGAACAAACAAGAATAGGAAGCAGTGGAGGTACAGCAGAGGTATGGAATGGGGAGGCTGATGCCAGCCCCCAGCAGACCAGGTTAGATGGGAAAGTGTGGGTCCATGGAGCTGCAAATAGTAGTCAGAAGGTGAGTTTGGAGCACTGTTTGTGAAGTTCCATGCGGGGAAAAAGGAAAAGGTATAGAGGAACAAAGAGGTCAGACACCCCCCTGCCCATCTTTCTCCCTCCTTCCCTACCCAGACCTGCAGCTGGCTGGGAGAAGCCATATTGTCTGTTTACATTTCCAAACATAAGCAGGGGACTGCCGGCTTTGCCTCCTGTGCACACGCCCATCAATTGTGGGGGCCACCTCACCACACCCCCTGCCCAGGAACAGGGACCACAACATTTCAGAAGAATTTCTTACCCATCACACAAGCTGTACAATAAGGAGAAGCCCTGAATAGCGAAAACCTGAGCCCAGTCCATTCACCATTGAGAAGCAAGTGGGGCCCCAGCAGGCAGGGCTCCATACACTGGAGCTCGGACCTGCCTCTACCACGATTGAGAAGTGAGATGGGCTCCAGGAGGTGGGGCAGTGTGCTTCGACTTGCAACACACAGACACGTAGCAACTCACACTCAACAGAGGGAAACCTCACCACAAGAACATCTCCATAGATTAGAGATGCAGTTTGTTAAGCAAGGCATTATAACCCTGAACACAAAAGGGACTAACAGGGGCATCTCACAACTGAGAGGAAAAAGGTGGATCACATCAAGAGAAGTGAACACCAAAAACCAGAGGAAAAATACAAAGCCCCATAGGGGCCTTATACTGGATAGCTCCTCCACCTGGAATACTGAACGGAGCACCCAGGCCACATCTAGCAAACACCTCTTGGAACACACTAAAAGTAGAGATGTCCCACTAAATTACAAAGACACAACATAAAGAGAAAAAGCAACCAGACAAAAAAAGAAAAATGTACAAATGCTGAAAAACAAAGGAAAACCCCTATATAAGAAAAAAGGAAGACATTATGAGCCCCTCAAAGGAGTAATACAATTCCTCAATAATAGAAGGTGAAGATGAAGAAATCAAGGATATGCCAGAAACAGAATTCAGAAAATTAACCATCTGTTTACTTAGAAGCAATCAGAAGCAAATTCATGATCTAAATGAAAAGTGCTCAAGAAATTAAGATATTAAAAAGAAGTCAGAATGAAATACTAGATGAAGAATTCAATGGATAAAATAAAAAATGCAATGGAAAGCCTTAACAACAGAATAGTTGAGATACAAGAAAATATCAGAACTAGAAGACAAATTTCTAGAAATATTACAATCAGACCAAAAAAAAAAAAAAAAAGAAAGAAAAGGAAATTAGAAAACTTAAAAACAGTTGGAGACCTACAAGGTACTATCAAACAACCCAACATACAGATCCTAGGAGTTCCAGAAGATATGGAAAGAGAGAAAGGATTAGAAGTCCTTCTTAATGAAATGATAACAAAAACTTCCCCAATCTGGAGAAAGAAAGAGGCATCCAAGTACAAGAAGTGCACAGAAACTCAATAAAAAGACCAGAAAAAATCTTCACCACAACATATTGCAGTAAAACTTTCCACAATAAAACATAAAGAAAAGATCTTACAATTTACATAACAGAAATGCTAAATCACATTCAGAGGAAACCCAATTAGACTGACTGTGGAATTCTCATCAGAAAACCTACAGACAATGAGAGAATGGAGAGATACATTCCAAGTCTTAAGAGAAAAAAAACTGTTAACTTAGAATATTGTATGCTGCAAAGCTCTCATTTATGAATTAATGAGAAATAAAGATCTTCCACAACAGAAATTAAAAGAACTTGTAGAGACTTTCCCAGCCCTGCAAAAGATGCTCAAGGATGTGCTACACTCAGAAACACAAAAATAGGAACATCACTACAAAAGAAGATGATGGAGAAAATGACCCAGTAAAAGTACAAAGGAAACCCAAAATACAAAATTAAGACTATTTATTATGGAAACATGGCAGGGCAAAGTTGGTACTTTAACTGCAGTCACATTGAATGTAAATGGTCTCAACTCCCCAGTTAAAAGACACAGAATGGCTGAACGGATTAAAAACCAAAACCCATCTATTTGCTGCCTACAAGGAACATATCTCACCAATAAAGATGCAAGCATAATGAAATTGAAAGGATGGAAAAAGATAATACATGCTAACAGAAACATGATATCCTAGTATCACAAAATAGACAAAAACTACTAAAAAATGACAAAGAAGAACAATATATAATGATTAAAGGATCAATTCAACAGGAAGATGTGACTATTATAAATGTATATGCACCTAATTACAGGGTACCTGGCTATCTAAAAGAAATTTTAATGGATTTAAAGGGGAGATAGACTAATACAATAGTAATGGGGGACTTCAATAACCCACTTTCAGCAATGGACAGATCAACTAAATAGAAAATCAACAAGGAAACAACAGAGCTAATTGACACTATAGACCAAACAGACCTAGCATATATCTACAGAGGCTTCCACCTTGTAGCCACATAATACATATTTTTCTCACCAGTGCATGGGAGTTCTCTAAGATTGACCACATTCTAGGCTATAAAGCAAGTCTTAGCAAATTCAAAAAAATCCAAATTTCATACCATGCATCTTCTCCAACCACAATGCAATGAAGCAGGAAATCAGCAACTCAGGAATCTCTAGAACATATGCAAACATATGGAGACTGGACAACATGCTCCTGAATGAACACTGGGTCAAAAAAAAATCAAAAAATTTCTGGAAACAAATGAAGACAACAATACAACATTTCAAAATATATGGGATACAGCAAAATCATTGTTAAGAGGAAAGTTTATAACGATTGGTGCCTACATCAAGAAATTGGAAATGCACCAAATGAATGAGCTATCAGTGCACCTCAAGTATCTAGAAAAGCAATAGCAAACCAAACCCAAAACTAGTAGGAGAAAATAAATAATTAAAATTAGAAAAGAAATCAATGAAATTCAACCTAAAAAATACAAAACAAAGAGCTTCCATGTTCATGAATTGGAAGAATAAATATCATGAAAATGTCCATTCTTCCAAAAGCAATTTGCAAATTCAATGCAATACAAATCAAAATACCAAAGACATTCTTCTCAGATCTAAAAAAAATGATGCTGAAAAACATTTGGAAACACAGGTGATCTTGAGGAGCTAATGCACTCTTATAAAATAAAAACAAAGCTGGAGACATCACAATACTAGATTTCAAGATATACTACAGGGCAGTTATAATCAAAACAGTCTGGTACTGGTAAACAAAAAATAGATGGATAGACCAGTGGAACAGAATAGAAATGCCAGAAGTCAATCCAAACATCTAACACAAACTTCTATTTGACCAAGGAGCTAAAACCAATTCCTGGAACTAGGACAGTCTCTTCAACAAATGGTGCTGTGAAAACTGGATTTCCATATGCAGACATATGAAGCAGGATCCATCCCTACCTTACATCTTACACCAAATTCCATTCAAAATGGATTAAACACCTAAATCTATGACCTGATATCACCAAATTATTAGAGAGCATTAGGGACATTGGCAATGGCAAATAGTTCCTGGAAAAGACCCCAGAGGCACAGGCAACAAAAGCCAAAATTAACAAATGGGATTACATCAAATTGAGAAGCTTCTGTATTGCAAAAGAAACACTCAAGAGAGTGACGAGGCAACTAACAGAATGGGATGAATTATTTGCAAACTATTCAACTGATAAAGGATTAATAACCAGAATATATAAAGAGATCAAGAAACTCCACAACAACAAAACAAAAAACTCAGTTAACATATGGGCAAAGGACTTAAACATTTTTCAAAAGAAGAAATCCAATTGGCCAACAGACACATGAAAAAATGCTCATGAGGCTCACTAGCCATCAGAGAAATGCAAATCAAAATCACAATGAGGTTTCACCTCACCCTGGTTGGAATAGCTTTCATATAGAAAGCAAAAAACAACAAATGCTGGCAAGGACTGGGGAAAAAGGTACCCTAGGCTGGCACCACGGCTCACTTGGCTAATCCTCTGCCTACAGCACCGGCACCCAGGGTTCTAGTCCAAGTCGGGGCACCAGATTCTGTCCCGGTTGCTCCTCTTCCAGGCCAGCTCTCTGCTGTGGTCCGGGAGTGCAGTGGAGGATGGCCTAAGTCCTTGGGCTCTGCACCCGCATGGGAGACCAGGAGAAGCACCTGGATCCTGGCTTCAGATCAGCGCAGCACACCAGCCGTAGTGGCCATTTGGGAGGGGGGGGGCAGAAGGAAGACCTTTTGCGCGCTCTCTCTCTCTCTCTCTCTCTCTCTCTCTCTCTCATTGTCTAACTCTGCCTGTCAAAAAAAAAGGAAGGAAGGGAGGGAGGGAGGGAGGGAGGGAGGGAGGAAGGAAAAGGTACCTTAACTCACTGTTGGTGAGAGTATAAACTGTCAAAACCACTATAAAAGACAGTTTGGATATACCTCCGAAATCTGAATATAGACCTACCATACAACCTAGCCATCCCACTCCTAGGAATTTACCCATGGGAAATGAAATCAGCAAATAAAAAAGTTATCTGCACCCCCATGTTTATGGCAGCTCAATTCACAATAGCTGAGATATGAAATCAATCTAAATGCCTATCAACAGAAGACTGGATGAAGAAATCATGGGATATGTACACTATGGAATAATACACAGAGGTAAAAAAAAAAAAAAGTGAAATCCAGTCATTTGCAACAAAATGAATGAATCTGGATAGCATCATACTTAGTGAAATAAGCCAGTCCCAAAGGGACAAAACCTATGTTTTTCCTGATCTGTGATAACTAACAGAGATCCTATAAGGAAGCCTGCAGAAGTGAAATTAACTTTAGGGGAAAAAGTGAAATTGACCCTTTAAGAAGCAATGATTTGAACAGACCTTGTCTTGATGGTTGAGGAACAGGTCTTTCTGCTTTTTTCCTTCTTAATATCATTGGTTGAACTCGTTACTCAACATAGAATTAATCAAATATGTATAAAGTCAATTGAAAAATAGATCCCAGTAAAAAATAAGAGTGGGAACAAGAGAGGGAGGAGCTGTATAGTTCTGCATACATTCCTATGGACTTACTTCTGAGGGTAGAGCTAAAAGCTCATCATGGGTCTTCAAATACCATTAAGCTGAGTGGTAATAATGCCATCTTAAGTGTTAAAGTGATCATAATAAGTGTTAAATTTATCATATAAATAATATCAAGTGTCTGGAAATAACAAAATGCAGAATTAAAAAGGAGAGAATGTTCTACCATAGGAAGCAGTCCATACATCAGACTCATAGAATAATTGTTCAAAATAACACTCTGACCTCAGAATCAACCCTTAAGGCATTCTGGCTTGGCTGAAAAACCCATGAGAATATTTAAGCCATGGAAAGCCAAGACACACCAGCAAAAACAAAAACAAAAACAAAAAAAGTCTTACATGAAGGATCTCTGTGAGACCCCAGTGGAAAGAAGGGGCCATCAAAGAAGAATGTACTTTTCTCTGAAGAGAAGAGAGAATTTCCACTTTGCTTATGGCCTTGTCTAAATACTGACAGAGACTGTAGGCTCAAAATACTTCCACAGCCTGAGCAGCTCATGTCAAGAGCCTCAGGTGATCACTGACATCATGCATAGAGTGTTAATTGTTAGATTAATGACAAGAGTCACTGTGCACTTACTACCCATGCAGTACCTCTGTCCTTAATGAGTTTTACTATGAGAATTAACTGTAAAACTTGTTCTTGGTTTTTTATACTTGTGTATATGTGCAAATTGTTGAAATCCTTACTTAGTATAGAGTAGTCTTCTGTATATAAAGTTCATTGGAAATGAGGCCAGCACCGTGGCTCAATAGGCTAATCCTCCACCTTGTGGCGCCAGCACACTGAGTTCTAGTCCCGGTCAGGGTGCCAGATTCTGTCCCAGTTGCCCCTCTTCCAGTCCAGCTCTCTGCTGTGGCCCGGGAAGGCAGTGGAGGATGGCCGAAGTGCTTGGGCCCTGCACCCGCATGGGAGACCAGGAGAAGCACCTGGCTCCCAGCTTCGGATCAGCGCGGTGCGCCAGCCGTAGTGGCCATTGGAGGGTGAACCAACGGTAAAGGAAGACCTTTCTCTCTGTCTCTCTTGCTCTCACTGTCCACTCTGCCTGTCAAAAATAAAAGTAAAAATAAAAGTTCATTGGAAATGAATCCTAATGGAGAATGGGACTGGAAATGGGAGAGGGAGGAGTAAGTAAAGTGGGAGGGTGGGTATGTGGGGAAGAATCACTACATTCTTAAAGTTGTACTTATGAAATTTGTACTCATTAAATAAAAGGTTTCTTTGGGGAAAAAAGAATAATAAGCATCTAAATAAGATCCATATCCTGTGTTCTGTTAATACACCTCTGAACTTTATAAGGCCCTTTTAAGAAATTTGGCCAACAAATTATTTTTTGGCTGGCCACATCTTTTTTGTTACCTCTGCATCTTCCTGTTTTTCTATTTCCTCCTCTAGCTACATCTATCATCATGTCTACAGATTTGATTCATGTCTGCCTCTAACTCTACCTCTCCATTGATGTTCTTCTGTCTCTCAGTGCCTTTATCTGTACCTTAATCAATCAATCAATCTCTCTCTCTCTCTTTCTCTCTCTCTTTCTCTCTCTCTCTCTCTCTCTCTCTCTCACACACACACACACACACACACATGCACACGCACACTCTCAACCCCAGAAGAGTTGGTACAGGGGTCCTGCACACCCACATAACTGAAAGTGTATGAACTTGGGTATGAAGGAATAAACAAGGTCCCTGGTTTACATGTTGGTGCAGCTTCGCCAAAGCATCTCTGTTCTTCTGTGCTATGCACATGATCCTAGCTTTCTTGATGCTCCCTGAACAGTTCACATATCTGAAACAGGTAGGATTGAAAAAACTGAATGAATGTGAAAGCTGAAAAGTGCTGCACAGCTGTCCATGGTGTTTGTGACTTTATCTGCTGCTACAAGTAAAATTTCCAAAGGTTCACCCATCGGTGAATTCCTAAAACAGTGTCTGTAAAGAAAGCTGTAGAATGCTTGTCAGCCAAGTGCTGCTTTACATCAATCATAGAGATGTTGCTTGGTTTTGAAAGAAATCTTACAAAGTCTTAAATTATTTGTTAGAGCTGGAGGCAACAAACCCAGTGTTTTTCCACTCTTATTAGCAGTGGAATTCTTTTTTGAATAAAGCCTTACAGAAAACCCGGATATATAAAGTGAATAAAATCAGACCTTGGTGTGTATGGGTTGGAGGGTGGAGAGAGAAGATTAAAGAAAATAACTTACAAAACAAAACAACAAAAGCTGACTTGACTTACTTTGCAAAGGTGTAAACCACATTCCAGAGTCCGGTGAAAGGACCCATGGGAGGTCTTGGGGAGTGTTATTCACAGAACCAAGAGCAGAATCGCCAGTAAGTGCCTCATAGCTCACTCCTGACAAATAAGCTCGGTATTTCATGCAGACTCTGACTCTAGAGGTTTTAATTTGTATTTTTTTTTCTTTCAGGTAATCTTTTTGGAAAATATACTGAGCTGAATAGTGATTTTGGAAGATTCAACTCTCAGAAACCTTGAGCTGTGACTTCTCTATTTCCCAGAGTAGAAGCTATTGATGAACTCCAGGAAATGGGGAATGGCAGAATGACTTCAGGGTCTGCTTTTCAACACTGGAATTGTAGTGAGTTTACCTAAGGCACCTGCGCTTGTGGAAAGCTGAGGCCAGAGTGTCTGGCTAATAGCTCTGGAGACTCAAAGATGGGGGTGGTGACCATCCTTGACGGAGAACAGTTGCTGTGGACCCAGCTGAAGTGGAAAGGCAGAGTATGGGCAGAATATTATTGGTTAAGAGGCTCATGGCACACCTGGGACCACAGAGCACACACACGGAGCATAACTGTGAACTTAGAAGAAATTTAAAGTTGTTGCTGACTGCATATGTGCATCTTCAGAGGGTGCTGTCAGTCAATGCTGTCAGGGAGGTGGCTGTTGGTTGGTTGACACTCAAGGGTGATTACATGTATGCTCATCGAGGACTTAATCTGTGCTGCTGGGAGACTTGAGGAAAGCACCTCAGCTCAACACTGGATGCATTTGTGGAGGCCAGTGAGGTGTAGTAGAAAACACATGAACTTCAGGCCCAGGAAGACTGAGCACAGGTCCCAGCTCCATTTCTTCCTGGTGAGTGATGTTGGGACCATGGCCCAAGCTGCTTAGCCTTGATTCCCTCATCTGTAAATCAAAATGATGCCACCTGCACAGTTTTCACAGTTGGCTCTTGGCAATCTTGCAAAGCTGGTACTGTGATGCTCACCTCATCTCTAAAGAAGCTGAGACCCAAGACGAACCACCTACCCAAACCCACCCCACCTGGGAAGAGTCTCAGCCATGTAGATCTTTCGCCTGGCTCCTAGTCCACACTTTTTCCACCACTCAATGCTGCCTGTTGTATTATCTCCAGCTGGATGGATGTGAACACACAGGCTGAGAAACGTTGCATTAAAAAACACCCAAGATTCAAATTTACAGAGAAGGTAGATGAGCAATTTCCTGGAGTTGCGTTGAATGGGAATGAACTGTGAATTGGCACAGGGTATCTTATTGGGAATGAAATCGCTGTAAAATTGACTTAATGGTGATTATTGTCTAACTCTATACATTTACTACTGAGCATTGAATTGTATGCTTGAAATCAGTGAATTTTATGATATGTAAAATATATTTTGACAAAGCTGTTATTAAAAGCCATAATTACTGAATACTTATTTTCTTAGAACAGATTCTCCGTTGTACTCCTAATATTTGGGAACAATTATTAGTTTACTTCTTTTAAGAGGTGTACATTGCATTGACTAGAAAAAATATTGTAGGGTCCACTCACTCCATGGTAACCATGCAGTTAATATCACCTGCATTATCTTCTCCTAACTTGTAAGACCATAGGCAACCATGAAAACACATGTAAGCAGCTAGTGTGCAGAGCCACTTTATGGACCCTTACTTATGGCAAGGTGAGAGTCCTGGAAACTCCTATAGGCTTCAGGATAGTAGGACGAGTAGTTAGCACTCTGCAAGGCTGTTGGGACAACTAACAATACCATAGGAAACACCTACTACTCTGACTGGCACTCAATGAATCAAGACAGTTAGCGTTTTTATACCCAGCCATGGATACCAAGCCCCCTGTCCTTCATTTGTGTAGAAAAAATCTTCACTCCAGCCCCCGTGTTCCCAGCCTAGCCAGACAAATCCCAGCTTCTTAAAAGGCTGCACTGCCATCAGTGATAAAGGGGAACTTTCTGCTTCTAATACTTGTCTACCAGAGATAAGAAAAAAAAATATTCTAAGGAGGTTGTATTTTAAGAATGGGTGCTGCTTGTGGGACTGCCAATTTGGAGCTTATTATTTGTGTTTTGTGGTGTCTGATTCAACTCTTCAATGTGGTTAGCATAGAGAAATTGAAGGAGCATCTCAGTTGTTCTTGTTTAAAGGAAGTGAGGTTTGCAGTTTAGTGTCCCTGGAGCATTTTTTCAGTAGCATGGCTACACATGGATACTGTTTGGTGCCTTGGTAGGAACAGCAGTTTTATGTTGGTGTATGGATGGTGGAGTATGCCAGCTCTGAGAATCATGAGGTGCATCTGCAGGGGCTTGGGGCTTGCGATGCTTAAGAAGCTGTAAGCACTTCTTTTTCTTGACTTTGATGGTGATGTCCACTGATCTAACACCAGTGGTCCAGTGCCTCCACTGAAGACCGAAACCAGGATTGAAAGGAAAATTTGGGGCCCCAGGGACCCAGAAGCACACTTCAGGGGTATCCCTCACACCCCTGTCTCCATGAGCAGAGTCTGCAAAGCTGACCACCAAGGTCCTGGCAGAGGGACCAAGAGCTCAGACTTAGCTAATGAGAATTCTCTGCTCTAGACTCCTAAATCCATGTGTCCAGAACATTCTTACACCTCACTGCATTTGGATGGCAGCCCCTCTACCACTTCAGGGCTCAACTCTGGCATGTTTTAAGAGGGCCTGTCCTCCTCTGTTGTCCAAGGTAAGGAGTGCCTGAACCTCTAATCACTGCTTGTGCACAGGGCCATCAGTCGGACATGTGCCCTCTAGATGGTGGGCCTGGGTACACACTGCACCTGCCATCAGCAGTCTCCTTTTGGAGATCCTCAAGAAGAATTCAGTTCAAGAGACTGAGGTCCTCACTCTCAGCGTGGCTGCTGCCCTCTCTTGCACTTACTGTGCCATAATCCAATGCACCTTTGAAACGTGATGAGTAACAGTTATCCCAGCGTCTTTCCTCTCAGAGATTCTGTTATTCCTCAGAGAGGAATTTTGGGGTGCAGAAATGTGTTAGGGAAGGGGATCTGCCTGCTCCACTGGCATCACTCAGGCCCCAGATACTAATGGATGTGCTGGGGGAGAATGAAAGCTGGACTCCACCACACACATCTTCTCACTCCTGAGCCCAAAGCCCAGCCTGGAAGAGGCTAAGCTGTTTCCCAGGGCTTTTTGTCACTCTACATTGTTCTCAAGCCAACTGTGGTTACAAAAAGGAGAAGAAAAACCTCAGATGTATTTGGAGCCCTTTGTACCATCTGGGGCCCATAGACGCAGGGAAATCAGTTGAGGACAACTGAAAGATGGCTGCAGAAAACATCATTAGAGGAACAGGGGAGCAAGACAGAGAAGCCGATACACCAAATGGGACAGAGGAATGAGCAGGCCACCCCATGAACATCCAAGGCATGAAGGAAACTCTGGGAGGCTGGGTAGAACAGCTTCGCAAGCTTACATGGGCATCAGAATCCCCCGGAAGGCAAATTCCAACTTCGACTGCAAAGCCCCACCCTCAGAGTTTCAGATTCAGTGGAGGTGAAGTGGTCTTGGGAATATGCATTTTTTTTCAAGTTCTCAGGTCCTGGGGCCACCTCTGAGAACAACAGTGAAGAACATGCTTCAAAGCAGTCCCACTAAGGGGTGAGGAGTTGGGTGTTCCCCTAACAATTCTTGTATCTCATTGCTGGAGACTGCTCCAGGTGGGGGTTAACTCTTGGGAGCCTTGTGTACAAGCCTCACATGGTGCCACAACCAGAACATGCTTCAAGGCTGAGAGCAACGGGTGCTTGCCGAAAGGGGCCACAGGGTGCATGGGAACAAGGGGTGCTGAGGCACCCAGAGAGCCAAACCCATCTCTTGTATTCTTTAGCTCTTTAGTACTGCCATGAAATACCTGAGAAACCTAACTTTGTAAGTGAAAAAGTTCAGTTAGTTCAAAGTTTTGGAGGTCCAAGTCTAAGATTGGGCATCCCTATTGGTTTGCCTCTACTGAGGGTGGCAGTGGTGGAGTGTGGACCCTAATTAGAGGAAGGATCACATGGTGAGCCAGGAAGCATAGGGGCTGGGCCCACCTGGGGCTTCCTAACCAACCCCCTTGCAGAATCACCTCCCAAGGGTGAACCCCCAATGACCTATGGACCTCCTCCTAGGCCTGCCTCCTAGATACCATCATTGGATTAAGTCTTCTTAGTATTATTAATTTGTAACTTTGGGGCTTAAATTTCTGCATGAGTTCGGGAGTCAAATCCTGTTCAAACTACAGCAACACTCATGGAACTGTGTATCTCGGTGGAAAGTTGCAACATCCTGAGCTACAGAAGTAGAAAGAACAGTGGCACAACAAAGGCATCAAGTCCCAGGTGCTCCTGCACCCACAGCTGTGTGATTTCCAGAAAATCTCTCCACCCTCTCTGGGCCCCCAACTGAAAGATTTCCAAGGGCGCGCCTGTCTTGAAAATCCCCTGCTTCTTTATCCAGAGAAGCCCTGCAACCTCATCATTAAATGCAAGTCACCACATTCAAGCACCGTCCATGAAAATGTCCAGTGCTGAGCTGAGCTCTGAGAAAGCACTGATGAAGACATTTGTGGCCCCTGCCCAGTCCTTCCCTTAGGAAGGACGTGCTACATCCAGAGTGCCAGACAATGTGCATCGGTGTCCCCAGGGTCTCTAGGATGGACACCCAAGGTGGGGCTCACGGGCCACTGGTCTGCAGGCATCAGGCTCACTGCCTTCCTTTGCTTCCTTGGCAGGTGTGTCAAGCATTAATGAGGCACTTAGTCTCAATCAAAGAGAACTATAAGACTAAGCATTTTCTTTTAATGGGTTATGCAGTTAAAATAATAAGCTGCTTAATCTTTTCATTTGGGGCAGAATGATGTATTAGGGCAGACGTGATTGCTCTACCTCCCACCCTTTCTCTGAATAGCCTGGCAATGACCACTCTCTGCTGGTTGAGCTTTTTAAGTACCTAGGCATAAGTGGCAAGCGGGGGCTCCCCAGCGTGCTGGGAAGGGCAGTCTGGGCTTTCAGGTACGAGGGAAGTCGAAGCTTCTGCAGCTGGTGTCAGGGCTCAGCTTCAGAAAAACCAAAGTAAAGGGCATCCAGGGGCTTGTCTTCCAAGTAGCCACACCCACTTGGGTCATAAACAGTTCCTATATTCCTTGGAAATCCCATGCCTTCCCATTGTTTTTGCCAATGATTTGGGATAACGAGGTCTACCTGGTTCCAGAGGAGTCTAATTAGCACATTTGATTGCACTGGTGCAGTGATTGGCTCAGAAATGAGTGCATGACATGAATCATCCAATCAGAGCTTATCCAGGGACATTAGTTCAGTCAACCAGGCAAGAGTCTCTTTACGAGGGGATAAAAGTCTGAAGCTTCCAGGGGCTGCCATGAAGGAAGGCCTGAGAGTTAAGGCGACCAGAAGGAGAGCAGAACTGAGCTCTAGAGGGTGGCAACTTTCTAGAGACATTATTCAAGCGTCTAGGTCCAGTTGCACTTGGTGCCATGCACACCTGTTATTGTCTTACCTGTCTTCAAATCATGGTGTTGAGGGCCAGGGTGGTAGCACCACCTCAGCGAATCATCGTGGGGTCCAGAGGTTCACTAGCAGTCACTGCAAGAGAAAGGCAAGGGACTCGAACCATCTTTCCTGTTCTCCCAGGCAACAACATCCTCTCCTTCAAGGTTCACTCCCTGGTAACCCCCTTTCTGAAGCTCTCCCAGGCAGATCCAGGTGCTTCCTTTGTTACAGCTCCCCTTCTTTGTTCGTAGGACGCCCAAGAAGGAATGGCAAGACCAGGGTCGTGGACTCATCCCTTCAAACTTATCTCATAGCCCACTCTGACATTTTTGTGTTTCCCCCGTTGTGAGGAAGATGTGGCCTACTCCAAAGGAAGCTGCCTGTGTATGCACATAAGCATGTATGTGAGTTATGAGCTGAGCGTGGTGTCTGAAGACATCCCGACACTGGCAGAGGGTTGGGGAAAAGGTGAAAGAAGGGACTGTGTGTCTCATAAAAGTCATTTATTTGTAAGCATACCACTGATTACCCCTAGCATGAGAAGCTACTCTGATTCCTGGCTCTGGATCCTGGCTCCAGCTTCCAATCAATGAAGGAATAGAGGATATTGTTGACTGGGGAGTGGGACATATGGTCCAAGCAAGGGGCCAGACATGACAAAGGCCTACGTCCCCTGCGTTGGATCGAAGTGGACCTTACTGTCCCAAACCACTAGCATTAAGAATCAGAGGGTGTGAAGTTTCCAAGGAAAAGTTGGAACTGTTTCTGACAGAAGGGTATCTGGCTACCTGGAAGACGAGCTCGTAGATGCCAACTATATTCTGCTCCATGGCTGAAAGTTCCTTGCTGATACCTGAGCTGCTGCCAAGATTTCTTGGGCCTTCCAAATTTTGTGAAGACAAATATCAGAATCAGGTTACCCTTGTCCATTTCCTATCCTTTCAAACAGGTGTGCACCAGTCCTTCAAAATATATGCCAACCTAATCATATGGAACAGGGGTAGGATGGCAGGTTGTTTCGGCTTTTTAAAAGGTCTTTTTAAAGTTTATGTACTTGAGAGGATGGGAAGGAAGGAGGAAGAGAGGCAGAGAGAACAAGTAAGAGAGAGAGAGAGAGAGAGAAAAGGTCTTCCTTTTCCGTTGGTTCACCCCCCAAATGGCTGCTATGGCCGGCACACTGCAACCGGCGTGCTGCGCCAATCCGAAGCCAGGAGGCAGGTGCTTCCTCCTGGTCTACCATGCGGATGCAGGGCCCAAGCACTTGGGCCATCCACCACTGCCTTTCTGGGCCACAGCAGAGAGCTGGACTGGAAGAGAAACCGGGACAGAATCTGGCGCCCCAACCGGGACTAGAACCCGGGGTGCCGGTGCCGCAGGCAAAGGATCAGCCAAGTGAGCCATGGCGCTGGCCCTCCCCTACTTTCTAACTCAGTCTCCTTCAATTTTTTTTTCCTTGAAGGCTTCAGAAGGCCTGAGGTGTGCATGTTAATTTAATCTGTCAAGTACCTATAGGTCCCTTGTGCTTTGGAGGAAGGGAGCTTCTAATGATCATAATGTAAACTGCTCTTTATTTGGGGTCTTTTTTTGTCAATCTTGTCTCCCACCATAGCCATCAAGAAATCATGCAGTAGGGAGTAGCCAGATAGGCTAATTTTGGGTCAGTCATATTATCCTCTTCAGATTTCAAACTGGAAAGTAGGGGCCCCAGGAGGTAGAGCCCGAGAGAATAATTTCTTCTGATGACGGTGGGGATGGTACAGACAGAACATCTAGAACCCAGGGGGCATGGCTACGAGTTTACTTCTGTGGTACAAGGTTGGTCATAGTCCTATCCCTTCAATGAGTTCCTCTGATTATCTCATCCAGTGTCGAAATCTGTCATATGAAACAAAGAATTCCAGTAGGGAGTCTGCTGCTTGCTCTCTCTTCCTGCCTCCACCAACAAAAAAGCTCCTTCTCTCCATTAATGGCATAGCCCCTGGTGATCTGGGCCATCCCTCCTAAGGCAGCTAGCTCATACATCCCCAGCTTCCCCTTTATGGCTTAACCCACACCCTGATAGCTCTTAGGTCACATTGTATTAGGAGCACTTATCTGTCTAGTTTTTTGCCATAGTATCGCCTAAACAGATCACTGATAGAAAAGATTATGCTTCTTTCTCTTTGCTGACTCACAAGCTCAACCTACTGTGCACGACTTTCCCTTTGGGACTGGCCTAGGGGCAGCAGGGCATTTGTCTCAAGATCCAAGGAATCATTTGTACTTTACAGCAACCCAAAAAGAAGCAGTGATGGCTCAGCTTACAGACCTGGGAACTCTGCCCAGAGGCCTTCCATTCTGAAACGGGTCCAGCTTGCTCACAATCCAGCAGTGTTCAAGTAAAAATGTTCCCAAGAGACCCTCCCATTTGGGCAGAGTGAGGCCTACAGGGAAAGTGGTTTACTCTGGGTTACATGTCACGTTAGCAACTGCTAATGTTAGATCCCTAGTAGCTCTTAGAGACCAACTGCTCAAGCATTGGCAACACTCTAGTAATCTATTAAAATCCTTTTTTTTTCTATTTCAATCCTTTTCTTTCCTCCACTTAAGCAGATCTGCTGGTTAAGTTCTCTTCTTCTAAGGAGCCAAACACAACTGTCTTCATAAAAATAATGTTTTAACTTGAAAAATGTGTATCATTTGACTTTTTTCCAGCCTTTGCTTATTATTCTAGGGTCTGGTCTAAACCAACTTTTCAATGGAAGGAGCAAGAATAGATCTTCCAGCCCAAATGTCTTGGTGCTTGGAAGAGTGTCCATGAGCCTGAGTCAGTAAGCGGAGCTTTGTCAATACAGAACCATGCGTGTTCTGCTAATCCATGAACTTCACCTATCCAGAGACCTAGCAAGTGTTTTGTTCTTCTGGTCCAAGGAAGTGGATGGTTTTGATCATTCAAGCCAAGAACCACCCTCTCTGGGGCCAGAACTAGAGGGCAATAACTGTTATTGAATCTTTAGCACAACTGCAGGAGGAGCCCATAGACGAGAACAGGACAGGAAGGAAAGAAGGAAGGAACGATAAGATGCAGGCTAAAAACGGTGTGGCTCTTTCTTATAGCAACTGGTAACCCCTCTGCAGCATGGCTTGCTACAAGAAAAGAGCCTGGACATAAATGAGACTGTTAGGTGGGGAAGGCTGAGACCTCTAAGTTTCCAATGCATAGGCATCCCACAATGAGAACCAATGGGAGTGACCACATAAAAAATTGAAATTCTGCCTTCTCTGCCTGTTAATCACACAACGGATGAGCCCAGTAAAGGGTGCCCAAGGCTGTGAACCAATTTGCTCCCTCTGAACTGGTTTGTGTCTACCCTACTTTGCAGTTGGTCTTTCTTGGAAGATCTTCAACAACAACATCAAAAAAATTATAAAATTAATTATTAACTTATAGCTTGTGTTCCATAGAAGACTTGAAAGAACTTACAATAAAAGTACACGGAGTAATTAGGGAAGACTGCAATAAAGATTAGAAAGAAACTGGGTATTGTATAGTAAAAAAAGAAGATCATTGTTTCACTTACTAAAGAAGAGAGTCACTTGAACTGAGCAGAAATTTAGCTTTGAGCTTCCTGCTATTTGGGGTGGAAAGGAAATGGTGGGTTCTATATAGTCTTACTGATCAAACGATTTTTTATCAAGGGAGATAAGCTTTAAAAGATCCACATATATAGATACAACCGATCCTTTCCAGAAGTAGAATACTCCACAGCATAGATGTACCACAATTTATTCAACTTGTCATCTGTTGATGACTTTTAGTTTGCTTCATGTGTTTCTCTTTGGATCACTATGACGAATATGGATCATTTTTTTCCGTTTGGATCAATATCAAGAATGCATTATCAGCAAAGGCTAGAAGCAGAGGCATTTACTGACTCCATTTTCAATCAGTAGACTCCAAAATTCACATATAAATGTGAATTTGTATAGTCTATATGATCTGGAGAAATACATGTAAGGAAACATCAAGGTTTATTATCTGGTAAAATAAGTTTGCTTGCAAGTAACAGAGACTAGGGCTTAAGTAGGGTAAAGGCTAATTTTTTTCATAAGGTTACTCTACAAAGTCACCCAGGACCAGATGCTTTTCCTGGGCCATCCCTTCAGTGTCTCTGATATGGTTCACTGTCCTGCGTTCTAGACCTTGTTCTTGCAGTCTAGCCCATGTCTTCCTGATCCAAGATCACTGCTGAGGCTCCAGCCATCATATAGACATTCAAGGAGGCAAGAAGGATGTAGAGAGAAGAGGCTGGCGTTTAAAGGAGATATTGGAGAAGTGTACTATGACAGACAATTCCATTGGCCAGAATTTAGAAGCACAGCAACATGGAGTTGCACTGGAAGCTGAGAAGTGTAGCTTTTTATCTGGGAAGCAAAGCACCAGCTACAACGTGGGGATTGTTCAGGTGAGATGAGAAGGCAGAATAGAACCGGAAAGTCTTCAGTATTCGCTACCATAGCTCACCTGAGGTAGCAATGAGGAAGTCAGGCAGTTAGGAAAGGAAGGGACCGACAGCCCAGGAGGTGGAAATGAGAGCAGGTATGCATTTGTTACTTTGCATTACTTCCCTAGTTGTAGGAAGTAAAATTTTTAAAAGTAGTTTTAGAAAACTTTTAAAACAGTTTTAAGCATGATAAGGACAATTTCCAATAAGCCTTTATGTAAAATTCATGGTGCAAGGAGACGTCAAAATGAGGGGATGTGGCAGGCAGTGTGGGCTCCCTGCAGGGACTTTCCATTGAGGCACAAATTCAGGCTGCTTGGAGGGGCTGGTCATGTTGGCAGGTCTGTAGTGAAATAGAACCTGGGGAAGGAATGACTGGCTGCTCAGAAATCAAACCCAAGACTCCTGGGACCTGTTTGACTTCTCTGATCTACAGGTTCCATCAAATGTGACCAGGGAAGCCGCAGTCCTTTAAGACAGACCAGAAAATATGTGTTTGGGGGAGGCGGTGTTCCTATTAGGCCTAGGAAAGTGATGGTACCAGGCTGAGTCTAGAGCAGTGTCCCAGAGGAAACAAGTTAGACAAGCATACTTGGTCCAATCCCAATAGATGAGAAAGTCAGTCCAGTGAGGAGAAAGGTTTTGCTTCAAGTCCCCTAACTGTAGGAGGCACCTCCAGATTAGAATTCAGAAAAGGGGACAGCCAGCCCCAGAAATTTTTTATTTTTAAAAAGATTTAATCCTTTATCGGTTGCATAGTTTGCAAATATTTTTTCCCATTCTGTCAGTTGCCTCTTCACTTTCCTGAATGTTTCTTTTGAAGTACAGAAACTTCTCAATTTGATGCAATCCCAAATGTTAATTTTGGCTTTGACTGCCTGTGCTTCTGGGGTTTTTTCCAAGAAGTCTTTGCCGGTGCCAATATCTTGCAGGGTTTCTCCAATGTTCTCTAATAATTTGATGGTGTCGGGTCGTAGATTTAGGTCTTTAATCCATGCTGAGTGGATTTTTGTGTAAGGCGTAAGGTAGGGGTCTTGCTTCATGCTTCTGCATGTTGAAATACAGTTTTTCCAGCACCATTTATTGAATAGACTGTCCTTGCTCCAGGAATTGGTTTTGGATCCTTGATCAAATAAATGTAAGTTGGCTGTAGATGTTTGGTTTGATTTCTGGTGTTTCTATTCTGTTCCATTGGTCTATCCATCTGTTTCTGTACCAGTACCATGCTGTTTTGATTACAACTGCCCTGTAGTATGTCCTGAAATCTGGTATTGTTTTTGTTGTACAAGATTGCTTTAGCTATTCGAGGTCTCCTGCATCTGCATATGAATTTCAGCATCATTTTTTCTAGGTCTGAGAAGAATGTCTTTGGTATCTTGATTGCTATCGCATTGAATCTATAAATTGCTTTTGGGAGAATGGACATTTTGATGATATTGATTCTTCCAATCCATGAGCATGGAAGATTTTTCCATTTTTTGGTATCCTCTTCTATTTCTTTCTTTAAAATTTTGTAATTCTCATCATAGAGATCTTTAACATCCTTGGTTAAATTTATTCCAAGGTATTTGATTGTTTTTGTAGCTATTGTGAATGGGATTGATCTTAGCAGTTCTTTCTCAGCTGTGGTATTGCCTATGTACACAAAGGCTGTTGATTTTTGTGCATTGATTTTATATCCTGCTACTTTGCCAAACTCTTCTATGAGTTCCAATAGTCTCTTAGCAGAGTTCTTTGGATCCCCTAAATAAAGAAACCAGAATCTACAAAGAGATCAAGAAACTCCACAAAAACAAAACCAACAACCCACTTAAGAGATGGGCCAAGGACCTCAATAGATATTTTTCAAAAGAGGAAATCCAAATGGCCAACAGACACATGAAAAAATGTTCAGGATCACTAGCAATCAGGGAAATGCAAATCAAAACCACAATGAGGTTTCACCTATCCCCAGTTAGAATGGCTCACATACAGAAATCTACCAACAACAGATGCTGGAGAGGATGTGGGGGAAAAGGGACACTAACCCACTGTTGGTGGGAATGCAAACTGGTTAAGCCACTATGGAAGTCAGTCTGGAGATTCCTCAGAAACCTGAATATAATCCTACCATACAACCCAGCCATACCACTCCTTGGAATTTACCCAAAGGAAATTAAATTGGCAAACAAAAAAGCAGTCTGCACCTTAATGTTTATTGCAGCTCAATTCACAATAGCTAAGACCTGGCATCAACCCAAATGCCCATCAACAGTAGACTGGATAAAGAAATTATGGGAAGTGTACTCTATAGAATACTATACAGCAGTCAAAAACAATGAAATCTGGGCATTTGCAACAAAATGGAGGAATCTGGAAAACATCATGCTGAGTGAACTAAGCCAGTCCCAAAGGGACAAATATCATATGTTCTCCCTAATCAATGACAACTAACTAAGCACCAAAGGGGAAACCTGTTGAAGTGAAATGGACACTATGAGAAACAGTGACTTGATCAGCCCTTGCCCTGACTGTAGATGAACAACTTAATACTTTATCCCTTTTAGTATTTTTTGGTTGTTCTACTTAATACTATTGATTGAATTCTGTAATTAATACACGGTTATTCTTAAGCGTTGAAACTTAACTGAAAAGTGATCCCTGTTAAATATAAAGGTGGGAATAAGAGAGGGAGGAGATGTACAATTCGGGACATGCTCAAGCTGACTTGCCCCAAACGGTAGAGTTAGAAACATACCAGGGGATTCCAATTCAATCCTATTAAGGTGGCATGAACCAAATCCATCTCACTAGTCAAAGTTATCAATTTCTGTTCACAGCTGATCATACTGATAGGTCTAAGAGTCAAAGGGATCACACAAACAAGACTAGTGTCTGCTAATACTAGCTGATAGAGTCAAAAAGGGAGAGAACAATCCAGCATGGGAAGCAGGATACACAGCAGACTCATAGAATGGCAGATGTCCTAAACAGCACTCTGGCCTCAGAAACAGCCCTTAAGGCATTCGTATCTGGCTGAAAAGCCCATGAAAATATTTCAGGCATGGAAAGCCAAGACACTCTGGCACAAAAAAAAAAAAAAAAAAAACCACTTAAATGAAAGATCTCTGTGAGTGAGATCCTAGTGGAACGAACAGATCATCAAAGAAGGAGGTACCTTTCTCTGAAGGGAGGAGAGAACTTCCACTTTGACTATGACCTTGTCTAAATGTGATCAGAGTCGGCGAACTCAAAAAGCTTCCATAGCCTTGGAAACTCATGACTAGAGCCTAGGGTGATTACTGATGCCATAAACAAGAGTGTCAAATTGTTAAGTCAACAACAGGAGTCACTGTGCACTTACTTCTCATGTAGGATCTCTGTCCTTAATGTGCTGAACATTGTGATTTAATGCTATAACTAGTACTCAAACAGTATTTTTCACTTCGTGTTTCGGTGTGGGTGCAAACTGTTGAAATCTTTACTTAATATATGCTAAAGTGATCTTCTGTATATAAAGAGAATTGAAAATGAATCTTGATGTGAATGGAAGGGGAGAGGGAGCGGGAAAGGGGAGGGTTGTGGGTGGGAAGGAAGTTCTGGGTGGGGGGGAAGCCACTGTAATCCATAAGCTGTACTTCAGAAATTTATATTCATTAAATAAAAGTTTAAAAAGTAAAATAAAAAGATTTATTTATGGGGCTGGTGCTGTGGCGCAGCAGGTTAACACCCTGGCCTGAAGCACCGGCATCCCACATGGATGCCGGTTCGAGTCCCAGCTGCTCCACTTCCGATCCACAGTAGAAGACGGCCCACGTCCTTGGGCCCCTGCACCCATCTGGGAGACCTGAAACAAGCTCCTGGCTCCTGGCTTTAGCTCAGCTGAGTTCAGGTTGTTGCAACCATTTGGGGATGGAAGACCTCCCCCCACTAACCCTCTCTGCCTCTACTTCTCTATAGCTCTACCTTCAAATAAATAAATAAACCTTCAAAAAAAAAAAGGAATTCAGAACCGAGCTCCCTTGCTGCTTTGCTCCTTCACCCTCACAGCAAGTCTGAGAATGTTTCCATGGGAGAACCTGCTTCTCTGCAGCCCATACTTCCATTCATTCTTGGGTCCTCGTTCTGGAGATTCTGCCTCCTATCTGGGTGCTAGGAGTCCAAGGTGGAACCAACAGCTAACAGGATTGCTCCTGCCGGTTCCCACGTGGGTGCTTGATTCTCCAAGGGCTAACCGGGCACACAGACAGCTAGGCTTCCAGATAGCCCTGCAGTAACTGCATGGCTGCTGTAACAAAGTATCAAGTTCCTCAGGCAGACACCAGTTCTCTCCGGGTTCTACAGGTGTTGCCTGGGCTGTGCCGTCTCTCACACCTCCCCGGCACCGGTGGTGTCCCTCAGTCCTTGGCATCTCTTCTTTTGCAGCTGTATCACCGGTCTCCGCCTCTGCTGTCACACGGCCTTCTCCCCGCACACCTCTCGGCTCCTCTCTTGCAAGGACGCCTGTCACCCTAGATTAACGGTCTGCCCCACTTCAGTCCTCTTGTGACCTCAGATTTATCTATATCTGCATTACATCTGCAAAAATCCTATTTCCAAATAAGGTCACAGTCCCAGGGGCCAGGGTTAAGAATTCCACATCTCTGTTGAGGGGACACAGAGCAACCCTAACCAAGCCCCTTCTGCATCTTCCCGGAAGTCTTCGGAGCCAGCAGCACGTCAGCCAGGTTGGAGCCATCAAGGGGACCGCACAGGAAAGGAGGCTACTGGGGGCAACGGTGACACAGAGAAATACTTGGACTTTGAAACTGGATTTGACTGATGAGGGGGAAACGAAGGTAGAGGGCTCCAAGATGCCCCTCACTCCCCAGCACAGAGCCCCAAGGCCATCACCCCCTAGGATGCTCCTGGCTCGTTCTCCGATGTCGTAACAGAATCAGCAACAGCCTTGTTGGTGGGCACAGGGTCCTTACTGCAGTGACTCCTCACTGTGAACAGAGTCCCTCTGGCTGTCTTGGTACAGAGGCTGGAGCCTCCCAGCCCTGGCAACCCTGCAGGGCACAGTGGGGGAGGCAGTCAGATGATGGGGGAGAAGGGATTCCCACAAGCCCTGAAGTATATGGGTTTCTGGGTCTGAGCAAGAACTTCCAGCCCCTAGCTCTCAGGCAGCTGCCAAATTGCACACAACCAGCCCAGCCACATGCCTACCCTGGGTCTCAGTGTCCTCCCCTTCCAGATGAAGTGGTTTTATCTCTAAAGCCCCTTCCCAGAGTTCAGAGTGAGAGCAAGTGTCTTGGAAGGACGCCTTCAGTGGGTTTCCCTAGAAGCAGGGCCTGAGAGGGGGACCCAAGGGGGCACGGGAGAGAGAGGAACTGGGCAACAAAGGGAGGGGCAGAATGCACCTGGTTTCAAACAAATCCAGCCTTGGCCAGAGGCCAATCCCACTACAGCGGCTCCCTTCATCAGCAAGTCCATCCCCATGCACTGCCGTGGGTCTGGGGCATGCTCCCCTGTGTGGGGGTCTCCCACAGCAGTTCTGTAGAGAAGAAAGAGCTGCTGGGAGCCAGAAAAGCCCCCCATAGCAGCAGTGACAGCATTGATTCCCCCTGGCCTTCGCACAGAATGGACTTGTGGAGAACAGAAGAGAAGATTCTGTAAAGCCCTCCCCCTTCATTCAAATTCTATTCGTGAGCACCTGCTGCCTGCCCAGCACTGTCATGGGTGTTGCCATATGATGCTTAATTTTCTCTAAGTCGTCACAAGCTGTCTGGTTATGCAGCCCCTCCCAAGAATGCCAGGATCCCTGCTCCAGTGAAACCCTGCCGGAGGGAGTGCTAGCAACCCCACGTGCCGTACGCATCTGCTGGGCAGGGAGGACTCAAGGACCAGGGGAACTTTGCATGCGCCAGGCTGTGACAGGCCTGTGGCACATTCGAGCAAAGATGCACTAGCCACACTGGCACAATTTGGAAGTCAAGCGGGCCTCCTCTCCAGCAGTTTCTGGCCAGGAAGCCGGCTGAGCAGGCAACTGCAACCTCCATATCTTTGAGTAAATTCTGCTTGTCTGGTGGACAGCGGACATTCGGTGGGCAGGCTGTCCTGATCCTTCAAAGCCCCTGTACTTGCCTTCTCACCTTTGAACTTGCTTCTCTGCAGCCCATACTTCCAAGGTGCCCTTGCCAAAGAGCCTCCAGGCTAGCCTGGCCCCAGTTTTTGTACCCCCAGCGGTCGGAGAAGGGGTGGTGTGTGGTAGACTCAAAGGCAGGGCTAGATATGGGTCCTACCAGATACTCATGTCCAGCAAGAAGGGAGGGGCAGCAGTGGGGGTGGGGGTGAAGGGCAGGTACAGCCCTGTGAAGTCAGGGGCAAATTCGAACAGGTTGTTTGCTATTCCATCTCCAAGGCTCAAATCTATCCTGTTTATGGACTAGTAAAGGGGCTACTTTGAGAAGAAGAGGAAGTGATCTGAAGCCAGCACTGTACTAGGGAGCAGTGAGCGGGCTGGGGGCCAACAGAAAGCTGTCCATCACAGAGCATCCGCTAGCACAAAACTAAACGTCCTTGTAGGCAGAACCAGACAGGGTCTGGTGGGTTCACGCATGGCAACAACTACAACTGCAAACTGACTGTGTTGATTGGCTCCAGGCGACAGTATCCACCTCAACCAACCATCACCGAGCCCCCAGGTCTCTATCTACCCTTGCCCCTGCGTAGCTGTGTTTGTACATGAGAGTACTGCCAAAAGTTCACAGGAAAAGTGTATTATGAAAAATGTATGCATAGATTACAAAATTTGGAATCAACATAAATATCTTTTCATTTCATTTCCCATAAACTCTTTGAAATAATGTCATGTGTTTGTGTGTGTGTGTTTCTCTAAAATAAGGACCAAAACACTATCTGTTTTTTCAGAGAAAGACCCAATAGCAAGACATCTTGAGTCACTAGAGTGTGTTTTAGGATTCTTGGGTTGTTAAACCCTCTGAGTGAGGATGCTAACACATCGAGAGGCACACCCCAAAGACTCAGAGTCCAGACCAGCTGATGCAAAAGCAAGAGGATTTATTCGGCGTCTGCGCAGACGGGCCTCCTGAACTTGGGAGCCCAGAGAGCGCCTCCAGCACAGAGCCACATGGTTTATATACCCTCAGTGACCAATCAGAAGCACTATAGTGTCCATGCACACAGCAGTCCAATCTGTGAGCTGATCATGTGAAAGGCATGCGTCTTCTATCCAATCAGCTACGGGGTCACATGGGAGGCATGCACACAGCAGTCCAATCCGTGAGCTGATCATGTGAAAGGCATGCGTCTTCTGTCCAATCAGCTACGGGATCACATGGGAGGCATGCACCTCGTCGCCATTTTGTTGTTTACTTCTTCAGCAGTTCCTTCCCCTGTCAGCGTCATCTTGTTCACCCTGAGGACGGCGACGTCTCGCTCCCTTCGTTCCCCTGGAGGGAGAGCAGCGTCCCGCTTCCCACACCGTTATTTGAGTATTAGGAGGTATACAAACTGGGTTAGGACTTAGCACAGCCAGGCACAAGTGTCTCAGCTAGCTGAGCACAGGGTCCCTTATTTTTATAGCTTCACCTAATTTTAGCTCTGAGGGAAAAAGTTTAGGGCTATAATTTTTAAACTTTAATTTTATTTGGGGCAAAGGTGACTTCTTGTTTTTAATAGTGTTAGCTTAAGTCACTCCATCTTGGTTTGATTTTTAAAGTTCTTCAGGGTCATCACAGGAGAAAATAAAATATGAGATAGAAAAAGAATACAGTGTTGATGCAAATATTAAGATTTATTGAGCACTTAGTATGCGCCAGACCCTGTGGAAAGCCCTTTCTTGCACCGTCTCAGGTTGCCAAGGCAACCTTGAGATACAATATCCCCCTTTTCCAAGTGAAGAGCTTGGATCCCAGGAAAGGGAGCTGACCAGTCCAGGATCACCTGGCTCTGTCACATGGACCCCAGCGCCCAGTTCCTAACCACTTTCTTACATAGATCCTGATGTAGCTCTTCTCATACCGTAAGTCTTAGATAGGTAAGAAAACGACTTCCAAAAGGGAAGTCAGGGAATAAATAGAAGAGACGGAGCTGAGACAGACAAGGGTAAGATTCAAGGGCAGGGAGAGAAAACAACAGTAGGGAAAAATGAGCCATGACGAGCTTAGTGCCTTAGCCCTGTGCCTCCTTGGGAACCAACACAGAGAGAGACAAGCAGGGGGTTGCCTGGCTCTCATCCAGTAAAAGCAACTTGGACCACTTTGTTGAAAAGAGACTTCCACAGTCCTAGTCCTTGAAGTGGATTCATCCTGGGGTCTCTTTTATTTAAGGAACATGGCTCAGAACCGTTGTGGTCGCTAGGGACCAGGGAACAACACTGTTGCCATTAGAGGCCGTGCACTGGTCCCTTTAGGGTGCTGCAGACAGAGGATCCCAGACTGTGGCTCAGTCAGCAAACATTTACCTCCTGCAGTCTGGAAGGCTGGAAAGCTGAAGATCAAGGTGCTGGTGGCCAATGACGCTTGCAGATGGCTGTCTTCTCACTGAATCCTCGCAGGGCAGACAACCCAGCTCCTGTGTCTGCAGAGTTGATGCAGTCTGATGCTTCCAGCCCACAGTGCTGTGGATGTGCCTTTAGCGTTTGTTCAACCACCCCCGCCCTCGCAAACACACACACACACACACACACCCCTCACTGCTTTCCCTGGGGACACCTCAAGTCCCTCTGAAAGAGATTTCACCTAGCAGGGCTCTGGGACTGTGATTTCAGTCTCTTTTTCCTGTTGAGACACCTTCCACACTCTGCAGAGCTCGCTCCATTGTCCTCCTGAATTCTAGGTGGCAGGTGAGATGGTCCATGTCTCTTCAAAGCTCATGCTTCTGCAGAAGTCTGGGAACTTCTGTCTTTGGTGTGTTTAAAATGTCATTATAGTGTGTCTAGAAGGGCATGTGATAATGTGTGTGCACACAGACAAGGGTACTTCAAAACGTTTGTGGAAAATGGAATTAAAAGACAAGTTTATTTTGCTGCAGGAAGTTTGGAAAATCTATGCACACGAGGGGTCTTCAGAAAGTCCATGGAAAATACGTGTTACGAAAAAACTACACATGGATTTCCAAAGTCTTTACACTAAAATAAACTTATCATTCAATACCATTTTCCAGAGTCTTTGAAGTCCCTTCGTGTATATTTGCATGCGCACGGGTGTGTGTGATTCTAGCCTGACTGGCACATCATGCCCCCATCTAATCAGGGGCCTCAGCTGATTTATTAAATCTAGAAAATCCTCAGTCACTGCTTCTTCAAATACTGATTTCTTAGAAGCTTTCTCCCCTCCAGTTACTCATTTCCCTCTCCCCGAGAGTCACAGATAAAAATGTCAGCACTTAGGTGGGCGCTATGGTGCAGCCGAGGAAGCCCTCGCTCAGGACACCCACATCCCAGACTGCAGTGGCAGTTCAGGTCCCAGCTTCTCAGCTTCCAACGCAGCTCCCTGCTGTGCAGCCCGGGAGGCAGTGGGTGATGGATCAAGTACCTGAAGTTCCTGACTCCTGGCTTTAGCGTGGCCCAGCCCTGGCTGTCGCAGGCATTTGGAGGGAGAACCAGTAGATATAAGGCATCTCATCTGTCTGTCTCATTCTCTCTCTGTCTGCCTTTCAAATAAACACATAGATAAAATAAATCTTTATAAAAAAGCAGCGCTTCTAATTCTGGTCTCCACATTGTTTTCTCCCGTCCTCTCCAGTCCTGATCTCTCACTGATGCCTTCAGTAGAATGACTGACCTGAACGTCTCTCTCACCAGTTCCTTCTGCTGAATCCCCAACATGCTTCAATCCATCCGAGTGCTTTCTTTCAACAATCATATTTTTCCTATTTATTACCTCTAATCAGTTTTCTTCATGACTATTTATTCCTACTTCCTGATCTCCCTGAGGCTACATTTGTGCTGATTTTAAATTATTGTTCTATTGGTTATGTGAATTCTACTCCTCCTGCACTCTTTGCTTCTCTTATCAGGTCTTTTTAATAGCGCACGCACACACACACACACACACACACACACACTCCTCAGATGTCCTACAGTACTGCCCTGTGAGCACTCCCCTAGCCCCCTGGGACTGGCAGCTGGCACAGCTGTGACTGCACAGACTGTCTGGGTGAGGACAGAGAACTCTCACTTGCATTTCTCTAAGGCCTGTCTCTTCACGTAGAGTCACTAGGGCTCTATTTTGTACTCTGGGCGCAACCCCTTAGGCAAGCTTGCCCTCCCACAGGGACCATGCCCCACTGAGATTGATGGTCTTAAGGTTGGAATGGAGGCAGAAGATGACCATATTGTAAGTGTGGGGCTCTGATGTCGCTCTGGAGCCTTGATCTGGCAGAGCTGTCTCCTGCGCCAGCACAGAAAGACCCAGCAGACAATCACCCACTCAGCAATGTGGAAGAGAGAAGGCCCAACTGCAGGGCCACTGTGGCCCCTGACCCGCCGCTGTTACCCAACTCCGGGACTCTGCAAGGGCTTTCTCCTAGTCCCAGTGTTGGCGCCGGAGATCCAGCCACCTCTCTTGCTCCTGTGGCATTTCTACATTTGGGCATGAAGGCACAGCAGCCCACAGAGGGTTCTGAGCACAATAACCCTCCTTCCATTTCTGAGTCTCCATTCCACCTGCACGTCTGACCCTGTCCTCAGGGCCCTTGCCAGCACTGCAGAGAACCTCTGCCCAGAGCCTGCAGAGCAAGAGGCACAAGGATGCAAACCAGATTTTCCCCAGGACTTGGGACATCTGTGAGTGAGCCAGACACCACAAGGCTGATCTTGCTCCCACTCCCTGCTGTTCTGCCCCCTCTGGAATCGCTGAGAAATTTCCTTTAGAGCCAAGTACTTCTCTGAGAAGCAGGTACATTGTGCTCTCTCCAGGAGTAAGAAATATTTGGTGGACTCCTTCAGTGCTACTTTGCTGTTGTCAAGTTCAGAGCCAGATTCGAGGCACAAGGCCAGCACCTACTTGCAGCCACTCGTGACCAGTATCATTTGGATACATTTCCCGCCCATGCCTGACTTCTTCTTACCAGGTTTTGGTGACCTCTCTACTTATTTCATTAAAACGCTGATGGTTATATATTTAGAGATTCACAACATAGGAAAGAAAATAAAAGATGTCATTTATATCCCCTAGACCTGAGTTTTTATTCTAAGCAATGTTTTACCAGCCTACTGTGTATGCTACTGTTGCATGTGAACTCAGCTCCACTGTGGGATGAGGCTGAGTGTCTAACTGCACAAAGAATACATGATGTATGTGCAGCATGCTTGGCGGGTCACGCTGTGAAATACCAACATGCTCTACACATGGCCGAGTGTCCCATTCAGCCCTAATGAAAGGCAAGGTCTCCAACCAAAGAGTTAACCCTGACTTGAGGTGGATCCCTCAGCTGCCCTAAGAATAATAATGCAACCCATTCTGGCCAGGTCTGGTGCTAGGGCAGATTCAGCTTCCAGGACAGAACACCTAACGCTACCCAGACTGGCCTCTTATTCAACAGGATGACCACCTTCATGAACAAGGTGCGAGCTGGTCAGGGGATCACTTTCCACTGAGCAGCCCACACGTTTCTAGCACATCTGATTGCCTGGAGCACAGCTGGCCAGTGAGGATGTAAACCGACACTTGGCAGAGGCCATGACCACATGCGCACTGGCGGGGAGCAGCCCTGTGCCATGTGAAGAGTCTAAGTACCTGTTGCAGTCCTGTGATTTCCCAGGCAGGAGACCCATCAAAACTGCTGGCTGGTCCACATTTGGCCCGCGAAGGTTTCATTTTTCCCGTAGGAAAGCATGGGAAGTGCCGGTGGGCTGCCTGGGAGCAAGCTTTATCCTGGTCTCTTATCACGGCTCTCAGGAAATGCCAGTAGCTGGAAGATGTGTAGAGCCAAGCAAGAAACAAATGCCCTTTGGGCACCAGGAAAATCACTCCTTGAGGAGTTTAATAGGAGCAGGCAGCTGCTCCACGCTGGCCGTGCAGACTCTCCAGGAATCTTTTCAAATGAGGTATCTTCCTGTGCAAGGCTTAGCTCAGGGAAGGCAGCCAGAGAGCCCTCACGCCCCAGGCAGAGCGTGGGGTCTGTGGGCTCCAGGCCCAGGCTTGTCTCCATTCACTGCCACAGGACTGCACATTTCATCTGTCTGTGCCTCTCCTTCTCCCGTCTGAGAAATGGGGTCGTACTCTCTGCAGGGGAGGTTTGAAAACTGGTAGAGGGGTTGGGAGTGGTGGTGAAAGATTCTATGCTTCTTAAAAGAGATCCGTAACTGTTAATCATTCTCACTGATTTAAATGAATGAGAGGAGAGAGGGAAATAAAACCCCACAGAAGCATAAATGCACTTCGAATTCAGTACTCAGTCTGCAAGGGAAGCTTCCTGTTTATGGGGACTCCTTCATAACCTGAAGCCTCCTTTTGAAAGACAATCAGCCCCTCTTTGTGGATCTGTTAGGCCAGTTTACGACTGGATCCTGGGCTTCCATTTGAAGACAGGGAGTTGGGTTGTATTGTGTGTGCGGACTCGACCCAGAGGGTTTGCAGAAACATTGTCTGCTGCAGGTCTGTGTGTGCTGGTGTACAAATGGGTCTGCGCTCAAACCCCAGTTGCATCTCTTTCTAGCTAAGCCTCGGTTTCCATTTCTATAAAAGGGAGATAATAACTACCACAAAGGGTTGCTGTGAGGATTAAAAGGAATAAAGCCAGACAAGCACTCCAGACAGTCTCAGGCTCATAGTAAGTGCTCTGTAAATGACAGCAATAAATTTCACTGTTAGAGCAGGAAGGCCCCACCACTACACCACACTCTCTTCCATCTCTCTCTCCCTCTCTCTTTCCATCTCTCTTCCCTCTCTCTCCCTCTCACCCTGCCCCATCTCCATACTTCACCACTCTCCCCTTAAGCACACACATCAAATGAGAAAACAGAGAAATTCCAGGCACCTAGATCTCCCCCATGCTGGACCCTCCTCCATTTCCCATCTTTTTTCCTCCCAGATCCAAATGTGGAGGTTGAGAGAGAGAGAGAGAGAGAGAGAGAGAGAGAGAAGGTGTAAGAAAGAGAGAGAGACTAGGCCGGGCGCTCTGAACTTACTCCTGCAATCACACCTATACTTGGCAGAGGAGAGTGGGCAACTTCCTGTGTATTTAGAAAGCCTTAGCTTACGTAAAGTCTCCCCTGCTTGGAAACAATGCTGGCCTGGCTTTGGAAAATGACCCCCCTGCAGCTGGAGCAGGAGTGGGCTTGACAGGACACACTGGTAGAGCCTTTGGGCTAGTCACACACAGAGACATTTTGATTAGTCTCACTGGTTGTTAAGCAGCTTGATATCGATTTGCAAAAAGAGGTCCCCAGAGCTCACAGCAGAATGACTTTCCCTCTATAAGGTCATAAAACCAAACTCAGCAGGGGAAGCCTTAGATCCTCTGTTCTAGCTCCAGAGCTCATACCATTTCCTGGCCTGGAGAGCCCATCCACCCCGCTGACCACCCTTTTGAAAAGCTGACATTCTGGGGTTCATGGGGCCTCTCTCTGCCTCTCCAACTCGGCTCCGCCCAGGGTCTAAAAGCTTATCACCAGTTCCCCAAGTGAACCCTGATCCCCAGCCTACTTGCTGATGGCATCAGGACTACCTCTGCTGCCTTTAGGTCAACAAACCACAACCATTCCCTGACCAAACCATGACTGCCCAGTCCCTGGCCGAGTTTCCTTCTCCCCACCTGGTGCACACACAGCCTTCACGCTCGACACCCTCCTACCACCTGGACCTTGATTGTAGATGCTGGCTGGATCTTTTCTAAACTAAAAGCCTTCTTGCTTTGGCTGCCACCAAGAGCCAACCCTGAAACAAAGACCTGGGTGAAGGCAGTTTATTTGGGGTTAGCCTATGGAAATACACAGCAAGGGAGGAGAGAAAGGAGGCAAGAAAGAGGAAAGGTGTAGAAAGGGTGGCCTAAAGAGCAGAATCAGGTACACAGAAATCAACTGCCACTCAGGTACTTGGAACTCAATCCAGCCCAGAACTCTGAGAGGCAGTGTAGAACTCTGCCCTCAAAACTGAGCTACTGGGGCTGCTGTTCTGGCACAGTGGGTTAAGCCAATGTCTGTAGTGTTGGCATCCCATATGGGCACCAGTTCAAGCTCTGGCTGCTGCATTTCCTATCCAGCTCCCTGCTAATGTGCCTGGGAAAGCAGCAGAGGATGGCCCAAGTGCTTAGGCCCCTGTATCCATGTTGGAGACCCAGATGAAGCTATTGGCTCCTAACTTTGGCCTGGCTCAGTCCTGGCTGTTTCAGCCATCTGGGTTGTGAACCAGTGGATAGAGCCTCCTTTCTCTCTCTTTTTCTCTGTAACTCTTTCAAATAATAAATAAATAAATATTAAAAAAAAACCTAGGCCACTGTGGGGTAGAGAGGAAGGGATATTTATCTACCAGTTCCCAACTTGCATATGTTGAGGACTGATCCTGGGAGAATTACCTCCCCAGTACCTCCCCTTCTCTGTGTTGGGGCCAGCAATGTTCTGTGGCCAAGAAAGCTCTCAGGTGAAGAGAGGAAAGGGGCCAGAGGTGAGGAGGCATCAGGATGTCAGCCACTGCCAGTGGAGCTGCAGCTGACCTGCAGGGTGGAAGCAGGGATACGTCTCCAGGCTGGGAAGCATCTGTGATTACAAGGAAAGCCCCCAGATATCAGGCTGAGGCCAGCCTCTGAGTGGCTCTGCTGGAGATCACACCTTCCTTGGCTTCCTCCCCATTTTGGTCTGGGTTCCTCAGCTTCATTATGGATCTCTCCTGGAAACATTCCCTTCATATCTCACTGGCACCCATGCTTTTCCACTTCAGGGTCTCTTCTGGGGGACCCAGCCTAAGATAGGGGCCTGACAGAAAAAAGTGGAGACGCCGGTGACATTTGATTTTTCCCTGAGCCTGCAAGGGCCCTTTCTACCTTGCACCTTAATAATGTTCAGTTTCCCCCATTTCCTCCCCTCTACCAACCACAGCCTTGATTTTTCTGTCTAAAAGAGAAAACGAGAAGTTGAGAAAGGAGAAAGAAGGTCAGACACACGTGTGCTGCAAACTTCCCTCCTGCACATGACTCAGCTCTACTTTTTCATGTCAGGCCCCTGTCGCAGGCTGGGCTCCCCAGGAGAGACCCTGAAATGAAAAAGCATGGGTGCCAGTGAGCTGCAAAGGGAATGCTCCCGGGAGAGACTCAAGGGGAAGCTGCGGAAGCCAAGCTGGAGTGTGAATTACACCTTCAAACTGTCTCAACCTGACTCAGTGGAGCTGGGCTCTCCTCTTCCCGCACTGCTGAGTCACTGGCTAAGGCTCACTCCAGAGGGACACAATACCAGCCCCTTTCAGCTTCCCAGTGTTGGGCACAAAGTGCTCACCGGCAGCTGCTGGGGCAAGCCTGAGCCAGCAGAGAGAGGTCCCAGGGTATCTGAAAGGGCTCCAACATTATCGGCTTGCAAATGAACTTGGATTTCAACCGCAGGGTCTGGTCTGCTGCTTGAAATAGGTTTGGATGCCACTGGATCTGATGATTTCTGAGAGCTTTATATTTGGTTTTTGTTTACTCCTGGCTCTGAAAATCTGTAATTCTTCAACACAGAACTGCAAAGCATGTGGCTTGGGGGACTGAGTGCTAAATGGTAAATTATCCCATTAGGACTGGAAATAGTTCCTAAATCGCATCCTAAGAGTGCCTGAAGCAAAGGTCCAGACCTAGCTGGTAGCAGCAGTTTTCAGCTCAGAAAAATCTAGTTACAAAAATTCATGTTCCTGAATTCACCCAACAGAGACAACACATAGAAGCACTGCAAATATCCCCACCCCGACCCCAGGCCTCCTTCCTTCCCCCTCAGAGGGCTCGGCTAATAATAGAAACTGAGTAGGAGCTAATTTCTATGTTGCAAATTGTTCTGCATTGAAGGTATATAATTTTATTTCATTTCCATCCAATAACTGTTTGGAATAAACTTTAAGATACACACACACACAAAAAAGAGAAATGAAGATTAAATTAGATTTTAAAAGTATCTTGGGAAAGATACAGTTAATTCTTCCTCACTCTGGGTATAACTTTGATGTCAGGATAAAGCTTATTGATCCTCAGATAGAAGGCACATACAGAAAGGGGCCCTAAACTAGCAAAATATTTATGTGAGAGGTGAGCATTTGGCCTAGTGGTTAAGATGCCCACTTCCCACATTGGAGTGCCTGGGTTCAATACTTGGTTCCAGCTCCTGACTCCAACTTCCAACTAATGTGGACTGTGGGAGGCAGCAGTGAGGGTTTAACTGGTTGGGTCCCTGTCACTCATACAGGACTCAACTCCAAGCTCTCAGCTTTGTCCTGGCCCAGCTCCAACCACTGCAGGCATTTCAGGAGTGAACCAATGGATGGAAACACTCTCTTTCTCTCTTTCAAATAAATAAATCAGAAATTGACTTTTAAATATTCAGTGAGTTCACCACCCCCCATGCATGTTTCTCCTTAAGGTACACAGTCAAATTTCCTCAGAAAAGAGGGATTTTAGGGCCTGTGTTGGAAATTCTCTGTTTTTAACTTTCCAGAAACAGTTCATTGCCATCAAATGTAATGATGTAAGATGAATTTGTTCATATTGTCTGTGCATAAAAAGATAAACCTGTTCTTTCTTAATTACCAACAGGAGAAAATACATGAAACAACTAATGGAATGTCAAAACAAATTAAATTCATGCTGCTGCTCATAAGTACTTTGTGTAAGCAACCACTGAACCCACAGAAAATAAGATCTTGGTGACTGTCCATCTCATAAGTAATTACAGACAGCCCCTGTGCTGAACTGCCCGGGTGCCGTGGACACAGCCGTGAGCCGGTTCCCAAGACGCTTTCCAGCGTTGGGATACTGGTCTCGTCATTTTCTAAATTTGGCACATATATTAGAAAGATGTTTCCATTTTTAAAGCTTTGTCTGCTGCTCTGATAAATAATGTTCCCAAAAGAAGAATTAATTTGGTGAAACAAATCAGTTGCTGTTTCATTCATTGTTATGGTAATGGAGAAACTGGGTTTTTAATTAAGGCTGAGGAAGAATGGAAGAGTAGTAGGCAAACAAACGCCCACGTGGTTCGATGCAGAAGGGACGTGACAAGTTCCCCTTTTTTGCTGCGGTTTCTAAAACTCTCTGCATCACAGCATTCCGTAGGTTCAGGCAATTTATCCAGAAGGCCTCAGGGACATGCATTTCCTGCCTCAAAAATATGAAGGGTCTTCAAAAAGTTCATAAAAAAATGCAGATTATTAAAAAATTATACATAGACTTCAAAATATGTTTGCAACAAGATGAACTTATCCTTTAATTGCATTTTAGGAGCTTTTTGAAGGACCTTTGTCACCAACTTAGCAAAAACAGGTTTTAATTTGTTTTAAGCTTCATTTTATTTATGTGAAAGGCAGAGTTACAGAGGGAGTAGAGGGGAGAGAGCAAGAGAGAGCTTTGGTTTCCTCCCCAGATGGTCACAAGGGCTAGGGGTGGGCCACGCTGATCCTAGGAACCTGGAACACCACTGGGATCTCCCACATGGCTGGCAGGGACTCAAGGACTCGGATCATCTCCCGCTACTTTTCTAGGTACATTAGCGAGGGGTTGGGTCAAAAGTCAGGCAGCCAGGATTCCAACCCGTACTTACATGAGAGGTCCACATCACTGGTGGTGTCTTAACCTGCTGCACCACAACACTGACCACATAAACAAAGGTTTTTTTTTTTTTAATTTTTAAAAAGATTTATTTATTTATTTGAAAGGCTGAGTTACAGAGAGAGAGAGAGGGAGAGAGAGATCTTCCATCTGCTAGTTGGTTCACTCCCCAAACAGCCACAACAACCGGAGCTGGGCTGATCTGAAGCCAGAGGCTTCTTACAGGTCTCCCATGGGGGTGCAGGGGCCCAGGTAAATGGGCCATCTTCTACTGCGTTCCCAGGCTCATTAGCAGGGAGCTGGATCGGAAGTGGAGCAGCTGGGACTTGAACCAGCGCCCATATGGGATAATGGCACTGCAGGCAGCAGCTTTACCTGCTATGTCACAGCGCCAGCCCGAACAAAGTTTTAATATCTAGCACTTTTAGGGAGGTACAAAGCAAGTATCACTGTTCTGGAAGTGAGAAAACTTGCACACATGCTCTCCCAGGTGACACAAGAGCACGAGTGTCAGCGCTAATGCAGGCCGTCTGGTTTCTTCAGCCTGCATTCTCGTTCAACACCTAAATAAGAGCTCTGGCAGTGTGCAGTGCATTTATCACCCACCTTTACTTTTTGTAATAATTGAAATATTTTTAATTGCAAAAGGCATATACCCTGGTTGGAATTAGAAGACAAGAAAGAAGGAAGAGGAGACCAAGAAATAAGAAAAAGGGGCCAGCGCTATGGCACAGGTTAATCCTCCACCTGCGACACTGGCATCCCATATGGACGATGGTTCTAGTCCCGGCTGCTCCTCTTTCAGGCCAGCTCTCTGCTATGGCCTGGGAAAGCAGTAGAGGATGTCCCAGGTCCTTGGGCTCCTGCATCCATGTGGGAGACCTGGAAGAAGCTCCTGGCTCCTGGATTTGGATCAGCCGGTGTGGCCAACTGGGGAGTGAACCAACAGAAGGAAGACTTTCCTCTCTGTCTCTCCCTCTCACTGTCTGCAACTCTGCCTCTCAAATAAATTAATTAATAAATAATCTTTTTAAAAAAAGAAATGAGAAAAAGAAAGGAAAGCAAAGTACAAAATAAGAGCAAAATCTCCTCATTTCTACTACCCAACAATCATGCATTTTCATTAGGAGTGATGTAAAGGGGACAAAACTTGGTCCCTATGGGGACAAAAAAATTTCACTCTTTTTATATAAAGCACAGACATTCATAAGTACACTGACATATTCAGCATATCTGTGGTAAAATTTCTTTGAGGAGTTAAATTGGCAGGGGAGGAGATGTGTAACCACTTACCTTGAAGCTCTTTTCCCTATCTATAACTGATATAGATTTTTTGGTAGCTCTCAGTACAGAATTTTCAATACATGCTATGTTTTCTTTGCCAAAAATGGGATTATAGGTACATACTGCGCCTTTTTATGTCAATAAACATCCTTGACAAGAATATTTTATGTTACTTATGAAGCATTTTAGATATAGTATCTCATTTTATCCTTTTAATAATTGTGTGAAGGGAGCCAGCACTGTGGTGCAGCAGGTAAAGCTAATGCCAGCAGTGCCGGCATTCCATCAGGGTGCCGTTTGGAGTCCTGGCCATTCCACTTCCAATCCAGCTCTCCACTATGGCCTGAAAAAACAGTGGAAGATGGACTAAGTCCTTGGGCCCCTGCACCCACATGGGAGACCCAGAAGATGATCCTGGCTCCCGGCTTTGGATAGGCCCAGCTCTGGCTGATGCGGCCATCTGGGGAATGAACCAGCAGATGGAAGACCTCTCCCTCTTTTAATCTCTCTCTCTCTCTCTCTCTCTCTCTCTCTCTCTGCGTCTGCTTCTCTGTAACTCTGCCTTGCAAATAAATAAATAAAATGTATAAAATTTATGTGAAGATAGGTACTTTTATTATCATATCCATTTTATAATTGAAGAAACTGAGGTTTAAAGTAGCAAATTAACTCGCCCAAAAGTCTCTGAGCCAATATACATAATAAAGACAAGATATGCATTCTATTTCTTTACTCTTTGGATTTATTTTGCTAAGTTTTCTACTCTCTAGACTAGAGGGCTTGACTCATTTATATTTTTAATGCTCTAACAAAAGCTATGTAGTTCCTTCAGCTATCTCACTTAGGCTTAATCCCAAGGTTTGTTGTGGTTTCTCCACCAAATATGTACAAATATGTACACAGACCTTCCCCATCCTTGCAACTGTGTTCCCAGGTTCAGAAAAGATGCTGTTGGGGGAAAGGACTTTGCAACACTAACAGAACTCTCATTGTCACGCTTAGGGTAATGAGGAGGACTCTTCCTGGGAGATGTTGAGGGTCCAATCCTAACCAGGCCTAAGTGGGTTTCTGACCCCTGATCTTGGCATCAGGAGGCCTTGGACATGACCTCCCAGCTAGATTCTGTGCCCATCTCCACTGAGTGTCTGCTTCACAGAATGGGTGTGGTGGGAACTAAGGGGCCGGCTGTTGGTTTAAATCGGCAACAGGCAACCAGCAGCAAATAGTACTAGAGACAAAATGATGAGGAGAAACAGTCTGCTGTCACCATGAGTCTTACTGGAGACTTTCTGTTTCATTTTGCTTGAAAAGGAAGAGATGGAGGCGGGGGGGGGGGGGGGGCAACGCTGTGGCATAGCAGGTAAAGCTGCCACCTCCAGTGCCAGCATCCTGTATGGGCGCCAGTTCAAGTCCTGGCTGCTCCACTTTCGATCTAGCTCTCTGCTATGGCCTGGGAAAGCAGTGGAAGATGACCCAAGTCCTCGGGCCCCTGCACCCATGAGGGAGACCTGCAGGAAGCTCCTGGCTGCTGGCTTCAGATTGGCGCAGCTCCAGAACTTTGCAGCCAACTGAGGAGTGAACCAGTGGATGGAGGACGCAGAGAGAGAGAAAGAGAGAGTGAGCGAGAGATAGAGATTGAGAGAGAGAGCGAGGTCTCCCATCTCCTGGTTCATTCCCCAGATGGCTGCAAAGGCTGGAGCTGGCATTGTCCCTCCTCTGTGACCACACCTGACGTCAATATGGTGTCTTTGGGGGGGGCCTTCCCCACTTTCCTAACAACAGACTATGCCCTGACCCACCTCAGATCAGACAGTAGTGCAGGAGAATATCCTAGTGACTTGTAAAACTTGTTTAGTTGGGCACATGGCTGCAAGGGTTGCTATGGCAACCCAAACAGAAGCATGAGGTTGGGGCAGAAAAGAACGACATTGCTGCCAAGAGTGGTATGGACACTTGACACAAGGCCCCAGGATTGTCCCATAGGACACATATCTCCTTCCCACTTGAGTGCATACCAGACTCGACTGTAGCTGCAGTTTCAAGTCAGCGTGAGGCCAATCCTCTTCAAATTGTCTAGATTAACATTGTGCTTGCGGAAATCTTCTCCTCAAAATGTGTTTCCACCAAACTTCAGCAGGGGAGCTTTTCCCCATAACGTCTCAAATCAATGGACTTGCAGGTATCCACAGATGGATGGACACCAGGTCTTTTTAACTGGGAAAGATGCAGGACCGGTGACAGGTAGCTATAGCTGCCTATAAGAACCGGATTGCATCTTTTGACTCTCGGTTTGCTTAACCTTCTTTAATTTAAGTCTAGAATTTCTACGAGATGTGACAAATATCATTTACAGATTTCAGATTTCACGTGATATACTTGGTGCGTGTAATATGTTCTGCATGCTGGATGCTTCTTTATCTGATTAAAGGGTTTTATACAGTTTGCATTGCATTTACTTAATAACACATTACATGTGAATTAAAGGGTATGAACTGCATATAACTGAAAAGATGTGGAAGAAGTACTAGATATTGGAGATTACAATAACTAAAGACAGAAGAGGCAGCTGAGATGCTTGCGTCCCACATCAGAGCGCCTGGGTCCCTTCCCTGGCTCAGACTCCTGACTCACAACCTCCTGCTAACGCACATGCTGGGAGGCAGCAGGGATGGTGCAAGTAACCGACGTACTGCCGCTAGTGGGCAGACCTGGACTGAGTTCCCAGCTCACGGCTCAAGTCCTGGCCCAGTTCCCGACATTGCAGGAATTTGGAGAGTGAATCAGTAGATGGGGACTGCGCCTCTCTCTCTCTCTCTCTCTCTCTCTCTCTGTGCCTCTCAAAAAAAATTTCAAATAAAGACCAAATGAAACTCTGTATCAAACCCTCTTCTACTGTAAGCATTTTTATGTGTTTATTCCTTAAACCCTTAAAAACAACATCGTGTGGATATTATTATTATTATTATATTATCTCCATCTTACAGTTCAGCAAATGAAGACACAGAGAAAAGCTGCCCAAGTTACAGGCTAATAAACGGTGAAATAGGGATTGAAAACAAGTACTGTAGCTCCACTGCCCAGGAGTGTTTCTTACACCCGCAGTCTGCCCTGCAGTGGGGTGATGGCTGCCCAGGGCTCACCCCATGCTTCTCTCTATTACCCCACTTTCCAGTTGTCTGACTCCCCTCCCCACGTCTTCTACAGAGCTTATTGCCTTTCGCACAGGAAAATTCTCTCTTTCATCATGCATGCCTTCAGAAATTACTGTTTAGGACGCACACTTTGGACTTCTGGTATTCAAGCAATCTAGAATTTTAAAAGTCTTATCTCTCAAAGTCACTGTCTCCACCGTAAGCTTCAAAATTCAAAGCTGAGAGCTGACTCATTTCAACCTCCACATTGCAGACCCCTCCTGCAGATTCAAGCCTCGAGCACATGGTCTAACACTAGTGGAGGCATTGACTGCACAATCCAGTCAGAATAAAGAAACCTCAACCAAAATCTCAAATGGTATTCCTCTATGCATTGTATCTGAGAACAATGAAATTATTCATTGCACGTATGAGAAATACAGGAATAAGTAAATGAAGGGTGTTAATACTTTATTCAGATGTACTGTGGGGGCACATGTTATTCAAAGTAAAGCTAGTAGATGTATTGGACCTCTGTGTCCAGTGCTGTCTCTTAATATCCACACTTTAGTTCCAGACACCATGAGCTCCCACACTGGGCTACATTGGCCAA
This sequence comes from Oryctolagus cuniculus, assembly GCF_051225735.1. Lineage (NCBI taxonomy): Eukaryota > Metazoa > Chordata > Mammalia > Lagomorpha > Leporidae > Oryctolagus > Oryctolagus cuniculus. The sequence continues at coordinate 108,246,376 of NC_142876.1, forward strand.
TGACTCTCCCTGTTTTGGGCTAAGCAGGTTCAAGCTGAGATTCGGTTGACCTGCAACCAGATCGAGGAGAACAAACAACCCATGAGACCACTATAATCTGGTTGCTGGGCAGATCTGCCAGCTACCTGGTCAGGAGCCCCACAGCTCAGGCAATGCTGCTGTAGGTTCAGGATAGCCACTTTGGGAAATCAGTGGTTTCTCATGAATGTAAACACACACCTGTCCTACAGACCAGCACTCTTGGAGAAACGACTGCCTTTGTCCCCCAGAAGACAGCTGCTTTGGTCACAGTAGACAAAACAAGGGAAATTGCCCAAATATGCATCCACATAAGAATGAAAAAGATACACCGAGGTTTTTCTTCTAATGCTATACCACTCAGTCACAAAATAGAATAAACTACTGATACAACATGGAAGACATTTATAAACACAAAAGCTGATATAGAAGAATCCACCCTGTATGATCCCTTTTTTATGAAGTTCAAGAGAAGGCACAACTAGTCTCTAGTGATAAGGTTAGGATAGTTGTTGCCTGGGGCCAGTGTTGTGGCACAGCTGGTTAGGCCATTGCTTGGGGCACCTGCATCCCATATCAGTGCACTAGTTGGAATTCTGGCTGCTCTTCTTCTGATCCAGCATCCTGCTAATGTGGCTAGAAAGGTAGCATGTGATGATCAAATTACTTGGGCACTGCCACCTACGTGGGAAACCGAGATGGAGTTCCTGGCTCCTGGCTTCAGCATGACCCAATCCCAGCTATTGCAGCCATCTGGGGAGTGAACCAGCAAATGGAAGTGCTCTCTCTTGTTCTCTCTTTCTCTCTCTCTCTCTCTCTCCCTCCCTCCCTCCCTCCCTCCCTCCCTCCCTCTCTGATGCTCTGCCTTTCAAATAAGTAAATCTTTAAACAGAAAAATAATAGTTGTTTCCCCTTCAGCAGATGATATCTGGCAGGAGACAGGAGGGCACTTTCTGGGGTGTTGGACATGTTCTACATCTTGATGGGGGTGATGGTTACATGGAAGGCAGGGAGCTGCAACTGTCAAAAATCATGAAGGTGTAGAACTTTAAGTACATTTCAGTTGTAAAGAAGTAAGATAATATCAATAACAAAATGAGCCTTCACAGCAAACAGAGCGGAACACTTTAGGGATCATTTCCACCAGCCGCAGACAGAGCACTGAATTATGAAAGGCCCTATGGGTAGGACGAGAGGTCGCCACCCTTAGCAGTCAACACACATTTTGCTGTGGACATTTGGTGGATCTGCAGCCTACCGTGAGCCTCCCATAAGCCCAGCTTTGTCTCCCATGGCTTTGCTGCTCAGACCACTGCCCTCAGCTACCAGACAGCTGAGGTCCTGGGGGTGGGCTGGCATTCAGACATCCCACAGCTCTGGCCAGACAGACCCACTTCCCCACCCTGGCTGCACCTGTCAGTCTGTATGAACAGGCTGACAATGGCTCTCTTGCTGGGTCATTTTGGGGATTCCGGATATCAGGATACAGGATCTGCCATCATCCCAGCTGCCCACGTGGCAGATGTTTTTATCATTTATGAGTAGGAGTTGTGTTGACTGGGTTCTGCAACCTGGGCTTACAAGGGTAAGCTGAGGTTTCCTGGTCAGCAAGCTGAATCCTTAAAGATAATACCTTAGGATTAAGGAAAGGGTCTGTAGTAGAATTTACTGTGAATAACTCTCACCCACTTCCAGCAATTGGAGGGCAGTTTGGGAAGGAGATTTGTGTGTGAAGCCTCATTTGCACCTTCTTGCAATAGCCATCTCTTTTTTGCATTCCCATCTAAGGTGTTGGAGGAAGCCCAAGGGGAGAGGGAAGAAGGGAAGGAGGTTGGATGGAGTGGGAACTTAGACCAGAATGACAGGTCTGAGAGGCTGGGGGGTGGAAGGGAAAGCAGTACAGACCGGTTCTTAGAGGAGAGAAGAAAGCAGTGACATGGAAGCTCCCTGGGCAGCGGGGGTAAGGCCTTGGTTACAGCAGCAGAGCCCACGTTACATGGCATTATAGCCACTTGCCCCTGTGACCACTGAGCACTAGCACTTGTATGGCTAGTGCGATAGAAGAATGCTACTTTGGAAAATAGAATTAATAGACGTTTATTTGGGGGTAAAAAGTTTTGAAATCTGTGCAGTTTTACCATAATACATATTTTCCATGGTTTTTTGGAAGACCCCTCTTGTGCATGTATTTCAACTTTTTTTGCACCAAAATAAAATTATCTGTTAATCCTACATTCCACAAACCTTTGAAGTCTTAATGCAAGCATAATCCAAAAATTCAAATGATAAAAATGTTTTCTGTTGAATACAGTTTTATTAGGTATTATTATATATTTTATATTATTAAAGGTTATTAAAACCATTTTCACCTGGTTATTTTTAATGTGGCTAAAAGAAAATTTAAAATTACATAACAGACTAATGTCATCATTGGATAGTGTGGCCTGAAGACACTGAGCCACATGCTTGATTCTCTCCTGCTCCCCACATCAAGGTAGATATGCTGGCTATGCAACTCGGTGGTCTTCTCCAACAGGCATCCACACGAGCCCTGCTCACATAAGCTCAGCTCTTCCAGTTTGCTCAGCTAACAAAGTCATGCAGTCAGAAGTCTAAGGAAGGAAACAAAAAAGCACACAGAGGAAGCAGCACTGGTGCTGGGGAGAGGAGAGTACTTCGTGTGTGCCCTTCCCTAAGGGAACCAGGGAGCCAGTCCTGACCTTTTCTGGGGCAGAGGGGGCCCTATCCACGTGGACACCCATCACTGAGGCCACCCCCCAGGAGAATGAGCTGATGGAAAGTGAAGGTGGGTAAGGCCTCTGCAGCAATCCAGGCAGACGTTGTTAGTGGTTGCTTTACACTTACCTAGAGAAGAAATTCGTGCTACGCAAAACCAAGTTATGGGAAAGCAACCATAAATGAACTGTCACCTTCCCCTAGTCTCAAGGGAGACTTTTTCTGGTATCTTTGTTGAAGAGGTGATGTGTCCGATATCCCACCAGCCGTCAGCTCCTCATGGTTACAGGTCACCCCTGGGAGCCTGGCACCAGCTGCCTTGATGAGATAACTGCTATCCTGCACAAGCCCTAACAGAGAGAAATATGTGAACTGCTCTGGTTAGCTCCTAACTCAGCTTCTAACTGCTATACCTCTGCCAGTGCCAGGGTTTGAAAATCCCTGCTTCCTCTTTGCCCAGCCTCTGGTTTCTAGGTGGAAGCCACCTGTACAGTCCATTCGAGAGTGATTCATTGAAGGTGAGGTAGACGGCCAGACAGCAGTACATGCAGCTCTCGTTCTGCCCCACACTGGGAGGTAAGAAGAGGACTCTCATAGCATAAGAATAATTGTTTCTATGATAGAAAAAGTTGGTAGGAACTCCTTTTAGTCATTCTAGCACTGTTGAGTCAATGGTTCTTAAAAAGAGTGTGCATGAGAAATGCCTAGGATGTTTCAAAAGATGCATGTTCCTAGGAAACAGGCAATAAAATCCAAACAAATCAGGTAAAGGTAATGATATCACTAGGAGTTGTCATTTTAAGAATGATTTTTGAGAAAGAACAACTTGTTTTCTGGAGACAATTAAATTTGGGAGGGATACCTAGTCGCCATCTGGCTTAACTGGTCTAATTAGTTGTGGCCTGTTTGGGCAGGCTCAACTGGTTTGAATGGCTCCACAAATGCATGTCCAATCTACGTTTTCTGATTCATTACCAGGTTAGCCACAGACGTTCAGTATATCCCCCTAGAGGCTTCCCATCCACCCAGACTGGATTGGCCAAGAATGCAGGGAGTTACTCGGTCACAAAGGAGTCAGCCTTTCTCAATGCTGCATGGAGGGTACTGAGGTCGCATGACAATTTCTCATTGCTGCAGACTGTGGCTGATGGGCTTGAGACCCGCCCGGCCTCTTGAATGCTCATCTTCAGAGATAACTCCTGTGGAAGCCCAGTGGGTTACAACTCTGGTGTAACCAGGATGCAAACTGGCACCCATATGGGATGCTGGTGTTGCAGGCGGCAGCTTAACCCGCTGTAACACAGGCCAGTCCCTGTCTAAATTTTTTTAAATAACAGTACTTTTTTTAAAGGATTTATTTATTTATTTGAAAGGCAGAGTTAAAGAGAGGCAGAGAGAGAGAGAGAGAGAGAGAGAGAGAATATCTTCCATCTGCTGATTCATTCCCCAAATGCACCTAGGCCAGACTGAAGTTAGGAACCTGAAGCTTCTTCCAGGTCTCACACAAGGGTGCAGGGGCCTAAGGAATCTGGCCATCTTCTGCTGCTTTCCCAGGCCATGGCAGAGAGCTAGATCAGAAGTGGAGCAGCTAGGACTTGAACTGGCACCCACTACACCACAACACTGACCCCATAAATATATTTTAAAGAATATAAAATCTTGGGGCTGGCGCTGTGGTGCAGTGGGTTAATGCCCTGGCCTGAAGCATTGGCATCCCATATGGGCACCGGTTCTAGTCCCAGCTATTCCTCTTCCAACCCAGCTCTCTGCTATGGCCTGGGAAAGCAGTGAAAGATGGCCCAGGTCCTTGGGCCCCTGCATCCATGTGGGAGACCCAGAAGAAACTCCTGGCTCCTGGCTTCGGATCAGCACAGCTTCAGCCATTGTGGCCATCTGAGGAGTGAACCATGGGACGGAAGACCTCTCTCTCTCTCTTTCTCTCTCTGCCTCTCCTCTGTCTATGTAACTCTGACTTTCAAATAAGTAAATAAATCTTTAAAAAAAAGATTTAAAAAAAAGAATATAAAATCTTGACTAAAACACAAGTGTGCAAGTTACTTCAGAATGGAGAAAAAGATTCTATGAATAAATACAATTCAAGATTACAGTTAAAAAGATTCAGCTACATAAAATTAAAAATCTCTATTCATCAGACCCAACAATAACAACAGGGAAATTATAAATTGGGAGAGAAACATGAAAATAAATGTTAAAACAAAGATTGCAAACTGTTGAAATCTTTATTTAGTATATACTAAATTTATCTTCTGTATATAAAGATAATTGAAAATGAATGTTGATGTTAATGGGATGGGAGAAGGAGTGGGAGAGGGGAGGGTTGTGGGTGGGAGGGAGGTTATGGGGAGGGGGGAAGCCACTGTAATCCAAAAGTTGTATTTTGGAAATTTATATTTATTAAATAAAAGTAAAAAAAAAAAACAAAGGTTGCCAATTAAGTCATGCAAAACTCATAAATTTATCTTAAAAACAATATCAAAGCAATAGAAAAAGAATGCGTAAAGGAAAGCACTGGATCACAGAAGAATGAATACAAATGGCCATTATAAGCATATGGGAAAAGATATTCAGTCTCACTGCATCAAAGATATGAAAAACAAAACCATGATGAGATGATCATTTCAAAATTATGAAACTGAAAGTTTTTTAAATGAGAAAATGGACTAAGCTACATCAGGAGAGACCCTCTTATTTAAGAAGAAAGGTTTAGTTTTTTCTGTGAGAAGCTTCCCACCCCAGAAGAGAATAGAGAAATTCCACTAACCATGAGGGATGTGGCGGGGAGGACCAGAGGCTTCAGGGAGGGGTCACAGCTGCCCAGAGCCAACCACTCCTCTGCCTCCTCGACTTCCAGTGCTCTCTCTCTGGACTGAATTTCCACAAAGCTCACACGATGGTAGACTTTCCAGAAAAACATGTTCTCCTAGACCTCACTTTCTATGACTTCTTAGGCTAATCCCGCCCGTGTTCATAGGAAGAAACAACCTGAAAGCACTAGTATGTGAGTGAATGCACTGAAGATCCCATTAAGGACAGGACTCACTGGTTCAAGGTATTAGGATTCAATATACATACATGCACACACGTGCATACACACACACACACACACAGGTCTGCCTATGTCTTCTCTGTCCAGCCCTTTTGTGAATGATCATTTAGGGCATGCACCTAACCAGGGAGGCTTGGGAATGGGCCCGGTCAACCTGGCATGGCGAGAGGCAGCTTCTGGCATTTTCCAAGAAAGCAGCCTCGGTGAGCAGCAGCTATTGCTGCAAACCCCTCACTGGTAACCAGCACATTCATGGTACAAACCAGTGATCCTTACTTCATCTTTTCTTAAAAATTAAATACTTCTCTCTCTCCCTTTCTTTTTCCCCTGCTTCTCCCCATTCCCTGTCTGTCCCTGTTCCTCTGTGGATATACACTAATATCTGCCACGTACATAAGAACATGTGTCAGGGTGAACATATTCTAAACAGGTGCAGCCACTCACGGATTCCTGTCTAGGCCACCATGGGATCATGATAACTGGCATGATTCACCACTATTCTCAACAATGTGAACTTTCCCACCTCCGTCTCAAGATTAACTTCGTTCTTTGACTACATCTAAAAACATTATCATTTTCAATGTTCTAGAAATTAGCTGCCACCATTGTTATGGTACAAGGGCCAGTCCCAGCAGGATTTCCCTCTACATGCAGGCACACACTTTTTAAGTTCCATAAGAACTCCAGACCCTTAGTAATCCTGCAGACCTCAGCTGGGTAGGTGGATGCTGTGGCTGTCCCCCACAAGAAGGCAGAGTCTACATGAGCCCCAGGCTCCTTGACTTCTGTTGTCTCACACACACAGCCTACAGTCTCACTTGTATTCAAAAAGGTGTCAACAACCAGACCCCAGGAGCCCCACAAAACACAACCTGCAGTGCTACCTAACCTCTTGCTGTAAGCAAGACCTGGCTAAGACTTTTAGAAGCTCTAAACAATAGGAGGATGTGGCCTTAGTACATATCTCAGACAAAAATATTGCATAATAAAATACATATTAAAACTTTTGATGAAGTTCTGATTTTCCAGGTAACTTCTCCTACTTAAAAAAAAAGGATTTCCTATTATTAACCTATTCTATTAAGTCACTGTTATCATTAAATTCTCCATATTTTGTTGGACTTGACTGTACTTGATTATGTCTCTTTTTCTATCTATATGCTTGTGGAATTCTTCAGGATGTCTCTGGATGAGTAAAAATGAAACTGAATGGGGTTTCCTTTTCTGTGCACCCTTGTGGGGCTTGCTATCAATATTGTGCTTGCGTTGTTAAAAGAATGTGGAAGTTTTCCTCCTTTTTTCTGTGCCTTGACATAGCTTCAATGGCAGTGAAATGCGTGCTTCTGGAAATGTTTGGGTATTATCTCTTGACGCCATCTGAGCTTGGTGCTGTTTGGAGGGCATCACTTTGACAAATTTCTCCGCTTCTTTTTTGGTACTTGGCTTATTAAGATTTTCTATCTTTTCTCAAGTCAATCTTAGCAAAGTCTATTTTCCTAGCACCTTACAAATTTCATCTAAGTGCTCAGATATATTCAAGCAGAAATGAGCAAAGTCATCTCTTGTGATTTTTAAAAATGTCTTGTCTGTGCTTTATTTTCCAACATTTTTTACTTTGTATATTTTTGAATTCTCCCATTTATTTCTGGATTAAGATCACTAATGTTTTATCTCTCCTATTGCTTTTATCAAAGAATTCAAACTGGGATATGTGACTTGTTTCACTACTTATGTTTTGTAACTGTTTTCTCTCTTACATTATTTCTTCCCTCCTTCTACTTTTCCTACATTTATTTTGTTATTTTCTATTAACTTACTGAGTTACATGCTTAAGTAATCTATTTTGATTCTCTCTTTTTTACTGAGACACATATTTCAGGAGAGAATTTTCCTTTGTATGTCACTTTAGCTATATATGTGTCATAAATGATGAGATATAATATTTCCATTTCTGTTATTCTCTAGCCTTTCTAAAATTTGTTTGGAAAAAGAGGAGGAGGAAGAGGAAGAGGAAGAGGAAGGGGAGGGGAAAAGGAGGGGGAAGAAGAAAAAGGAGGAGGAAGAAGAGGAGGAGGAAGAGAAAGGAGAAGGAAAATTAGAAGGCTGGTGTTGTGGCGTAGCAGGCAAAGCCTCTGCCTACAATGCCAGCATCCGATATGGGCGCAAGTTGGTGTCCAGGCTGTTCCACTTCTGATCGAGCTGCCTGATAATGGCCTGGAAAAAGTAGCAGAGGACAGTCCAAGTGCTTGGGTCTCTGTCACCCACGTCAGAGACCTAGAAGAAGCTCCTGGCTTCGCCCTGGCCGAGCCCTAGCCATGTGGGGCGTGAACCAATGGATAGAAGATCTCTCTTTTTCTCTCCCTCACTTTCTGTAACTCTGACTTTCAAATAAATAAAAATTTAATTTTTAAAAAATGAGGAGGAGAAAGGAGGGAGCAGGAGGAAGAAGAAATTTTGCTGTTAGGTTGCCATCTTCAAATTTCCTTCTGTAGAAGTTTATATGCTTCCATTACATAATTTACACCAATGAATCTGTTTTTTCTGAAAATAAAGAGGTCTTTCCGTCAAACTACTGAGGTAGACACCAAGAAAGAATGGGGTCTAAACCTACCACATTGTTTCCATCCCAATCAATGATGCAAATGGAATTAAGAGGTGGACCAAAGACGGCCAGCACTGTGAGAATACACCTCTTTCTTTTGCGCACTCTCCGTCCCCGCCCCCGGCTCAGAACAAGGAAATACAGACTGACCTTGATTTGGTAGTGAACTGGCCATGACAGGACCTGTCTCTATATAAAGGCATGTGGGGGATTCTGTTATAGTCACTCTTTGCCTTTTATTATTTCTCTGATATGCAACAGAGTCTTTTTTAAAGATTTATTTATTTATTTGAAAGGCAGAGTTAACAGAGAGAGAGGGAAAGAGAAAAAGAGAGAGAGAGTGTGTCATCGATCTGCTGGTTCACATTCCAAATAGCCACAATGGCCAGAGGTGAGCTGACCCCAAGCCAGGAGCCAGGAGCTTCTTCCGGGTCTCCCATGTGGGTGCAAGGGCCCAAGGACTTGGGCCATCTTCCAATGCTTCCCCAGGCCTAGACAGAGAGTTGGATCGAAAGTGGAGCAGCTAAGACTCAAACCAGGGCTCACATGGGATGCTGGCACTACAGGCGCAGGCTTTACCTGCAACACCACAGCGCCAGCCCTTCAATAGGGTCTTAAAACTCCAGCCAGCTGGTGACAATGACTCTAAAGAAATCAGTTCTTCTAGTGACTCAGCTAATAAATATTTTTTTGAGTGTTTACCACATCACAGACCTGTGCTGAGCACCAGAGATCCAGTGATGAGCAACACAGACCTAGCCTCTCCCTCCCACAGCTGATGGCCCATAGGGATCCCTGCAACAAGGCTCTGCGAGGAGAGGCAAGGTGTCACTGTGTAGCAGGAGCACTCTTCGTGTCTGTGTTACTGGACGACTGGGGATGAGGGAGGGGTGGACTATGAGGAGGATCAGCTTCCTAACACCACCAAAGAAGCCACTCTTGTCACAGACTTGCACCAACAGTGTTGTGACTCTAATGGAAGAAGCGTGACATGCTATGCAAGCAGGAAGCAGAGGCACTGAACCCAATCTATGGCAGCTGGGGCCTGGGAGGGTTCCAGGAGGAAGACTCCTCTCAGAGACTTGAAGGATGAAGAGCAATGAGCTGCCCAGGGTTGGGAAAGGGTGATCCAGGTGAAGGGAATTCGATGTGAGAAGCCCAGAAGTGAGAGGGGGCAGGACAGTCAGTGTGAGAAAAAGGAAGACTTCCTGGGGATGCAGTCACAGGAACCACACAGGATTAGGATTAGCGTTAGGATTAGGGTTGGCGTTATCTTACTAAGATCCTTGACAAGTTTTCTCTTAAGAGGAAAAAAAAAAAAAGGAGCTTGTGAGGCTTCTAGTCAATGATCAAAATTTGGGAAACTCAGAAAAGTCAACAGGTATTTATGGGAGGACAATCCTGCCCCAGGTGCTGTCCCAGGCAAACGCATGAGTAGTGGAAAGAGACAGTAACTATCTACCTTTAAGAAACTTGGTAAAGAGTCCCCAAGAGGAGCATGAGCTTGCCATGACTGTAAACAGGGAGAAAACCAGAGTACGGGGAATCTGTAGGGAAGAATCAGGCAGTGAAGATGATGTCAGAGAAACAAATGGGGGCAGAGTGCCAGGGTTCAGTGACTCTGAAAATGTTAATATTACTTAACAAAACATGGACAAAACCTACATAAGGAAAACTAGGAAGTCTGTTCAGATAAATAAAAAACTAAATAAAGAAGAGATATTCTATGTTCATGAATAGGAAAATTCAATATTGACAAGATATCAATTTTCTCCAACTTGTCTCGTAGATAAAATTTAATTTCAACACAAATCCCAGAAAATAATTTTGTGGATATTGACAAACTGGTTCTACAATTTATAAGGATAGGTCAAAAATAAAAGCAAAACAGAATAACCAATGTAATATTGAAGAATATCAAAGTAAGAGGACTGGTAATATCCAACTTCCAGATTTACCATAAAGGTACTATAAAGACAAAGTGGTACTGTTAAAATGATAAACACATCAATGGAACAGAATTAAGAACCCATAAACAGACCCACATAGATATGAGTACAGTCAGTTGGTCTTTGACAAAGCAGCAAAGGCAACACCATGGACAAAGGATGACATTTTCAACAAATTGTGCTATGACAACTGGATTTTGAAATGAAATTTAAAAATCTAGACACAGACCTTTGACCATTCATAAGAATTAACGTCATATAACTGAATGTGAAACCAAAAGTTAGAAAACTCCTAGAAGATAACACATGAGAAAACCTAGGTGATCTTTGTTCTCATGACTCTTTTAGACTCAGCACCAAAGATACAATCCATGAAACAAAAAAATGGTAAACTAGACCCCATAAACATTAAAATAGTCTGCTCTGTGAAAGACAATGTCCAAAGGATAAAAACACAAGCTACCGACTGTGAAAAATATTTTCAAAAGATGTATCTGTAAAAATGTTATCAGATAAAGATGTATCTGATAAAATGAGTTTTTTTGTCATTACTTATTTTATTTTATTTAAGGTAAACAAATTTCATGTATGTTATACCTACAGATTTAGAAACACATTGATACTTCCCACCCATGGTCCCACCCTTCCTCCTTCTTCTCTTATTCAAAAGAGTTCTTAAAACTCAACAATAAAAAAAAAAATAACCCAATTAAAATGTGGACCAAAAACCTAAACAGACAACTCATCATAGAAGATATACAGGTCGCAAACAAGCATATGAAAAGATGTCCAGCATTGTGTCAACAGGCAATTGCAGATTAAAATAATAATGAAATGTCACTATTAGGCAATAAATACCTATTAGAATGAATAAAATCCTAGACATGGACAACACCTGTTACTCATAAGGATGTGGAGAACAGAACTTCCCATTCATTGCTGGGGGAATGCAAGATGGTACAGCCACCTTGGAAGACAGTTTCACAGTTTCTAACAAACTAAGTACACTGTTACCACGCAATCCAGAAACTGTTTATCCTAGGGAGCCGAAAACTTGTATCCACACAAAACTCTACACACAGATGTCTAAAATAGCTTTTCTAGTATAGCCAAAACTTCAAAGCAATCAAGAGGCCAATCAACATATGAGTGGATAAACTGTGTTACATCCAGACAATGAAAAATTATTCAGCCCATGGTTTGATAAGAAATGAGGTATCAGGGCCAGCGCTATGGCATGGTGGATAAAGCCCCTGCTTGCAGTGCAGGCATCCCACATGGGCGCCGGTTCAAGACCTGGCTTTTCCACTTCTGATCCAGCTCTCTACTGTGGCCTGGGAAAGCAGTAGAAGATGGCCCAAGTACTTGGGACCCTTCACCTGCGTGGGAGACCCGAAGAAGCTCCTGGCTCCTGGCTTCAGATCGGCGCAGCTCTGGCCATTGCGGCTGACTGAGGAGTGAACCAGCGGATGGAAGACCTCTCTTTTCTCTCCCTCTCTGCCTCTCCTTCTCTCTGTGTGTAACTCTGACTTTCAAATAAGTAAATAAATAAATCTTTTTTAAAAAAAGAAATGAGGTATCAAGAAATGGGGAAAACTTCAATGCATATCACTAAGTTAAAGAGACCAATTAGAAAGGGTTACAGGCTGCATGATTCCATCTGAAAGGCTATATACTCTATAAAATCCTAGAAAAGTCAAAAGCAGGGATATGATAAAGAAATCCGTGGAGCTGAAATTGAGCCAGGAAGTAGAGACAAACAGATGTCACAGAAAGGACTTTTAGGAGAATGAAACTATTTTGTATGATACTATAATGATGGACACATGTCATCATGCATTTTTCCAAATATATAGAAAGCAAACCATCAAGTGAACCCTAATTTCAGTTATGGACTTATGGTGATAATGATCTGTCAGCATGAATTCATCAGTTATAAAAAGTGAACTGCTGTGGTGGGGAGTGCTGATACTGAAGGAAATTGTAAGTATGAGGAAAAGGGTAAATGAGAACTCTCTGTACTTTCCCTTAAATTCTTCTATGAATCTAAGGCTGATCTTAAAAAAATTAATTTTTTAAAAAATACGCTTACTTTTGGTTTGTTTTTTCAATTTTAGCTCTCACACATAAGGAAGAACATGAGATATTTGTCTTTCTGGATCCAGCTTATTTCACTCAACATAAAGTCCTTAAGTTGTGTCCATTTAGCTGCAAATGGCAGAATTTCATTCCCTTTTTTTTATAGCTGAGTAATATTCATTGTGTATGTAAACCAAATTTTCTTTATCTGTTCATCCAATGATGGACAACTTCATGGAGTCCAAATTTTGGCTATTGAGAACAGTGTTGCTATAAACATAAAAAATGCTATACTACTATATATAGTTTTAATGATCTGTGACTACTTCAATATTTACTATATATGGGTGAAATAGTCATGTTTCATTCAATTATTATTTATAGTCATTATCAGTATTCCCACTAAACTAGGGTATTCTGGCTTTTTACTTGTTAAACTTCTTATTCAGTGAAGTATTAAGCCTTTTTACTGTAATATAAATTCAAAATGTTATCTCAAAATCTAAAAGAGAGAAATGTAGAAGGAAAGAGGGTGGGAGGGAGAGAGACAGAGGGAGGGGAATGTTGTTATGTTCTTAGAATTATATATCTATATATATTTATATCACACTGCATCTGTTAAAAACTAATTAAAATTTAAAAGTTTAAGAGTATGCTCGGTGAAGGATCTGGAGACTGAGAAGGACTTGGGAATCACTTGGGAAATGGCTGAATAATGGAACCAGTGGAAAAGAAAGGCAACTGGAAAATCCTTTAAAGAAGCTTCGGGCAAGAAGTTGGGGCAGAGCAAGCACAGCTGGGCCCAAGTCAAGTTGAGAGCGGCTCATGATGTACTGACTTCATTGCCCCTCCTGAGAAGTCCAAGATTGTTTAGAAACCAGAAATTGGGACATCACCTGAATACATTTTAGGAGGTTGCCTTCCTTGGCCCCAGATGTCCACATTCTATGATTTATGCATAGAGTCCAGGTCTGTCTCTCAATTTCCTTGAATCCATCAGGACTTCAGCTGAGAAATGCCCAATCCCGGCAGGTTCCTCTACCCAGCTCTCTCTCCTCAGGAACCATATTTCAAGATAGGCTCCCATAGTCAAGGTTAGCAAGCAGTCTATGGAGAAAATGTTAAGACCCTGCATGCATTGCTCCTACCACAGTGTCTTCTCTCTGAGAGAGAAGTCCAGGGGACCATGGGATAGTGCCCCCGGATACTGCTCACAGACTTGTACAAGCACCTTAGACTGGGGGAGATGGCAGACTATTCAGCCAATCATATGTGGGACAGCAGCCCAGACTAACTGCACTTGGAGCAACAGCAGGAAATAAACCAAGGAACAGAGTGACCAAACCGTCCTTTTGCCTGGCACTGAGGGATTCCCTGAAGCATCATTAAAACCAGGGAAGTCCTGGGCAAAATGGGATAAGGTGATCACCAACTGATGAGGCTGAATGTCAAGCCCAAAGAGATGACAGTGATGGAAACATCATCCCCTGAGGCAGGAGACAGAAAGGAGAGATGAAGGGTTGGAGGGAAGAAGTGCATCAACGAAACAAAGTTATCTTCTCTAGGATGAATTTCCATGTTGGGAAAACAATGGAAATTACTTCAGGAATTCTTTGAAGAGTTAAAGATTGCAGGAAAGTAGCCAAGGTTGATGAGTCTGAGCCCCGAAGCCAAAACTGGGAGTTGACTCCAGAGGCAACAACCTGGGAAACTCCCGAAAGTTAAATGGAGGTCAGGGTAATCTAAGGTCTCCAGGGAAAATGGGAAGCTACAGAAAAGATTCTGCTCAGATAAGCTCCCATTGGTAGGAGAGCCTCAGGGGCACCCCACTGATGGGTCTCTTGCCTCAGGTGGTGTGGCTTCTCAGATGTCCCGGTTCCATGCCCCAAGTATTGTATACCTACCTTCATCCCAGGTTTCTTCATTTCTACCTGAAAATGCACTATTTTAAAATACTTATTTTCATAAAACTGACACAAAATACAAATAAAAAAACACAAATGTAGTTCGAGGCTTTGAAAAGGTAACAAAATCCAGTAACAACATGACCCCAGGCCCTGGCTCAAGCTCCCATCCCGGGGACTACTTGCTATTTTTACCTTCATCAGTTTCAAGAGTAAGTGGTGGTAAGCAGGACTCCTAGAGCTTGGGCAGGCTTCCCATGAACAGGATGGGGCTGCCTCCTTTTATGTCCCAGGGACATAAAAACACTGATACTGATTAGTGCTTATTGAGGATACTCTCTCAATGTCTGGCCCTATCCCAAGTTCCAGATCTTAAATAACTAATGGGCACATATTAAAACCTACTCAGGAAATGAATGAAACAAGCAAAGTGCTTTCTACCATGCCAGAGTTATGTTCTGGATCAGGTGACCCGTCCAACTGCCACATGGCATCGGTGTTCGCTCAGAACTCCAAGTCCGGGAAAGGTCAGGGTAAGTCAGGAGGTGTGACACCAAGCCGCCCGGAATGCTAAACAGAAGGATCAACAACTGCATCTTTCTCACGGAACCTCTATCTGGAAAAGGAGCTTTTCCCACTGTCACTCTAAAGACTGACGCAGGGAGCTGACGAGCATTGTGAAATATATTTCCAAGCAAGAAGAGTTGAAATGGTTTGGCAGGACCTCAGGGAAAGGCCCATCACAGCACGGGACAAGTGCCCAGAGATGAGGACTTCTCCCCAGGGGTGAGGCAGAACCATGAGACTCCACGGCTGCATTTCTGACAGAGGAAGAGGCCTCCAGCAGACAGGACGGGGCCACAGGTCTTCCACAGCTCAAGGACTAAGGCAGCCAGGCATGGCTGAGCCCCTACTGTGCAGCACTGTCTGTGTTACACAGGAATATTAGCTATGTCTGCTTCCACCAGAGGTGAAAAGACATACTTTTCAAAATTAATTACTTCAGAGGTTGCGCTGGTGGTATAGTGGGTAAAGCCGCCGCCTGCAGTGCCAACATCCCATCTGGGTACCTGTTTGAGTCCTGGCTACTCCACTTCTGATCCAGCTCTCTGCTCTGGCCTGGGAAAGCAGCAGAAGATGGCCCAAGTCCTTGGACCTCTGCACCCAGGTGGGAGACCTGGAAAAAGCTCCTGGCCCCTGGCTCCTGGCTCCTGGCTTTGGATTGGCTCAGCTCCAGTCATTGCAGCCATTTGGGGAGTGAACCAGCAGATAGAAGCTCGCTTTCTCTCGCTCTCGCTCTCTCTCTCTCACTCTCTTTGTCTCTACCTCTCTGTAACTCTGCCTTTCAAATAAATAAATAAATCTTTTTTAAAAATGATCTTATTTTTAAGAATTTTGACTAACATATAATACTTAAATGTTTAGTTATTTTTTTCTTGTTATAAAATTGTTAGCAAATTTGAAAGATACAGAAAAATAAAAAGGAGTATACAAAGGTGTAGCAACTATCATGGGTATAAGAAATGAATGGCTTGGGTTTAGAATGGTCTTTGTTTCCTTATACTTTTATGTTTATACAGAAACTACATTTACATGTTAATACAGTTAAAAATTCATTATCAATGGGGCATCACTCCCCAGTTCTTATCTTCTTCTAAGAAGCAAACACTGTTGGAGTCTGCTCAGGGGCCAGTGTTGTGACATGGTGGGTAATGCTGTCACATGCAACACTGGCATCCCATACAGATGCGGGTTCATGTCCCAGTCTCTCTACTTCCAACCCAACTCCCTGCTAATGACATGGGAAAAGCAATGGAAGATGGTGCAGGTGTCTGGGCCCCTGCCACACACACAGGGGAAACTTGGAAGAAACTTCTGGCTCCTGGCTTTGGCCTGGCCCAGCACTGGATTTTGTGGCCATCTGGGAAGTGAACCAATGGATGGAAGACCCCACCCCTCTCCTCTCTCTCTCTGTAACTCATTCAAAATAAATAAATAAATATTTTTTAAAAAGAGAGTTTGGTCTGTTACCTACTAGAGTATTTATTGTTTGTCTTATGAATGTTTCCAAGTAGTGGTTATACCAACAACATTGTATAATTTGCTGCTTCTAACCAAACATGTCTTTCACATTTTCCTTGTCAATTCAGATAGATTGATTCACATCTTTCTCATCAATTCAGATAGATTGATCTCATATAACAGATAGGCAATAGTTTCAATAATCACTTGAAAAATCCCCAATGTCATTATGATGCTCTAAACACTGCAGCAATGAGTATCATGAAACTGTGTGTCTGTACCCAGGGGCTAGTTTATTAACCACATACCATGAAACAGAATTGCTTAAACAAATTGTGTATATCTTTTGAATGTGAACAGGTACTACCAAGCACTGTTCCAAAAACCTGCACAATCTGAAATGCAAGAGTAACATATATTTTCCCACATTATCATCAATATTGAATACTACTGATGTTGTTCATTTTTGCCAATACAATAGATGACATTGTGTATGTGCATATATATATATATAAATTTTTGTGTTCCTTTTCTTATATTTATTGTTTTATCAATCATTGTTCAGTAGGGAGAATAGAAATCATACTAGTTATATTTTGTAAAAAATTCATTTATTTGGCTGGCGCCAAGCTCACCTGGCTAATCCTCCACCTGCAGCGCTGGCACCCCGGTTTCTAGTCCCGGTTAGGGTGCCTGATTTTGTCCTAGTTACTCCTCTTCCAGTCCAGCTCTCTGCTGTGGCCTGGGAGTGCAGTGGAGGATGGCCCAAGTGCTTGGGCCCTGTACCCGTATGGGAGACCAGGAGGAAGCACCTGGCTCCTTCCTGGCTTCGGATCGGTGCAGTGTGCCGGCCGCAGCGCACCAGCCTTAGCGGCCATTTTGGGGGTGAACCAATGGAAAAAAAGAAGACCTTTCTCTCTGTCTCTCTCTCTCACTGTCTAACTCTGCCTGTCAAAAAAAAAAATTTCATTTATTTATTTGAAAGGCAGAGTAATGGGTGGGGGAGGAGAAAGACAGAGAGAGAACGAGAAAGATCTTCCATCTCTTGGTTCACTGCCCACATAGCCACAACAGACAGGACTGGGCCTTGCTGAAGTCAATAACTAGGTACTCCGTCAATCTCCCATGTGAGTGGTAGAGATTCAAGGACTTGAGCCATTTTCCACTGCCTTCTTAGGCACATTAACTAGAAGCTGGAATGGATGCAGAGCAGCTGGGACTCACACTGGCGCTGGACTATTGGATGCTGGCATTGCAAGTGGTGACTTCACCTGCTGCGCCACAGTACATCTCTGCACTAGTTATCTGAACTGAAAGAATTTGATAGAATTATACAAGCAAATATTAGAGGCCTAGAGGTCAGAAGTAAGATAAAGCTAGCGATTGCAGGACGCACATCCAACAACCAAGGTTAAGGAAACAAAAGGCAGACTTTGGGGTCTGGGAAAGCCATAAACTCCAAGGACCAGGGCTCAAACTAAAGGACAGGGTTTAACATCCAGACGGCGCTGAAAGTTCAGGAGTTTGGAGAAAAGCTTCCAACGTTAGGACTTCAAATGCAGCGAAGAAATCCTGCGTGGATGTGGTGAGCAGTGCTAAGAGGTGCCATGAGCTTGGCAACGGACATGAATAACTGGGGAAAGGAGCCTCTGCTTCTGTTGCTGTGGTGACAGGGGGAGAAACAAGAGAAAAACAGGCAAGTCTCTTGTCCCTTCCTCCTCCTCCCAGCTCTCAAAGAAATGCAGTTTGCAGAATCCCAGCCCCAGCAGCACAAGCAGAGCACAGCAGAGAGGACTCCGAGCTCAGTTTCTTAATCCAAAGTGCATCCGTGGAGCTGAGAATCTTTGCACATGTGTGTTAGCCATTCATGTTCCTCTGTGCATTTCCCACTTCTACGCAACTGTCATTTTTCTTAAGCATAGCAGTATGATGACTTGCATTAATCTTCAACGCATTGTGATAATTCTTTGTCTCTTACATATATATATATGTATACATACTATATATATATATATACACACAATCTATGATATGCACATATAAGGTCAGTAAGAAACTAAATGTAAGCACACACATATGTGATAATGCTACAGAGGAGAGTAATGACCAGGAGGGCTATAGAAATGCTGATACATTTGCTTGTCTGTTATCCTCCATCTGTTGTATAAAAGAGTAAACACTTAACATTAGCATGTCCACTTCCACGTTCCACTTTGGGCAGGCTACGGATGACTTTGGCAATCACAGGCATTGTGACCCTTAGCCCCTGTCCAAGCTCTGATGGCCTCGGTGCAGCTGAATCCTGCACATCCAGAAGTCCTCTCTGGAGTTTACTCTCCCTCATTCCAGTGTCTTCCACTGTCACCACGGTCTGCGGGGTAAATTCCTCCCTATAGCCCAAGCTTCTTCCCCCATTTCTGCCCTCTTTTCTATACCCCGTCCAACATTTCTGTCTGTCTGTCTCTCTCTCTCTCTCTCTCACACACACACACACACACACACACTCTCTCTCTATTAGTCTGCACCAGCCTTCCCAGTCTAAAGAAAAGCAGCTAGTGCTCCTTTTCTGTAGATCCCATAGTCTCAGAGTTTCACACCTTTTCTACACAGCACATGGATCATTACCAGCTTTCCACTAAGGCATGTGTGTAGGTCCCATGACACAACATTGGAATGAAAAACTCTGCAGTGTGTCTGGGCATTGATAGCTTTAAAAAGTGTCCAGTGATGTTCTCATGACAGCAGTAAGAAGCATTCAGCAGTGCTAGAAGAGGCCGTGCCTGCTTTAGCCACAAAAGCTCTCTCAGTGCTCTCTCCCTAGAGAATCGGATCCTCTGTGACTCCCTGTAAGCAGGACAACCCAAGCTCTACCACTTCCTTATGTGCCTCACATATTCACAAAAGCCACCATGCAGAATGCAGTGAGATCTAGGGCAAGAACAGAGCCCAACCTCTCTACACACCCCCAAACCCGACCCCTGGACCAACACTCAGAAGTGAAAAATAAACCCTGCTGGTTTATAAAATAATGTTAAAATTTCTTGGAATACAGTTGGTTTAAGAATCTGGAAAGAAGGCCGGCGCCGCGGCTCACTAGGCTAATCCTCCGCCTTGCGGCGCCGACACACCAGGTTCTAGTCCCGGTCGGGGCACCAGATTCTGTCCCGGTTGCCCCTCTTCCAGGCCAGCTCTCTGCTGTGGCCAGGGAGTACAGTGGAGGATGGCCCAAGTGCTCGGGCCCTGCACCCCATGGGAGACCAGGAAAAGCACCTGGCTCCTGCCTTTGGATCAGCGTGGTGTGCCAGCTGCGGCGGCCATTGGAGGGTGAACCAACGGCAAAGGAAGACCTTTCTCTCTGTCTCTCTCTCTCTCACTGTCCACTCTGCCTGTCAAAAAAAATAAGCAAACATTTAAAAAAAAGAATCTGGAAAGAAGACATACCACAGTACAGGAGGGGCCTGTGCTGTGAATGTGGCCCAGCACAGCCATGCACTTGTCACCGTAGGCAGGAAACCAAGGTAAGCCTGAATAGGAACATTCTAGACTTACTCCAGTAAATAAGAGTCTTCAAGGGGCAACTGTGGAAAACATCATTTCAGGGATCTGGGAGACTCTGCTTTTATAATTACAGGCCAAAAGGAAGTTCCTACCGTTTGCCAAGATGTTTCTACTCCCACAGAGAATTTTATCTGGGCCCTCCTCAAGAGGAAAGAAGAAAAGCATAGAAAATGCAGCTTCTCCTGTCTCAGCCCAGTAGAGCCAAACTTCTGTGCACAGAGAGCCAGTGTCTCCACAATCTCCACCTTGGATGAGTTAAGCAGCCAGGTAACTGAAGAAAGCACAACTATATTGGAGAACTGAACTCCCTAGAACCAGGCCTGACTGAAGGCCGGGCATAGTCACGGCAATGCAGTGACAATAAGGAACCCAGGGTGTAGGGGAGGTGATGTCAATTCCAAACACAGAGCGGAGAAAAGCAGAACCAATGCTCAAAATACTAAAGCTACAAGCACAACTTCTCATGATTACAGAGTACGAAAATATTTAGGTAAATTTGAGGCAGGGCGGGGAGAGCAAGTGGCCTTGTGATTAAGACCCCAGAGTCCCACATCAGACTCCAGCTCCTGACTCCTGCTTCCTGCCAACGCAGACCCTGGGAAGCAGTGGCGATGCCTCAACTGATTGTGTACCCACACCCACATAGCAGAACAGCACTGGGTTCCTGACTCCCAGATACAGCCTAGCCCAGCCTTGGCTATCATGGGATTTTGGGGAGTAAAGCAGAAGGAAGCCTATCTTGCTCTTGCTCTCTCTCTCTCTCACACTCTCACTCTCTCGCTCTGTTACTCTCTCTCTCTCTCTCTCAAAGAAATAAAATATGTAAAAACTTGAGTAGAAGGCCAGCGCTATGGCTCACTTGGTTAATCCTCTGTTTGTGGCACCTGCATCCCACATGGGCGCTAGATTCTAGTCCCCATTGCTCCTCTTCCAGTCCAGCTCTCTGCTGTGGCCCGGGAGGGCAGTGGAGGATGGCCCAAGTGCTTGGGTGCCTGTGCCCGCGTCGGAAACAAGGAAGAAGTACCTGGCTCCTCGCTTTGGATCGGTGTACCTCCCGCCGTGGTGGCCATTTTGGGGGGGTGAACCAACAGAAGGAAGACCTTTCTGTCTCTTTCTCACTTTCTCACTCTGTCAAATTAATAAAATAAAATAAAATAAAAAACCTTGAGTAGAAGAACGCTACAATACAATTTACCTCCAAAGAATAAAACCAGGTCAAATTATGAAGCTAAAAACTTGGCCATCTCTTTGGAACTCTGTTGGGAATATTTTGGTGTTTTCATTTTGGATGACAAAATATTTTGTATAAAGTCTGAAGACAAAATTCAGCTGATGAATGCCTTAAAGAAAAAAAGAACCAAGGGACTCTGGTGGGAGGGAGGGGAGGGCAGAAGAGAAAAGGGACAAAACAGACACCACTCCCCCCCACCCCCCAGTCAAAGTCCAGGGCCAAGGTTTGTGTCTGACCTCAGAGAGAGGTTGAAGAGGTCACAGGAGTAGTGTTGCCAGCACCATGTGCCAAGGAAGTCCAAAGCAGTGTAGGAACAGAAAGAGGAAGCTTCCATTTCTATTATTTTCATCCAAATAACAGACATTAACATGTCAAACTACTAATGCATATCAACATCTATTTTAACATATTGAACTATTTAACATGTAGATAGGCCTGGGGCCTCCGCTCATCATGACATCAGAGAAACACAGGCCACTCAGTGTCCTGCACAGTGTAGAGGCCAGCAGTGGAACCCCCTTGATCATTAACACTGCAGTATGGGCACTTCGATGGACAGAGTGTGCCATCCAGTTTTAAATAAACACCTTCAAAACAGGAAAGTGATATGGAAGCATTCCTGCAAAAAAACAAACAGTTGATGAAGGCGATTCTAAGTGTGATACTGCAAGTAAACCAGGAAATGGCCCGGGTGATAACTTCTCCTGACCCGACCCGAGTGAGAGCCACCAACCATGCGAGCTGGTAAGCACTTGAAATGTTGCTGGCGTGACTGAGGAGCTGAAATTTCCATTTTAGTCTATTTTAATTAATTTAAATCCTTATTTAAAAACTAAGACTGCATTTTATTATTGGAAACCTTTTAAATACATTTGGAACCACCTGAATATATGAATCTATTCTGGAAACCACAAAGTTTATGAAACCAAAATACAGGTCAAAAATTTCCAATGAATTTTTTTAAGCACTGAAAATGAAATGTGCTATTAAGCATGAAATACAGCTCAAAGACTTGGTATGAAAAAAGAATATAAAGAATCTCATTAATAATTTTTATGTTGGTTATATGTTGAAATGGTAATATTTTTCATACATGACAGTTAGGATTATATATTTTTAACTTTTTAAAACTTTTTTCCGTGTAGCTACACGAAAATTTCAAACACATATGCAGCTCCCTTTCTGTTCCTATTGGACAGCACTGACAGAGAAGATGAATTGTCTTCCCAAACCAGATTACTCATCCTTGATGGCCCCAGAAGGTCTTGGAAAATGCACTAGCTCGTCTCCCTCCACTGGAGTTCCGTGTGTCACAGCAAGTTCACCAGACAAAGTGAGACCATACCCAACCTGGAACAAACACTGCTGGGTCATTTTCTCCACGCCAGATGTGGGGCTGCCAATATCATCATTTCCACTGGCAGAACCCCCCAAACTTCAAATGTAATTACTTTCCCAGCACCTTTCTCCTTCCTACCTCAGGGGACTACTAAAAAGCTAAAGCAAGAAATCAACTCTATGTGAAAATACTGTGACAGCTGAACAACAGCTGGATGAAATATCTGCCAAGTCTGCACATGTCCTCTCCTCTGATTTTCACAACCCTTACGTGGTAGACAACACCCCTGCTTCGTAGGTGAGGAAACCATGGCAAAGAGAGGTTAAGTCATTTCGTAAGCCACACAGCCAGTATGTGATGGAGCTGCCATCTGAACTTGTCTGAGCTCTCAGGGAGTCATTAACACTGGTAGACAAGGGACCTCACTCTAGCAATGATTTTCAGATGAGAACCTGAGACTGGAGGTCTCTCTGCCTCTGTAACCTGCAGGCTGCCCTCCCCAGTCCTTTAGAAAACAGATTCCATGAAGGCTGGGAAAGCAATGGAAAAAGTCTTTCCAGAATTTTCTGCGTGGAGGGCTGGCCCTTGGAAAACAAGAACTCATTCTAGAGCTGGCTCTGTACACTCAGCTGTGTACCCAGGTGACATCGGACAGGCTTACAAACACTCATTTTCCCAAAGTCATGGTTGCTTCTCCAGAATGCTTGAACCTCTGGCCATGATGCCACCCTCAGTCATCTTGCTACCCACATCCCTCCGGGCCCCTCAAGTTACCTCCATCCCTGAATGCCTGTTTATTTCCTCTCCCAGTCATGACCAGTGGTGGGCCTGGCACAAACGGTGGAGAAGGACAATTTTCATTTCCCTGTGGTTGTACACAGGGCCCATCCCAAGCCAGGGATTCCAGGCCCAGCCCTCCCTTCTGAAAGGTGGTGGTTTGACTTGGAATGAGATACGCCTGCACCTGCCAAGTTCAACACAGTGGAGACAAACACAGCTCTGTCCCCAAGAGGCCCTGCCCAAGTCAATGCACAGACAGGGCAGTTCATCTGGTGAACAGGGTGGGTGGGGGCCGGGCTCCAGGGCAGCCGGATGGAGGTGGGAAGGCTGCGTGGAGGGCATGAGGGGATGCAAACTGAGTTCTGCAAGAGGGGCTGATGGTTTTAAATAAAACATCAAGTTTCCACGGCTGCTCTATGATTTTTCCATTCAGATACTTTCCCTTTGGCCTGAAAATAACCCCATAAGGTTTGACTGATGTCTTTTCTTGTTGTTTTACTGGCCCTCCTCAGGGAGTATTTTCAGAAAAAAAAAATGGCAGCATTTCCAAGAGCTGGTGGAGCCTCCCACACCCACTCCCCTCCCTAGCAAGCACAGGGCAGCTCAGCCAAGGACCTCCTTCCTCCCACTATTTCCCCTAGTGGGGAGAGGGGGTGGAGGCACCAAGTTCAAAGAGTTTCAGCCAAGACCAGTGGCAGCCCTAATACTTAAAAGAAAGCCTTGCTAGGATGTCCACAGCTCTGAGTAGTTGACCTGGGAGGGGGCAGTGCACACACATCCCACTTCTGCACAGGTCCTACCCTAGCAGGGGTGAGGAATGTGTATTGTGCCAAAGGCCATTTGGATATTCATAGTGTGGTCTGCAGGCCATACCCAAGAATCAGCTTAAAACTTAGCCTGCTCTAGATTTATTGATATTTGAGTCCCACTTGCAGTTGCCTTGGTAGGACTAGACCTAATGATTTCATGGACCTTAGATGCCCATAGGCTGGACATTCCCTGCCTGGATATCAGTGGCTTTGCTCTCTTCTAAGAGCTGTTGAAAAGCTTTCCATGAACTGACCTGCGATTCAGCCGCTGCTCTCTAATGGAAGTGAATCAAAGACCCAAGTCATCGCCCACCTGGAGAGCAGCCCCCTTTAAAGCAGAATCTGAAGGCCGGTTCTGGATTTGCACGCAGTGGACTCAGAGCACTAGTAGATCCCAGTAGAAAGAACGGGCCATCAAAGAAGGAGGTACCTTTCTCTGAAGGGAGGAGAGAACTTCCACTTTGACTATGACCCTGTCGGAATAAGATCGAAGTTGACGAACTCAGAAGGCTTCCACAGCCTTGGCAACTCATGACTAGAGCCTAGGGAGATTACTGACGCCATAAACAAGAGTGTCCAATTGTTAAGTCAACAACAGGAGTCACTGTGCACTTACTCCTCATGTGGGATCTGTCCTTAATGTGTTGTCCAATGTGAAGTAACGCTATAACTAGTACTGAAACAGTATTTTACACTTTGTGTTTCTGTGTGGGTGCAAACTGATGAAATCTTTACTTAATATATACTAAATCGATCTTCTATATATAAAGGTAATTGAAATGAATCTTGATATGAATGGAATGGGAGAGGGAGTGGGAGATGGGAGGGGTGCGAGTAGGAGGGAAGTTATGGGGTGGGGGGGAAAGCCATTGTAATCCATAAACTGTACTTTGGAAATTTATATTTACTAAACAAAAGTTTAAAAAAAAGCTGAATGTAGTAGAGTATGAAAGAGATCCTTATACAATTCCCTTCTTCAGGTCATTTAAAATACTGCAAGGGATGGGCATTGTGGTGCGGTGCTTTTAGCCACTTGCGATGCCCACATTCCGTTTCAGAGTGCTGGTTCAAGTCCCAGCTACTCTGCTTCCGATCCAGCCCTTTGCTGATGCACCTGGGGAGCAGCAAATGATGACTCAAGCGCTTGAGGTCCTGCCACCTACATGGGAGACACGGATGGAGTTTCTGGCTCCTAACTCTGGCCTGGCCTAGCCCCAGCTTTTGCAGCCAATCTGCTGATTCTCTCTCTCTCCTTCTTCTCTTCCTCCCTCCCTCCCTCTCTCCTGACACACACACACACACACACACACACACACACACTCAGCCTTTCAAATAAATGAACAAACCTTTCTTTAAAATACTGTAATATTAGGTCTGGCACTTGGACTCAGTGTCTTACACAGCCCATTATGGTGATGCATAAACTCTCATGTGTACTTATTTACAACATTAGGAACACAAAACCCTGTACACTTATGTTCTTGGTAAGTTAAGTGATTTAAAGCCCTAATGTTCATCAGGGTTAATTTTTACCTTAAGCTGTAACAACTGAATAGAGATGAGATCCCATTGTGCTACCGGTGATATCTGCACTAGGGTTTTACTGTGTACCAAACACTTCACAAACAAATTTACTTAATCCGTAATACAGCTTTGAGCTTTGCTGGTAACCCCATTTTATAGATGGCACACTTGAGAGTCAAAGACGCTTAGGTAAGTACCATGGCAAGCGTTGTGGAGCAGTGAGTGAAACTGCTGCCTGCAATGCTGGCATCCCATGTGGGTAATGGTTCATGTCCCAGCTGCTCCATTTTTTTTAATAAAGACTTATTTATTTATTTGAAAGTCAGAATTACACAGAGTGAAGGAGAGGCACAGAGAGAGAGAATGGTCTTCCATCTGCTGGTTCACTCCCCAATTGGCTGGAGCTATGCTGATCCGAAGCCAGGAGCCAGGAGCTTCTTCCAGGTCTCCTTTGCAGGTATAGAGGCCCAAGATTTGGGCCATCTTCTACTGCTTTCCCAGGCCAAAGCAGAGAGCTAGGTTGAAAGTGGAGCAACCAGGTCTCGAACCGGCACCCATATGGGATGCCGGCACTGCAGGCAGTGGCTTCACCCACAATGCCACAGCATCGGCTCCTGCTCCAGTTCTGATCCAGCTCCCTGTTAAAAGCCTGGGAAAAGCAGTGGACAATGGCCCAATTTTAGGGCCCCTGCCACTAACATGGGAGACCTCAATGAAGCTCCTGGCTTCAGCCTGGCCAAGCTCTGGCTGTTATGGCCATCTGGTGAGTGAACCAGCAGATGGAAGATAGTCTCTCATTCTCTCTCCCTCTCTCTCCCTCTCTCCTCTCTCTCTCTCTCTTTCTCTCTTTTCTCTCTCTCCCTCACCCCATCTGTAATTCTTTCAAATAAATAAATAATTAAAAAAAAAAAAAGAATGCCAAGAGCAACATTTAGTCAATGAGCATGAAACACAAGACCTCTAGGCTTAACCTCTATGGTGTCCTTCCCCAGTTTGCTGTCGGTTAACTCTTGGATGGAAGTTTCTGGTTTGGAGGGAACAAGCATTGCTTGGGCAGCTCCCAGCTCCCTCTTGCTGTTTCTGGGTTCCCCCTCACCTCCAATGAGCCTTTGCCCTCACATTAGTTCTGTTTCTTCTGTAACATATAGTTGGTGTCTTAAAAACTCTTCCCTTCGTTGTTTTACACTTCTGGAAGTCACAAGTCTAAAACAGGGCTGGGTGGCAGGGGCAGGGCCACTTACCCTCAAGGGCTTTGCAGAACCACCTCACTTCTGGAGGATTCGGGGAGAACCCATCTCCTTGCCACTCCCAGTTTCAGAGGCCACCTGAGCTCCTTAGCTCATGGCCCGCTTCACCTTCAGAGACAGCAAGTGAACTATTTGACCCTGCTTCTGCCATCACACCTCCTTCTCTTAAGCACCCACTGATAGAGGCCCCTGTGGTTGCACTGGGCCCAACAGGAAAATCCAGAGGAACCTCTCCATGTTGAGATCCTTAGCTCAGAGGAAAGGGACACTATTTGAGAAAATGAATAAGTCTTTAAAAATCTCTCTGAAGACAGAATATGGAAAACAGAAGTGGAAAATAGGACAGCAAATTACATAACCATACCAGAAGGTCCTACATCAGGATTGCAGAAGTTACAGGAATCAGAATGTTCAAAGAAATAACCCAAATCTGAAAAATAAGCTGACAAACTAAAAGCTCTACCAACAGCTCACCACAATGAATGAAAAAAGACTCATTGCAAGGTACACCAATTAAAATTAGTGAATTAGAGAATTAGTAAATTAGAGAATGTCAAGGATCAAGCAAATATTTCAAAACATTTGTGAACAATATAAACTTGTACATGCATGGCTTACTGAAACATAGAAGATGTAGGTGGGCTATGCTTCAAATATTTCGGAGAAAGTCTTGGCCCAGAATTTTATGTCCAGGCAAGCTATCAATCATATGTGAATATAACAGACTTTTTCCATACATACAAGGAATTGAGTAACTTACATCTCCTACATTTTCCAGGAAAGCTAATATAGATGTGGTCTGGAAAACTGAGGTAGAAAATGAAGAAAAAGGAAAACATGGAATCCATTTAAGAGAGGCTCCAGAAGAGGAATGCCAGTGATGCAACAGGCTTAGAGAATGATCATTTGGGGAGGAAGAGCTAAGTGGAGCCAGCTGTTCCTTGGTTGGCTGGTTGGTTTTTTGTATCTCTAACTATCTGAAAAATCTTATTAATACCCAAAAGATCTGAAAAAGCATTTGAAAATAAAATTAAATATAGGTCCACAGAAAGATTGGGAATGAAAAAAGGGATAATTATAATTCTAGGGGAAAAAACATGGTATTTTTACATATTTAAAATAGAAGAAAGGAAATATAGTGCCTACAGTCTTATCAAAACTCTATCTTAAAAGAACACTCTGTGGGGCTGGTACTATGGCATAGCAGACAAAGCCACTGCTTGCAGTATTGGCATCCCATACGGACACCGGTTCAAGTCCCGGCTGCTCCCCTTCCAATCCAGCTCTCTGCTATAGCCTGGGAAAGAAGTAGAAGATGCCGCATTCTTGGGCCCCTTTATCCACATGGGAGGCCCAGAAGAAGCTCCAGGCTCCTGGCTTCAAATCAGCCCAGCTCCAGCCATTGCAGCCACTTGGGGAGAGAACCAGAGGACAGAAAACCTCTCTCTCTCTCTCTCTCTCTCTCTCTCTCTCTCTCTCTCTGCTATAAAATAAAAAAGTAAAATCTTAAAAATAGAACACTCTGGTAGAAGAAAATGCAGGAAATGGGAGCACAGGAGGGAAAATAGTTGAGCTCTGGTGCAGTGCTGAGGTGTCCAGACTGAATGCCCTGTATTAAGGCAGTGGTGAGGGCTTTGAGAAATAGCGCTAAGCAGACAGAATCACAGCCTTTTCCAACACATCAGATGGGATAGGTGAGGAAGAAGAAACAGTCCTGGATAAAGCTCAAAATCTTCACTTGGGAAACTGAGTGGGTGGGACCACCATTACCTGATCTGAGACGACACGAGGAGATAACAGAGAGCAAGCACAAAATGCAGACTTGAACCTGTGGGATTTCCATTAGGAGATGTGTAGGAGGCATCCGAATTATTGGGAGTTACTATACAGGGTATGCACACCCAAGGACAGGAATCCAGGATGCGGAGGGACAGGCCTTGAGGACCCAGTCCAACTCCCTGCTCCACTCTGTCTTCTCAATGAAGTCTTGCCACCGGGGAGAAAATGCCCAAGCCCCTGAAGTCAGCCCACTCCATTCTCACCCCTCAAGACACAGCCATCAACGACCTGAGGTCCTTTCAGAAGGACAAGGCTCCCAGAAGAGCCAGTTCTGGGGCCATGTAATGGCGGAAGGGGTCACCGACAGCTCCTTTTGAAAACAGAAGCTGAAAATCATCCACTTTCTCCTTTTTCTACACCTCAAAATTGGGGAAATTGTCAGAAAGAAAGCACCCCTCACAAAAGTGGCAGTTTTAAATTATTTCAAGGGAGAGTTTCCTTTGAAATCAAACCTCCTATGTTTTTTACAACAAATCAGAGGATCAGGAAAGAAGAAAAACATTTCTGTTCTTCTAATGACAGAAGCATAAAATGATACCCAAACTTGTCTGTGAAAAATGTGTTAAAATACTCCAATATTGGTAAGTACACATGAATGAAAACTCTAAGTATAACAATATGAATGTAATATGCATGAAAAAATCCATTATAAAAATCTAACAATAGAATCTGAGTACTTTAAAAATTTAGGAAATACACTAATATACTTATTTTACTAATGGAAGAAAGAGGGAAATCCTACAATCTACAATCTTCTTCAGAGATTTCCAAAACATCTAACATCCTGATTTTTTAAATTCAATAAAGTCACTAATATATACATATACAAAACCCTGGAGCCATGGGGCTAGCATTATAGCACAGCAGGTTTAGTTCCTTGTAATGTTGGCATTTCATATCAGAGTACTGGTGAAATCCTGGCTGTTCTTTGATCAAACTTCTTGATAATGCACCTAGGAAAGCACAGATGATGGCTAAAGTGCTATGGCCCTTGCCATCCATGTAGGAGACCAGGATGTAGATCCTGGCTACTGGTTTTGACTTGTCCTGATCTGCCTGATGCAGTCATTTGGGAAGTGAACCAACAGATGGAATACTGATATCTCCCTTCCTTCCTCTCTCTCTCTCTCTCTCTCTCCCCTCCCTCCCTTCCCTCCCTCCCTCCCTCATTTGTTTTAGAATGCTTTTATTTAATAAATATAAATTTCATAGGTACAGGTTTTGGAATATAGTGGTTCTTCCCCCCCATACCCGCCCTCCCAGTCCAACTCCCATCCTACCTCCTACTCCCTCTCCCATCCCATTCTTCATTAAGATTCATTTTTAACTATCCTTATATACAGAAGACCAACTCTACACTAACTAAAGATTGCAACAGTTTGCACCCACACAGACACACAAAGTATAAAGTACTATTTGAAGACAAGTTTTACCATTAATTCTTATAGTACAACTCATTAAGGACAGAGTCCTACATGGATTTGCACACACATGTACAAAAAAAAAAACTGTTTTAGAACAAGTTTTACAGTTAATTCTCATGATACAATTCATTGAGGACAGAAGTCCTGCATGGGAAGTAACTACATAGTGACTCCTGTTGTTAACTTAACAACAAACACTCTTATGTATGAAGTCAGTGATCCCCGGAGGCCCTTGACATGAGCTGCCAAGGCAATCAAAGCCTTTTGAATCCACAATCTCCATCAGTACTTAGACAAGGCCATAAGAAAAGGGGAAGTATTCTCCTCCCTTCAGAGAAAAGTATATCCTTCTTTAAGGGCCACTTCTTTCCACTGGGGTCTCTTTCAGAGAGATCCTTCATATGGAACACTTTTTTTCCCACTGTATCTTGGCTTTCTATGCCTAAAATGCTCTCATGGACTTTTCAGCCAGACCAGAGAGACTTAAGGGCTGATTCTGAGGTCAGACTGCTATTTAAAGTGAATATCATTCTATGAGTCTGCTGTGTAGATTGCTTCCCATTTTGGAACATTCTCTCCTTTTTACTTCTATATATATTACCAGGCATTTGATCTTATTTATATGATCCATTAATACTTAATCCTATCTATATGATCACCTTAACATATAATATGGTCACTTTAACACTTAGGGTGGCATTACTACCACCCAGCTTAATGGGATTTGGGGTCCCATGGTGAGTTTTTAAACTGTACCTTTAGAAACAATTCCATAAGGAGGGTTCCAAGATGGCGGAATAGAGAGGAAGCTTAGTGATAGTCCAGGAGAAGATAGTTTAATAAAAGTGGAGATAGTGTAGTCTCAGGGAAGAGTGAGGGAAAAAACGGCAGAGGAAATACTCCTGTAAATAGAGGGACACAGTGGACCTATGTGGAGGACATGGGCACCCACGGCTCAGGACTTCATCAGCCAAGAGCCTCCACACCAGCGCTGGAAAGTGAGGTGAGACGAGACTGCAGAAGCCCGAGACACTGGAGGAAAAGTGGCAGGAAGAGCCTAGAGGGAACAAGGCTTGAAGCCCCATGAGGGAAAGTACACCAGCCTAACTAGAGGAGGGAAAAAATAAAAGGGACGGTAGGACATGATTCTCTCTCTTTGAATTGCTTTGAATAGTTTGAGAAGGATTGGCATTAGTTCTTTAAATATCTGGTAGGAAAGACCCAAATCAATAAAATCAGAGATGAAAAAGGAAACGTAACAACAGACACCACAGAAATAAAAAGAATCATCAGAAATTACTACAAAGAGTTGTATGCCAGCAAACAGAGAAATCTATCAGAAATGGATAGATTCCTGGACACATGCAACCTACCTAAATTGAACCAGGAAGACATAGAAAACTTAAACAGACCCATAACTGAGACAGAAATTGAAACATTAATAAAGACCCTCCCAACAAAGAAAAGCCCAGGACCAGATGGATTCACTGCTGAATTCTACCAGACACTTAAAGAAGAACTAACTCCAATTCTTCTCAAACTATTCAGAACAATCAAAAAAGAGGGAATCCTCCTAAATTCTTTCTATGAGCCAGTATTACCTTAATCCCTAAGCCTGAACAAGATGCAGCATTGAAAGAAAACTACAGACAATATCCCTGATGAACATAGATGCAAAAATCTTCAATAAGATTCTGGCCAATCGAATGTAATAACACATCAGAAAGATCATCCACCCAGACCAAGTGGGATTTATCCCTGGTATGCAGGGATGGTTCAAAGTTTGCAAATCAATCAATGTGATATAGCACATTAACAGACTGCAGAAGAAAAACCAGATGATTATCTCAATAGATGCAAAGAAAGCATTGGATAAAATACAACACCTTTCAGGATGAAAACTCTAAGCAAATTGGGTATAGAAGGAACATTCCTCAATACAATCAAAGCAATTTATGAAAAACCCACGGCCAGCATCCTATTGAATGGGGAAAAGTTGGAAGCATTTCCACTGAGAAATCCATTAGCATCAAGAAAAAGAAATTAAAAGGATACAAATTGGGAAGGAAAAAGTCAAACTATCCCTCTTTGCAGATGATATGATTCTTTACTTAGGGGATCCAAAGAACTCTACTAAGAGACTATTGGAACTCATAGAAGAGTTTGGCAAACTAGCAGGATATAAAATCAGTGCACAAAAATCAACAGCCTTTGTCTACACAGAAAATGCCATGGCTGAGAAAGAACTTCTAAGACCAATCCCACTCACAATAGCCACAAAAACAATCAAATACCTTGGAATAAACTTAACCAAGAATGTCAAAGATCTCTATAACGTGAATTACAAAATCTTAAAGAAAAAAATAGAAGAGGATACCAAGAGCCAGCACTGTGGCATAGTGAGTAAAGTTGCTGCCTGCATCGCGGCATCCCATATGGGTGCCGGTTCTAGTCCCGGCTGCTCCTCTTCCAATGCAGCTCTCTGCTATGGCCTGGGAAAGCAGTAGAAGATGGCCCAAGTCCTTGGGCCCCTGCACCTGCGTGGGAGACCTGGAGGAAGATCCTGGCTCCTGGCTTCGGATTGGTGCAGCTCCAGCCTTTGCAGCCAACTAAGGAGTGAACCAGCAGATGGAGGACCTCCCTTTCCCTCTCCCTCTCCCTCTCCCTCTCCCTCTGCCTCTCCCTCTCCCTCTCCCTCTCCCTCTCCCTCTCTCTCTCTCTCTCTTTTCCTCTCTTCTCTCTGTGTAACTCTGACTTTCAAATAAATAAATAAATCTTTTTAAAAAAAAAAAAAAAAGAAGATACCAAAAAATGGAAAAATCTTCCATGTTCATGGATTAGAAGAATCAGTATCATCAAAATATCCATTCTCCAAAAAGCAATTTATAAGGCTGGTGCCGTGGCTCATTAGGTTAATCCTCTGCCTGCGGCGCCGGCACCCCAGGTTCTAGTCCCGGTTGGGGTGCCGGATTCTTTCCCCGTTGCTCCTCTTCCAGCTCAACTCTCTGCTGTGGTGTGGGAAGGCAGTGGAGGATGGCCCAAGTGTCTCAGCCCTGCACCCACATGGGAGACCAGGAGGAAGCACCTGACTCCTGGCTTCGGATCAGCGCAGCACACCAGCTGTAGTGCCATTTGGGAGGTGAACCAACAGAAGGAAGACCTTTCTCTCTGTCTTTCTCTCTCTTTCTCTCTAACTCCGCCTGTCAAAAAAAAAAAAGCAATTTATAGATTCAATGCGATACCAATCAAAATACCAAAGACATTCTTCTCAGATCTGGAAAGTATTATGCTGAAATTCATATGGAAGCACAGGAGACCTCGAATAGCTAAACCAGTCTTGGATCTATTTTGTCAGATATTAAGATGGCTACACCAGCTTTTTGGTTTTTGTTTGTTTGTTTGTTTGTTTGTTTTTTGTTTCTGTTAGCATGGAATATCTTTTTCCATCCTTTCACTTTCGGTCTGTGTGTATCTTGTTGGTGAGATTTGTTTCTTACAGGCAGCAAATAGATGAGTTTTATTTTTATTCCACTCATCCAGTCTGTGTCTTTTAACTGAAGATTTGAGGTCATTTACATTCAAGGTGACTATTCATAATATTTATTTTTCCATAAATATTCCTATTTTTTACTTTGTATTTCCTTTGTGCTTCTGCTAGGAGATTTCCTTCCATTACCTTTTTTGGTAATGATGACCATGTTTCTGTGTTTCTGTGTGCAGCACATTCTTAAGCACCTTCTGCAGGACTAGATGGGTGGTGACAAATTCTTTCAATTTCTGTTTGTCATGGAATGTCTTTATTTCACCTTCATTCATAAGTAAGAGTTTTGCAGGGTATAGTATTCTGGGTTGACAGTTATTTTCTCTTAAGTCTTGAAATATATATCACCATTCTCTCCTAGCCTGTAGGGTTTCTGACGAGAAGTCTGCTGTGAGTCTAATTGCAGATCCTCTGAAAATAATCTGGCCTTTCTCTTGTGTACATTATAGAATCTTTCCTTTGTGTTTTACTATGGAGAGTTTGATTATAATGTGTCATGGTGAAGCTCTTTTCTGGTCATGCCTATTAGGAGTTCTATGTGCTCACTGTACTTGATTGTCCCTTTTATGTTCCAAATTAGGGAAATTTTCTGTTATTATTTCACTAAAAGGGCCTGCTAATCCTTTCTCTCTTTCCATGCCTCCAGGAACTCCTAGAACCCATATGGTAAGTAGTTTGATAGTATCCTGTAGATTACCAACACTGTTTTTAGTTTTCTAATTTCCTCTTGTGTTTCCTGTGCTTTGTCTTCTAAGTCATATATTCTTTCTTCTGCTTCACTGATTCTGTTACTAAGTCTTTATACTGCCTTTTTATTTGTTCTATTGGATTCTTCATTTCTAAGATCTCATTTTGATTTCTCTTTAAGATCTCAATTTCATGAAAGAAATTTTCTTTCATGTCATAAATGGATTTCATTAGTTCATGCATTTGCTTCCGATTACTTCCAAGTAATCCTATGATCAATTTTTGAATTCCATTTCTGGCATTTCTTCAATCTCATCATCTTCACAATCTAGTATTGATGTGTTGTGTTCTTTTGGGGGCATCATGATCATGTTGTCTTCCTTATTCTTGTTTCTTGAGTTGGTGTGTTTGCTATTCACCATTTGTGGATATACTTTTTTTTTTTTTTTTTTTTTTGCTGTGGCGACTTTTATCTTTGGACTCCATCTGTGTGGATTAGTGGAGTGTCTACTTTCAGGGAATACCTAGAGGCATGTGGTCAGTGTGGCCAAGGAGCTCTGGTCAGTGTTCCAGTGTTAAGGGTGTGTCTGAGGTAACAGACTCAGGTTTGGTGTGGTAAATCTCCTTTTATTTATTTTTTTATCAGAGGGGAAGTTTGTCCTTGTCTCTTTGCATAGACTCAGCTGAGCTCCTCTCCTCAAAGGAGACCAATGCCTGGGTGCCAGCCCCATTGAATATATTATTTGTCCACTCTGCCCCAAAGACCACACAAAGGATCTGTGCAGTCCTCAGTGTAAGCTGAGATTCCCCAGCAGTGTCCATTGCCAGGTAACCAGGGAGCCCTGATTGTGTGGAGCCTCCATAGTGACTGCCCAAAGTCCCAGCCACACCCTGAGTCCTCCCACACAGCCTCAGTGTTTTCATAGTCCTGGCACACAAGCTTCCCTGTCAGTTCTCCCCACCAGACTTAGGAGTCTCTGTTTTGCTGGTTGCTGGACACAGACAAGAGCGGGTATAGCTGTTACATATGTCCACAATGGCACCTACTCTCTATCAGCTTGTTAAAAGACGCAGTTGCAGGGTGATCAGGGAGAGAGAAAACATGACCCCTCTTGTTTCTTCTCCTCTAGTTTGGCAGGTACACTATCCCCCCCACTTCAAGCCAGATTCCCTCTAGGCTCTTCCTGTAGCTTTTTCAACAGTGGCTTCAGCTGCTGCAGTCTGGTCTCACCTCACTCTCTAATGCTGTTGTGGAAGGTCTTGGCTGCTGGGGTCCTGAGTTGTGTGTGCCCTCGCTCTCCATGTAGGTCCACTGTGTCCCCCGAATTTGCATAGTTTTCTCTGCTGTTTCTCCAAAACTCTTCCCTGACACTGCTCTCTTTCCACTTTTTAAAAACTATCTTCTCTTGTACAATTTGGGAAATGCTCAAGCTGACTTGCCCCTATTGGTAGAGTTAGAAATGTGCCAGGGGATTCTAATTCAATCCCATCAAGGTGGCATGTACCAATGCCATCTCACTAGTCCAAGTGATCAATTTCATTTCCCAATTGATCATATTGATAGGTCTAAGAGTCAAAGGGATCACATAAACAAGATTAGTGTCTGAAAATACTAACCGATAGAATAAAAAAGGGAGAGAACAATCCAACATGGGAAGTGGGATACACAGCAGACTCATAGAATGGGCCAGATGTCCTAAATAGCACTCTGGCCTCAGAATCAGCCCTTAAGGCATTCGGATATGGCTGAAGAGTCGCCCCCCCACCCCAAAAAAAAAAAAACCACCTAAATGAAAGATCTCTGCAAGTGAGATCCCAGTAGAAAGAATGGGCCATCAAAGAAGGAGGTACCTTTCTCTGAAGGGAGGAGAGAACTTCCACTTTGACTATGACCTTCTCTAAATAAGATCGAAGTCGACGAACTCAGAAGGCTTCCACAGCCTTGGCAACTCATGACAAGAGCCTTGGGTGACTACTGATGCATAAACAAGAGTGTCAATTTGATAAGTCAATAACAGGAGTCACTGTGTGCTTACTCCCCATGTGGGATCTCTGTCCTTAATGTGTTGTCCAATGTGAATTAATGCTATAATTAGTATTGAAACAGTATTTTACACTTTATGTTCTGTATGGGTGCAAACTATTGAAATCTTTACTTAATATATACTAAATCAATCTTCTGTATATAAAGATAATTGAAAATGAATCTTAATGTGAATGGAATGGGAGAGGGAGCAGGAGCTGGGAGGGGTGTGAGTGGGAGGGAAGTTATGGGGGGGGGGGAAGCCATTGTAATCCATAAACTGTACTTTGGAAATTTATATTTACTAAATAAAAGTTTAAAAAAAACTATCTTCTACTAGACTAGAGCAGCAAGCTCCCTCCCTACTCTGCCACCTTAATCCTCTCCTAAAAATTTCTACAGATATTTATTATACATTTAATTTTCACATTTTGACCTTTCACTCCTTCTCAGAAGGAACCGAGTCCTGGTGCACATTTGTATCTCTGGCAACTGCATCAAGGTCTACAATTGCACAGCAACTCAATGCTAACTGCTTCAACGCATACATTAATAACTGAATGTATGTTTTTCTCCTGCTTCCTCCAAAGTCCAAACATCAAAGCCTGGATGACAGTCCTTTGACAGAACAATAATCAGGGACCCATGAATTCTTCTGCAGTTAACTTGGGTTGAGGTTCCCACCCTCTCGTGTTGGGAGGTCTGGAAACACCAGACAGTGGGTTATTGTGCTGGGAATGATCTTGGTTATGCTCACAGAAAAGAGAGGTGACCTGGTGGATCTCATCCAGGTAACATCTTTCATGTCCCACTGGTCGTTCAGGATTTTGGCCCACAGAAGAAATATTGTTGTGTTGAGAGGAAAACAAACCAAAGGGAAGCAGGGTTCAAGCTGTGCTGTAAGGAGAGGGTTGACAGCTCAACATAAAGTTGGGAAAGAATCAGCCTTGAGCCTTTCAGAGACACTGAAAATTATTACAATTATAGTGAGCATCTCTGTTACTTAATCATAAGGGGTCTTAAATTATCCTGGACCATTGTTGGTCTTTTGAGAAATATGAGACTTCTTTTACTGGTAATAACCTAGAACATGTATAGAGTTCATTTGTAGCTGCATTCTGTTCATATTTTACCTGCCTAAAATTCCCCAAGAAATTCATTAACCAGGATACTTTGTAGCAAAAATTCATATACTTAAAAAAAATAGAGTCAGGGAGAGGCCACCACTAGACCTTCCTCTATAACCTAGGAAGAAGACTGCAGCTC
Source organism: Oryctolagus cuniculus (assembly GCF_051225735.1). Classification (NCBI taxonomy): domain Eukaryota; kingdom Metazoa; phylum Chordata; class Mammalia; order Lagomorpha; family Leporidae; genus Oryctolagus; species Oryctolagus cuniculus. Next base: position 108,284,021 of record NC_142876.1, read on the forward strand.
AAGATGGTCTCAAAAGACCCTTCTGGGCCAGCGCCGTGGCTCACTAGGCTAATCCTCCACCTGCGGCACAGGCACAACGGGTTCTAATCCCAGTCGGGGCGCCAGATTCTGTCCCAGTTGACCCTCTTCCAGGCCAGCTCTCTGCCGTGGCCAGGGAGTGCAGTGGAGGATGGCCCAAGTCCTTGGGTCCTGCACCCGCATGGGAGACCAGGAAAAGCACCTGGCTCCTAGCTTCGGATCAGCGCGATGCGCTGGACGCAGCGCGCTGGCCGCGTAGGTCATTGGAGGGTGAACCAATGGCAAAAAGGAAGACCTTTCTCTCTGTCTCTCTCTCTCTCACTGTCCACTCTGCCTGTCAAAAAGAGAGAGAGAGAGAGAGAGAGAGAGAGAGAGAGAGAGAGAGACCCTTCTGTATAACTAATTTAAATGCGTTACATCAAACCTAAACCACTCATGGCCAAAGGAAAGCCCAAGACATCAGAGACCTCTTGATTTATCTGTGGCAAGAACTGAGATGTGTTTATGCCCCCAATAAATCTAAATGTGATTTGAGATGTACCACATGCACATGCACATGCACTCAGGTACACATACATACACAATGCTTTTTTTCTTTTTTTTTTTTTTTGCTTTATCTTAAAAATATTATCAATTTGCTTAGAAATGTTTTTCTTCTAGTGTCAGCTAGAATCCTTCAACCTTCTTTTACAGGTATTTTCCAATTCACTAAATCTCCCTTAAACTAGGGAGATATATATATATATATATACATATATATATATATATCTGTAACTATAAGACTGTAATGCCAGTGTGTAAAATATTGAGTAGTATAATAAACCACTCACGATGGTCACATTTTTTTTAAAGAAAGAGGCAAGATCCATGGGCACTGACTTACTCACAGCTTTTTTTAAATCAAACCTTTAGAAATATGAAAAATACTCACACTACACCTTCCATAAACAGCATCTTCCCCTACCTCCATGCCCAAGAGCATGAGATGCCATCACAAAATCTTAATTTTTTGCCCAATGTAAGTACTGATTCTTTTTTTTTTTTCCTATTAATATTTTTATTTGCTGAAAAGCAATTCTGGTCTACACTACGGTTTCAAGATAGGAAAATAAGTAAGACACAGTCCTTGCTTTCCAAAACACAAACAGATGGGGCAATAGACATACAAATAAGACAAAAGACTGTAGTATACACAGAACTCTAGATACCACTGCTGTGTTTTACCACTGTGTCCATGCCACACAGCCTTTCACCATGCACCTGCCATGTAGGCTCTGTAATTGTCCCCACCTTACAGATGGGGAGACAGGGTTCTGGGAAGACCAATTCATACACTCAGAGTCCAAGAACTAGAAAGTGGTAAGAATGTGTGACAACAAGCAGAAAAAGCATCAGCTCAGCCTGGGTAAATCAGAGAGGACTTCAAGGAGAAAATCTTCAGATTGGGTGTGGAAGGATGAGTGTGAGACTTCTGCATCAAAAACATTCGTGTGACAGAAATTTAAAATAAACAATAATGCAGGAGGTAGAATTTCTAAAAGTGCTCCTTTTGTTGTTTGTCCATTTAGCCAAAGCAAAGCAACAAAAGCACTGAAAAATTAGATGAACTGAAATAAGGTATCCAGGGAAGACTCTCCTGACGAACTTTTACCTCACTTAACCTTCCTCTCTTCTTTAAGACAGTCAGATTTATGGGTGTTTACAGACCTTGTCTGTACTGTTGAGGAACGGTGTTTTTCTTCTTACTCTTTGTTGAATTCTTTACTGACTGTAGGGTTAATCTGATGAGTATAAAATAGACTGAGAGTAGATCATTGTAAAAATTAAAGGAAGGAATGGAAAGGAAGGAGGAGGGAGGGTGGCAGCTTGGGCAGGGGCGGGGAGGGGGGAGGGAATATCACTATGCTCCTAAATCTGTATATATGAAATTCAGGAAATTCCTTCACCTTAAAAAATTACAAAAAAGAAGAAAAAAATGTGCAGAATTAAAGATCCATTCCTTCAGGCCAAGGTAAATTGTCTGGTCTTGGGTAGTTGCCGGTTACATGCACTGAGGAGAAATGTGTTAGTTTCTATTCATTTACATCCTAGCATGAATCAGGGTACCAGCTTAAAGCTAGCCCTGGAGATTGACTGTCAGTTACTATCTGGGTCATCATGGGACAGTTCCTTAACTGTCAAATGGGGATAATAACAATGTCTGATAGGATTAGAAATAATACATTCCACGCACTTGGTACAATGCCTGGCACTGTGGAAACACTCAGTAGATGTTGGCTGGTATTTTAATTAACAACACCTTGAGGAAAGAGGAAACAGAGGGAAAATAGATGAGAGTAAGCTCAGTAAGAACAGACTTGGGGAGACCATAAATGTCTCCCTCAAACATAGGGAGTGAGATGGCACAGACTGGGGGACAGGAGATAGGAGGGTGTGACACCAGAGTTACACCTCACCTGTTCACATATTGGTTTCCCCATGAACCTATTGGTCCTGTTCATTACTGAGCCTCCAGCACCTGAAGCTTACTACATATTCAGTAAGTGCTTGTTCAATGACTGAGTGGACAAGTGATGGATGACCTTTCATATTTCAAAAAAATACACAGATGTGCCTAAAACAAAGGCAGGAAGGACACACTGTAAAAAGTTAGTTGTAGTTACAACTGGTTTACAAGATTATAAGCAATTTTTTTCTTTTATACTCAAGTTTTCTTTGTAGGTCTTTAATAAGGTTTTAAAGTTTTCTTTATTTTATATCTGAGAGGCAAAGAGAGAGAGAGAGAGAGAGAGAGAGAGAGAGAGATACTCCATCCACTAGTTTGCTCCCCAAATGAGCCAGGCCAAGACCATAAGGCAGGAACTCCATCTAGCACTCCCACATGAGTGGCAGAAACACATATACTTGAGCCATCACCTGATACATTCCAGGATATGCATTAACAAGAAGTTGGATAGAAAGCAGATCCGAGACTCAAACCCAGCCACTCCAATGTAGAATGTAGGAGTTCCAAGTGGCTCTTAACTGCTGCTCCAAATGCCCATCTCTACCCTGTTAATCCACTTCACAATGGACAGGAAGAGATTCTCAAATAGGTCTTGATGCTCAGGACCATCTGAGGTTAGATTATTCTAGTATTTCCTCAAGGAGGGAACAGTGAATTCTCGAACTCTAGTGTGTATCACAATCACCTAGGAATAGGGTAAAAACGCTGACTGTTTTTTAATTCAGCAGATTCAAGACAGACCTAAGGGTCTGCATTTCTAATAAGCTCCCAACTAGTACTGACAGTGAGAAGCAACGTGATAGGCAACCCCAAAGCAGGCACACAATGAAAGAAAAGTAGGAAGAGAAAGAGGTGCTGATGGAAGACAGTACCACATCCTGAAACCCGCCCAACTTTGGGATGTTTATCTCTGAGATGTGCAGTCTTCAGGATTCTGTTTCGTTCACTTGGTCTATTTGGAGACTATATTGTTCCAGAGAAAGGATTAGAGTCTATTAAAGCCGTGGGATACTCATATTTTCTCAAGAAAAGGAAGGGCTGTGGCAAGCCTCGCTCATTTTTTTAACTCTGTCTCCCATTAAACACCACCACTGTTGCTGTCAGTCGAGTTCTCATTAGATTAATGTCTCCTAAATTAATTTTGTGTTCAATAAGCCTCCATAAATATGTTTGTTCAGCAGACCAAATTGGACTATTCGATTTAACTAAGGGTGGATGCACAGCGGCACAGTACTTGTCTGCATTCACATGCTGTTGGCTGGTCTCTTTCATTAGTCACTGTCACCAGTGGTGGCCACTGGTCCCTGCTAAGCTCCTCCAGATAATCAAATGCTGCTCCTATTGAAATATAATCCTCCCCAGAGCATGGAGGGGCATTCTCTAAATTGGCTGAAGAGGATTACGAAGCACTGGAGAAGAAAATAAGCAAGAGTGGAAGCAAGTCTTGATTTGAGATTTCCTGATGCCACCAAATCTTCACTTTCTTTAGCCCTAATTTTCTTTACAAAAAAAAAAAAAAACTATATTTATTTTCGGTTTATTTGAAAGGCAGAGAGACAGAGAAAGATCTTCCATCTGCTGGCTCATTCTCCAAATGCCTACAACAGCTGGGCCAGGCCAAAGCCAAGAACCCAGAACTCAATCTGCGTCTTCTACATGGGTGCCAGAGACCCAACCGCTTAAGCCATCACCTACTGCCTCCATTATCAAGAAGCTGAACTGCAAACAGAAGAGCCATGACTCCAGCTGGGCACTCCAATATGGGATGCAGACATCCCAGGCAGCATCTTAACCATTGTAGCCCTCTTTTTTTTTTTACAGCATGCTCAATGCACACGCCTCCCACCCACCTCGTCCCACTCCATTCCCATAGTCTGCTCCAACTCTGCTAAACTCTGAAATTGTAGAATTTGGAGTTGACCCCAAATCCCTGCTTTATAAACAAAGACTCTGACTCCCAGAAATTTTGCAGAATTTTCCCAAAGCTCTCCAGGTTTTACCCCAGACACCAGGGTTGCTTCTATGACTCGAGACAGCAGACCTGGGAATGGACAAACAAGTGTGTTCTCCTATGATCATCGAGGTATTCCTTGTCAATAAATAGCTTCAGACATGAAATTATGTTTTAATAGTAATAGCAATGATAATGGTATCAGTAGCCTTAGATTTTTACCTTGTAATTATAGAAATTTGCAAGCACACCCAGAAGCCCAGAGAATGGTGTCCAGCTGCAATAGTGGTCAACTGATGACCAGTGTTACTTCATCTAAACCATATTTCACTATTTATTGTTATTCAGGCAATTGCTTTTAATACTTTGATTTTTCTCCTGGGCTTTACCACTAAATGGGCTTGGCACATCTGCTGTTATCTCCAGATTTACCCATTTTAGGTGTCACTGATTGAATCCCTGTTAAGGCAAATCAAGATGTATCTCTCTTTCCCAGCCCAGCATCCTATCCTCTGGTTCAGTGTATCTAAAGGATAAGTTCTAGGTTATTTTCAGCAACAGAATGGAAATGTATAAATTCACTACTTCTTACCTGAACTTTCAAATAGCTCCTGTCTTCAGAGCCCTGCCTTAGCCAGCATTTGAAGGCTCTTAGGGCACCCTATTTCTAAGACAGTCCTATATTCTGAGAGACAAAAAGCAATCTTAAAAATCACACAGCTTTAAACATCTCAACTAAACGAAATAATGTTTCCTGTCTGCCCTCTCTGTCTTGGTGTCTTGCTTTTCAAGGCTCCACAGGTTTCATAATTTCCTATTGCTTGTTCCCCCAGTTGATTTGGGATACTTTTTTTGAGAAGAGAAAGAGGAACATCTTTACTCCATCATGTTCCAGAGATTTTTACAAACTAAGATTTGAATCTGGCTCCATGATGTATTAGCGATAGCTTTTGGAGAGGGAGAATTAACCCTTCTCTGTCTGTCCTCTCAACTTTCCTAACAGCATCCACTTCCTGTGCAGTTCCGGTGCACGAGACACAGAGGGGTTATGCGACATCAAAGGATGGATAACAGTCATGGCATGAGACAGCACTGGTACTCCAGCCCAGGACGGCTGGAGAGCAGGGCAGGTGTCACCGATGACTCGGTGTCTTGCTCTGCACCACCACATTTAGTCGCCTGCATTCCTGAGTCAGCTCTTGTCCAACGACCACCTAGGGCTCATGGCTCACCTTCCAAATCTCCACAGCAACCATTCCTGTGGACCCAACTACAGGGACCATCCCATCCTCTTGAAGAACCCAGGGATCAAAATTCATAGTCATTCTTTTTTTTATTATTATTATTTTTTTGACAGGCAGAGTGGACAGTGAGAGAGAGAGACAGAGAGAAAGGTCTTCCTTTGCCGTTGGTTCACCCTACAATGGCCACCGCGCCCAGCGTGCTGCGGCCGGCACACCACGCTGATCCGATGGCAGGAGCCAGGTACTTATCCTGGTCTCCCATGGGGTGCAGGGCCCAAGTACTTGGGCCATCCTCCACTGCACTCCCGGGCCACAGCAGAGAGCTGGCCTGGAAGAGGGGCAACCGGGACAGAATCCAGCGCCCCGACCGGGACTAGAACCCGGTGTGCTGGCGCCGCAAGGTGGAGGATTAGCCTAGTGAGCCACGGCGCCGGCCCATAGTCATTCTTATAAAATCAATATTCTGAATTACACTTCAGTGTTTGATTTTACACATTTATTTAGAAATATAAAGTTATCCAGCTAGCTATAAAAAAAAAACACTGACCCAGCAATCCCACTTCTAGTAATCTGTCCCAAAGGTACACAGACAAAAATAATTTCTTAAAATGTGCAAGTGATATTTGCTGCAGTGTTACTTATAATAGCAGAACACTAGAAACTATCTCAATGCCCAGCAATATGGAAATCATAGAATAAAAACCAGAATTTTAAATGTATGAAAGTTGGTTTAGTTTTGAAAAAGTGACGGGTATAAAGATATGCATGGGTATAACATGCAGGTGCATATTTTTAAATGAGTGTGTAAAATTTATAATTTTTAAATGGTCACCTATAGACATAAGTTCAAGGGCATAAAGGTTACACTTATCCAAATCGACACAGTTTTGAGAACTGGACTTGAAATATACAAAAATTTACACAAATACAAAATTAAATTTGAAAGAGTAAAAGCGAACAATGAACATAGCTGTATATCCAACGGTAGCATAACCTCCAGAAATAAAATTTTCTAAATGATGCTTGATTTGCTGGTAAATTCCTAATAAGAAATCCCTTAAAGGCAGGAAAAAAAATCAGAATTCTTCAGTTATTTTCAGTAACCACCTTGTTGTCAGGAGTGTTGGCATTCTTACCATTCTTACTCTGAGTCTGTTGGATGTGTATAGTAAGAAAGAAGAAGAAAGAGAAGGAGTAGGAGAAAAACATAAAGAGCATCATGGAGAAGGGAGACACGAAGTCAGCTTGGTGAGATGTCTTCTGCAACACTAAATGTTAATAGTACCAGTGTAAACACAGTGTATTGTACTGCTTCTAATTTTTTTAGCTTTTATTTCGAAATACTTATAGATTCTTAAGAAGCTGAAAAAATAATACATAGGTCTTATGCGCCCTTCACCCAGGTTCCTCTAAGGGTTACTTGCTACATCACTATAGCAAAACATCAAAGCCAGGAAAGTGATACTGGGACTAAGTGTAGATATAGTTCTTGCCATGTATCACACGTATGAATTTTTGTAACCACTACCACAATCAAGGCACAGAATTATCCCTTTACCACAAAGATTGCCTTGTGCTAACCCTTCATAATCATACCTACCCCACCACGATCCCTAAACTCCCGTTAACCACCAATCTGCTCTCCATCTCTATAATTTTGTCATTCCAAGAATGTTACATAAATGCAATCAGACAGCATGTGACCTTTTGCTATTGGCCTTTTTTCCTAAGTATAATGCCCTTGAGATCCAACTAAGTTGTGTCACTTTGTTCCTTTTTATTGATGGGTAGTGTTCTGTGGCATACTCCACTCTGTTTAGCCATTCTCACATTGAAGTATATTTCAGCTGTTTGCTGGCTTTGGCTATTACAAATAAAGCTGCAATCAACATTCTTGTTCTGGTTTCCGTATGGGCATAGCTCTCATTTCTCTGGAGTGAATACCCAGAAGGACAATTGCTGGATCATTCTGCAAGTGCATATTTAGTTTTGAAGAAACTGCCAAACTCTTTTCCAGAGTGGCTGTCTCAGTTTACACTCCCACCAGCAATTTATGGGACAACAAGTTTCTCTATATCCTTGCCAGTGTTTGGGACAGTCACTATTGTTTATTGTAGCAGTTCTGATAGTCGTATAATGATAACTCCTTGTAGCCATCATTTGCATCTCCCTAATGGCTAGTGGTATCCAACATCTTTTCATGTGCTTATTTGCCATCTGCATATCCTTTTCAGTGAAATGTCTCTTCGTGCCTTTTGTCCAATATCTAATAAAATTGTCATTGTACTGTTGGGTTTTGAGAGTTCTTTATATATTTTTGAGGGATTTGCCATGTATGTCACTTGCAAATATTTTCTCTGAGAATGTAGCTATCTTTTCTTTCTCTTAACAGTCTCCTTCACAGAGCAGTTTAAACTGTGACGAGTCCGATTTATTGAATTTTTTTCTTGTATGGATCATACTGCAGGTTTTGTGTTTTAAGAATACTTCTCTAGGCCGGTGCCGTGGCTCACTAGGCTAATCCTCCACCTAGTGGCGCCAGCACACCGGGTTCTAGTCCCAGTCGGGGTGCCGGATTCTGTCCCGGTTGCCCCTCTTCCAGGCCAGCTCTCTGCTGTGGCCTGGGAGTGCAGTGGAGGATGGCCCAAGTGCTTGGGCCCTGCACCCCATGGGAGACCAGGAGAAGCACCTGGCTCCTGCCATCGGATCAACACGGTGCGCCGGCAGCAGCGCGGCGGCCATTGGAGGGTGAACCAACGGCAAAGGAAGACCTTTCTCTCTGTCTCTCTCTCTCTCACTATCCACTCTGCCTGTAAAAAAAAAAAAAAAAAAAAGAATACTTCTCTATATTAAAGGTTTCAACTTTTTTCCCTTATGTTTTCTTTTCAACGTTTTATGGTTCTATGTTTTATATTTAAATAGATGAACCATTTTTACTTAATTATTTTTTAAAAAGCAGATCTTTAAGTTCAAAGCAAAATAAAGTAGAAGTCGCAGAGATTTCTCATAGATTTCCTGTCTCCACGCAAGCATATACACAAGTTGTGAGGCAACTTTGGAAGTATGTTCTGGTCTCAGATGTCAATGTCTTTAAAACAATGGAAATGTTGTCCTTCTTTGCCTACTCTCTGACGTCTCCTAAATAGGAGGTGAGGTTTGATTTCAAAAGAACTCACTCCTGAAATGATGTATAACTGCAACTTTTAAATAAATTTCATTTTTTAGCAGTGTGAGGTTCATAGCAAAATTTAATGGAAACTATAGAGATTTCCCACATAACTCCTGCCCCAACACATGCAAAGCCTCCCCTATTCACAATCTCAACCAGAGTAGTTCAGTTAGTACAACTGATAAATCCACACTGACACAACATTATCACCCTAAGTACTTTGTTTACATTAGGGTTCATTCTTGGTGCAGTACTTCCAATGGGATTGGGCACATGTAGCCACCACCATATAGAAATTTTTACGGCCTTATAAACCTTCTGTGCCACAACTATTCATACCTCCTGCCCATTCAACTCTTGGCAACTACGTGTTTCTTTATCATCTCCACAGTTTTGCCTTTTCCATAGTGTTTTACACTGTGCAGCCTGTCAGATGGCATCATACAGTGGGTGGATTTTTTAGATCGGCTTTTTGTTTTTTTTTTTTTTTCTTTTCTGACAGGCAGAGTTAGAGAGAAAGAGAGAGAGAGAGAGAAAGGTCTTCCTTCTGTTGGTTCACTCCCCTAATGGCCGCTACAGCTGGGCACTGCTCAGATCCGAAGCCATGAGCCAGGTGTTCTCCTGGTCTCCCAGGCAACTGGGACAGAATCCGGTGCCCCGCCTGGGACTAGAACCCAGGTGCCGGCGCCACAGGCAGAAGTTTAGCTTATTGAGCCGGGGTGCTGGCCAGATTGGCTTCTTTAACTCATTTATGCTCATTTGCTTCTTTTGTGTCTTTTCATGGTTTGACAGCTCAGTTCTTTTTAGTGCTGAACATTATTCCACTCTCTGCATACACCAATTTGCCCCCTCACCCACAGTAGGACATCTTGGTTGCTTCCAAGTTTTGACAGTGAGGAATAAACCTTCACTAAACACCCACATGTAGTTTTTCATGTGGACACGTTTTCAACTCCTTTGGGACTCTAGGATCCTATGGCAAGTGAATGTTTAGCTTTTAGGAAACAGCAAAACTGTTTTCCAAAGTGGCTGTTCCATTCTGCATTCCCACTAACTATTTTTTTTTTATTTTTATTTTTTTACAGGCAGAGTGGACAGTGAGAGAGAGAGACAGAGAGAAAGGTCTTCCTTTGCCGTTGGTTCACCCTCCAATGGCCGCCGCGGCCGGCCGGCGCGCTGCGGCAGGCGCACCGCACTGATCCGATGGCAGGAGCCAGGTACTCATCCTGGTCTCCATGGGGTGCAGGGCCCAAGCACTTGGGCCATCCTCCACTGCACTCCCGGGCCACAGCAGAGAGCTGGCCTGGAAGAGGGGCAACTGGGACAGAATCCAGCGCCCTGACCGGGACTAGAACCCGGTGTGCCGGTGCCGCAGGCAGAGGATTAGCCTAGTGAGCCGCGGCGCCAGCTCCCACTAATTATTAATAGGAGTTGCTGCTTGTTGCTCCACCTCCTCAACAGAATTTGGTGCTGTGTTTTGAATTTTTGCCCATTCTAATAGATGTGCAATAGTGTCTTATTTTTATTTTAATATACATTTCCCTGATAACATATAATGCGGGCTGTCTTTTCACATTTTTATTTGTCATCTGTATATATGCTTTGGTGAGGTATCTGTTTTTGTCTTTGCCTCACTGTTTAGCTCAGGTTTGTTTTTTTTTTTCTTGTGTTGAGCTTTAAGAGTTCTTTCTAAACAGAATTTTAGATAACAGTATTTCATCATGTATATAATTTGGAAATACTTTCTCCCAGCCTGCTGCATGTCTTTTTGTTATGGTTACAGTGTCTTAAGCAGAACAGAACCTTCTCATTTTAATGAAATCCATCTTGTCAATCTATCTTTCCTGGGTCATGCCTCTGGTATGGTACCTAAAGAGTCATCACCAAACCTGTGGTCATCTAACTTTCCTCCTCTGTTATCTTCTAGGAGTTTTATATTTTGGTTTCTTATATTTAGATCTTTGATCCATGAATTAATCTCTACATAAGGCCTCAGGTTGAGACTGCAGTTTTGTTGTTGTTGCTGTTGTTTTGCCTAGGGATAGTCAACTTTTCCAACACTTTTTGTTGAAAAATAATCCTTCCTTTACTTAATTGCTTTAGAACCCTGTCAAAACTAATACGGTTTATTCATGGGCTCCCTATTCTGGTCTATTGATCTCTCTGACTATATATTTCTACGAATGAGACATTACCATAATTATCATAGCCACATAGTTTAAAATTAGGTAAACTGATTACTCACTTTTTAAAAATTGTTTAGCCATTCTTATTTCTTTGCCTTTCAAAATAAATTTCAAATTAAGCTTGTCTATTTCAACAGAAAAATTCTTGCTGGAATTTTAATAGAAATTGCAATGATCTATAGACAAATTTTGGAAAAAAAGACATCTTTCTGCATTGGTTCTTTCAATCCATGAACATGGTATGTCTCCCCATTTATTTGTGTCTTCTTCAGTTCCTTTCATTAGCATTGTGTAGTTTTCAGAATACAAGTCCTGTACAAAATCTGTTATATCTATAGCTACATATTTATTAAATGACCACAAGTGGCATGTTTATTATTTCAATTTCCATGCATTTATTATTCATATTTTGAATAATATTTTTGTATGTTGATTTTTTTATCCTTTAACCTTACTCAACTCACTTATTCTTGAAGGTTTTTTGTAGATTTCTGGGAATTTTCTACATTGGCCATTACATCATCTATAAGTAGGAAGTTTTATTATTTTACAGTCTACATATTTTTACTTCCTTTTCTTGCCTTACCATGGTGGCCAGGACTTCAAAGTATGTGTTGAATTTGAGTAGTAGAGTGACTGCTGGTCAGAGTAATGAGGAATTTTCTTCTGAAGACTTTTAAGGAATTCCAGTAATTATTATCAAAGAGTTTTATCTCCTTCCAGGCTGTACTTTTTGTAGTCTTGTGGAGAGCGAGAACAGCCTTTGTCTGTGCCCATTGACATTTCTGGATTGCCGTCTTCACCAGCATCTAGTATGGAATATTACAGGGTAGTTCCTTGAGTCCTGAGATCTCTAGATGAGCCATCTTCTTTCCACCTTTCAGGGACTTTTTCAGGTTTGTTTGTAATGTCCAGCGTTTTCAGCTGTATTTACTAGGAGGACTAGTAAATGTGCCTATTCCATCTTATATGTAATGGGAATTAAAAGACATTCACTTTTAAAAGATACAAATATTTTCTAATTTCCTTCTCTGAAAAATTCAAAGATGGCTTTCTGAGCATGAGCATCCACTGCTGCTTCAATCAGCAGTCCTGCACTGAAAACAGACACAACGGCTCGGGTCTGCAATTGTTTGATGCCCTGTCACATAGGATTCTGCTCCTGAGAACAGAAAAAGGGCTCAGGCATCTGTTTCAGTCTCAGGAGTTCAACATTGCTCTTTAGATAGTGCCTAACACAAAGGAAACTCTCATGTCAGAGACTCCTAAGTTTGGAAGGCAGTTGGTGACATACACTCTGGGGCACACTGTTCTCCATATACTCTGAAGTCTTGTAATCCAACTCAGAGCCATTGAATAACTGTGTGCAGTATTTACTCAAGAGCCCTCAAACTGACCCAGAATGATCTGTGAGCTTCATATGGAAACTCTAGTCCCCACTTTAAGGCCTGTCTGCATGATAGTGTTTTTTCTCTCCTCTGGGTTCTGATCTCCAATATCTCTCAGTGCCAATGAAACTGATATACAAAAGTGGAAGGGAGATCAAAAAGTCAATGGCCCTGACTTCCTTTACCTGGATGACATCTTCATTTTTCTAAATACTGTTGATAATGTCTCCTCTGTAGGAAGAAGGATGACACAGAGATGAGCCTAATATCATAATTCAAGTTTAAAAAAATGGAATTGATGCTGTCTGGATTACTAAGTTTTCCCAGAAAAAGAGATGATTGCCTATCTTTCAAAGTACATTGCTGCTCAGGCTGTGGGTACTGGGACATGTACAATGGATGTTACAGAACCACAATGATAGACACAAAACAGACCCAGACACTGCTCACATGACCTGAAATACTTTCTAACATTTGGGGGAGGGGCTTCAGTGTCACTCCTAGCTGTGCACTGTCAAACAGAGTAGCCAGTAGCCATGTATAGCTATTCAAATTTAAATAATGATAAATAAACAGAATTAAAAGTCCAGTGCCATAGACACTAACCACATTTCAAGAATTCAATAACCACCTATAGCTAGTAGGTGCTATAGGGAATAGCACAATTCTAGACAGTGGCTGGATAAAGGAGATTCACTTCTCATCTGCTCAGATACCAGGGCATAGACTTTTGTGGTGCCACCATTAAGTAGAGGCCTTACAGGGACAGCCTACTCAGGATGGACCTGCTGCTGTGCCCACTGACCATCATAGTCCATACGTTTGAGCTGAAAAAGTCCAAGCAAGTGTGAGTTTGGTGATTGCTGAACCCCTTTGTGTTCCTGAATCTTCTCTGCCTTGACTTCTGAAGAACCTCACTTTCTGTGCTGGCTAAATATGTTCGTAAATACATGTTGTCAAATATTTTATCCCATATTTTAGGTGTTTAGTTGGGAGAATAGTTCAGGGTACTTTTGTGTCCCACTGCCCAATTTAAGAGTCCCTATCCCTCTTTGATACAGTTGATATCAAATCCCATTTTTCTGCTATGCCAAGCTCTTGTTATAATCCTCAACTTCCTGAATTCTAACTCATCACAGGCTCAAGTGACCATTTCTCCCACCAGAGGTAATTACTTGCTGTCATTGATCTCACTTGTTTTTTCCTCTGTCTCCATATCCTACACTCCTACCCAGTACTTCTCTTCTCTCCCTTTCCGGGGTTTTTTTGCATTAGTTAACCAAAATAATATATCCAATAAGAATAATTCTATTCAGTGTTTTCGATGTTTGGAATAATAGGGACACAGATGAACTCACAGATGTGAGTCATCAGTACAGTGATTTCTAATCAATGGCCAGAAACTTATAGGCCAAACTACTAAACATGCAGCCTTTATGACGGCTTTTGTGACTCTGCGTGAGTATGAATGTCAAGGTTACTGCATCACAGGGGCAGTCAGAGTGAGCCTCCCAGAAACTATCAGAGTACACAGAAAGGATAACCTTATTCGTTCATCAAAAGTCAGCCTGAATTCTATCAGAGTGTTTACCTCTACAAACATCATGCTGGATGCTTTCTAAAGACTGGTGACTGAAGACAAAAGCAAGTATTCACATTGTCATCTTCACATTGTCACCTTGCTCCCAGCCACCATCTCTGGCTGAGGTGCCATGACTCCAATTTACAATCAGGCAGGTGCAAGTTTTAAGAGTAGAGAAATAATAAATAAATAAATGGGAAGTGAATGCAGCCTACTTGGAGACCCATCTAGAAGGGCAGAAGCTTAATTCTGGCTCATAAACTCAAGGAGGCCTTGAGCAGTCTCCATGAGTCACAGGAATCTAGCACAAGCTTCTTGTACTCCACAATTCCATTTTTCACAGATATATGATAAAATGTCTCAAAAGCTAACAGATGCTCAATAGGTTTTTTTTTTTTTATCTGACGTAAGAAGATTTTATTCCAATACCAGCTGCACCAAACCCAACATTTGAAGACAATCCCAGCTCTGTCTCAGCTTTCATCCATAAAATGGAACTGTGACAGTCTTGTGAGTCTTAGGAAAGATGATTCCACAAGACAATGTATCTGAAGGTGCTCCGTACACTGGTACTTGATATAATATTTTAATTGTGAAAAATACATGGAAGCAAAATAAAATGATAAGCAGGATGAGAAAACAGATGTAAATATGCAGTGATGACTGGGGGGCTAAAACCTTTGGCTTAGGGGTAGTAGATATGTATAGGGAGTTGAGTTCAGCTTCTCAGGATCTGTCATATTTGAGCCATCAGAAACATCTGAGACTGTTGAGCATGCCTGTTTGGTTCCATTACACATTTCCTCAAGTTTGGTGGCTTCATGATTCCTGGTTCCCCCCACCAGAACCACTCTGATCACTCCTTTTCATGTTCTCCTTCCCCCACTCTCAGAATGTTATTCAGTGCTATATCCCGGGACTTCTCATGTGACATGTTCTCCTTGGATGCTCCAACAGAACTCAAGACTTCACTTCCTTGTATTGACACTCTTCAATCTTCATTCCTACACCCAGGTCTCTTTTACTGAAGAACAGGCCCATGTATACAACCACCTCTGAGGCAGCATCATTCCTATGTCTTCCAGCGCTTCAAATTTAGCACGACCAGACTTGAATTTGAAACCTTTCCTCCCCTCAAAATGCTTCTGTTTCCATATTTCTCATCTTGGTAAATGGCCCCATCGTCTGCCAAGATGTTTCAAGCAAACCTGATGTTCTCCCTGGGCCTATCCTTTCTCCTCACACACACATATAATCCATCTTTACCACCCACCAGTGCCACCTCCTAAATATCCCTCCATCTCCATGGCCAGTCTCACTGACTAGACCATTATCTGCTCTTGCCTGTGTCATGAAAATGATTGCCTAGTTAGTCTCTCTGATTCTACGGTTAATTCCTTCCAACTCATGCTCCACTTCTTAGCCTGAAGGATCCTACTAACATGACAACCTCATCATATGACTCCTTTACTGGATCTCCACCAACCTTCCCACTGCTCCTCACTGTAAAATTCAAATTCCTTCCTGTGGCTTCAAATTCTCCATTACCTGGTCCCCTCTATTATCTGGTCCTCTTCTTGCCACCTAGCCTCTTCATTCCTTCCCCTAACCACCTTCTCCTCCTCCCTCGTCTAACTCCCTTGACAGATCTTAGTGCACATATCCTGTCATCCCATAAGCCTTTCCTTAGACCAGGTAAGGGACCCCACCAAATATACTGCATGATCCTGAACTTCTCCATTATAATACTTATCAATAGATTCTCCTCCACAGGTTCTCAGCATAGCCATTGACGCAGTAGGTAAAACTGCCCTTCCAGAAGTAGGAAATGGCTCAGGGTTTCTGAAGGCAGTTCCTCACTACATCCACCATGAGAACTGTCACAAATATTGAATTTCCTTAGGAACACAGATAGAGCCACTAGGATTCAAGCAAGCAGAGAGGATTCTCCTTGCATAAAATATGATTTTAATTTGTACAATATGCTCATTTATAATAATAATAGCTACATATGACATGTAATAATAAGTCCCTAAAGCTAACCTAGGGCAAAAATTGAATACAAATTAAAATGGCTCTGCTTCTAGCAATATTAGTATATTGCATTGTGGATTTTTAGCCAAAATTGTGCAGAGTATAGTTGATTAATATTCCAATTAAAATCAGAATGAGACCACAGAAAATTACTAGTTTTCCCCAGTAATGAATAAATAAATGCCTTTCCAATAAGAAAAGGCTTCCAACAGACATCTGGATAGATAAGGCTCTGTCTTCTGCGGAAACCACAGAACAGACCAACCCAGAAGGTCAGGAGGCCTTCAAATGCTGACATCTCTAAATTCTACCCTTTGAATTCCTCTTGACTACAGAAGTAATTTTGGCCTTTGCAGAGTCTTAGACGAAATTGTTTTCTTCCCTTCTGTACTCCAGCATAGAGAAACTGTCCCATTCACATTCTCAAAAGGCCGGTTCAATACGCAATATGATTTTGCCTTTGGCCACAGATGGTTGGAACAGATGTGAATACATTTTACCAAAGTGGGCCAGTTCAAAGGGTACGTGAGGAAAGCAAGCTGAGCTGGAAGGCTAAGTGGGCTTGGAGTCTGTGGGAACTCAGGGAGGGCAGCCACAGTGGCTCATTGCGAGCCTTGGTGAGTGAGCTGGTAGCCAAGTCTATAGAGGAGGACAATGGAACAACCACCACAGTAAATACAGGAAACCAGAGGGACCCATGCAGGAAAGAAAATCAGAGTACAAAGGTTTTCCTGAAATGTTGAAGAGAAATCCTACTTTTCATAAATGGGTTTGAACAGCTTTTTGTTCCTATGCTATTCCTTCGCTATTGGCAGTTTGGCCAATTATGGTCCATGTATGCAGTGGTGGTCCCATAATAAGGGAGCTGAAAATTCCTCTTGCCTATGACGTAACGGGGAGAAATGGCGTAGGTCACATGATTTCCTGCCCATGTTCTTAACGTCACTACTGCCTTGTTACAACCCTGAAAGAGGGCAGAGGTGGTGCCCTGAAGAAAACTGGGGAGATTGTGAAGCTGAGCAGAGCAGTAAGAGTAAGGTGACAGAATCAGGCGACAAAAGAACCTCAGTAACTGGCTAAATCTAACAAGAACAAGGTCCATACAGGGGACGGAAAAGACCCACACTCGGACTGCAGAGAAAAATCGTCTAGAGTTCAGGATGGAAGGTGCACATGGAGAACTGATGGAATGGTGATGCCTGTGGAGATGACTGGGGCGGGGCTTAACCATGAAACACGACTCATGTGGGCTCCATCCATCCTCACGAGTACACTACTGTATGCTAGTACTCAGTCGGGTACTATGAATCCATATATCCAACATAGTATTATGGCTTTCTGAAGATCTAAAAAGCACACAAGGCATCGGTTTCAAAAAAATGTTTGTAAAAAAGAAGGGTTTAAGAGTCCCAAATCCACCAGGCTCACCCCTTGCCCCTTTTGTCTAATCTCTTCACCTAATCTCTGTCACAGCTGCAAGGAACGTCAACTCCTGCTTCTTCTGGGGCTTCCCTTCTCATCCTTTCAAAAAATGTGTTCATTTGCGGCCCCCTAAAAGCAGATTATGAGATAAGGAATTGAGTGCAAATACAATCACAAGCCATTTCAGAATTTTGGTCAATGATGGACCACATAGACAATGGTGGTCTCATAAGGTAATAATGGGACTGGAAGATTTCTACAGCCCAGTGACACCCTAATAATGCATCAATCAGATGTTTGTGATGTTTGTATGACTGCACTGCCAGTCATATAAAATATGAGTTTAGTGCACACAATCATGGATAATACCTAATAGTTGATAATAAGTGCCTATATTACAGGTTTATGTATCTTAATATGTCACACTTTTATTATTATTTTAGAGTATACTCCTATTTATCAAAAAAAGTCTGCTGTAAGGCAGTCTACTGTGTTATGCTGACAACAGCTTCATGTGTGTCTTCACCACATCTCCTGATTGCAACAAGACACCACACTGAGTGGCTGACCTATACCTCCTAGTCTGTGTAAATTCACTCCCTGATGCCCACAGCACAACACAATCACCCAGTTAAGCATTCCTCATGATGCAGCCTTTCCTTAAGCAACACATGACTCTACTTGATCCGGGAGGTGATCCGGGAAACTCCCGGAGAGCGGAGAAGTGGGACAGGAAGGAAGGCAGCCAATGGCGTTACCCAGCAAGTCCCTCCTGGGACAACTGCGGTCCTCAGCGAGGACTCTGGGAGTCAGAAGGAGAAACATACCTCAGAGTCATCTTGATGAAGGAGTGAGAAATCTGGGGCATTTATCCAACAACGCATCTCAGTGACTGTTGAAGGTTGCTTCCAGGACGTCGATTTTCTGGCTTGCCTTGCACTCAGGATGTGTGCTGAGGGCAGATGTAAAAAGCCCTCAGAGATTCCCAGGCACCATGGCAGCAGCCTTTGCCTTCGAGAGGTAAGTTCTGAGGGGATGGGACAGAACACGGATAACGACAAAACCCGAGTTTTCTTCAAGATCTGCCATCCTTCTCCATAGTCGTACTCTCTCAGCTTGGTTTATGGACCAAAATATCGGCTTATTCTCTTTAAAAAAATTTTTTTACTGTTATTTACTTGAAAGGCACAGAGACATAGAGCATTCGTCCATTTGCCAATTCACTCCCCTCAAATCCCTACAACAGCCAGGGCTGAGCCAGGCTGAAGTCAGGAGCTGGGAACTCACCCAGTTCTCCCACGTGGGTGGCAGGAACCCAAGTGCTTCGGCTATCAACTGCTGCCTCCCAGGCTGCACATATGCAGAAAGCTGGAGTCTGAAGCACAGGTAGGACTCACTCCCAGGCACTCTGTTATGGGATGCAGGCATTTTAACCATGTTCCAAATGCCTGCATCAGCTGATATTTTTTCAGCAAGCAGAATATGGCTAACCAGGAACCCATGAGAAAGGAAAAGGTCAGAGATTATGTTGTACAAAGTTCTTTCCACCATGTTGTAGGAGAAACTTCTCTGGCAGAATCTGTGGTCTATCTGCCCTGTATGTGCAGTGCCCTGAGCCTAAGCATCCAGAAACTTTCTTCCAGCAGCAAATCCTAACCAGGTCGTTCGTTTCATTTTCCAACATAATCCAATGAGTCAACAAGGCTCTGAGACACTGAATGAACTGACTGAGAGCAAGATTTTTCCTATTACTTCATAAAGTCCTTGGCTGCTCTCTTTCACACTTGAAATAGGAAATATACATAGGGTTTTTTTTTAATTAAAAAGGATGTTGATTTTTAACTGCACTACAAGAGAAAGAATTTACAACTACCAAAAAATACATATAAATATCAGATTAAAGTCTTCCCGGTGTGTAGATTTTTAAAATCATTTGGAAGCAATAAAGATGAGGTACAATCCATTGCTTTGGAATAACTGTCTCCATGCGCAAGGATATACTACATCTGAACATTTTTTAACAAAAAAGGAAAAATTCTTAGGAGAAGTCTTCTTCACCCTAGAAATATTACTCTTCTTCTTTTCCTTCACTCCCATTCCTAACCCCAGCCTAACCTGCTGACAGTGTCTCTTCCCCATTCATTAGCTCATAAACATAGACATCTTTCCTGACACCTTCCCAGGCAGAGAAGAAATGTGACAGCCTTCCCCCTCATCCTACCCAAACGTGAAACATCAGTTCTTGCTTTACATACTCTTTCCAACACAGTTCCTATAGATGTGGCTGACACATTTCTTTAGTTGCCTATGTCCTTTCCAAGTCTACATCACTATTCCAGACACTATGCTCCTCAGGAAAACTGTCTTAATGATTTTATCCATCTAAAACAGTGGCACATACCACCTGCATTGATTTCACATTGTACAACTTGAGGAGGTGCCATTCATGTAGAATACCTTGCAAATGGGACCCTGGATTGTAAACATAGCTGTGCATAGCAGTGTTCAGAATGAACCCAGGATTTCTGCTCAATGATTACTTTGATAATGAAGTGATTTTTTTCTATGGTAATTATGGCAAACCCACTCACAGTAGGAAAAGCATATGGATTTCCAGAGGAGGGGAGACCTAAAGAGGAGCTAAAAACTAGATGGAAATTCAACAACTAGTGAAGCCTCTCATTTGACCCCAGGTAATCCAAACTCAAAGTGGCTAACTCAGCTTGGATTCTGAGTTGGTTCCAAAATGTGCTAGAATATGTCTTATGTCTCATCACTCTTCATCCTTCACACCCCTTCACCCTACTTTCCCATGCAACTTACCACACACCTGACCATCATTCATAAAGAAACCTAGATCTGGGCATCAAACCAAAGGGCCATGCAGGGAATATAAATGAATAAGCTGAGCCAAGAGTGTGCAGCATGATCTATGGAAGGTTCCTGTCACCTGTGAGAGCAGCCACTACTCAGCCAATCACTGCCCAACAGGTGTGCTGCCTGGGAGTGCACTGGAGGATGTCCCAGGTCCTTGGGCCCTGCACCCACATGGCAGACCAGGAGGAAGCACCTGGCTCTTGGCTTCGGGCCAGCACAGCGCACCGGCCACAACACGCCACTTGGGGGGTGAACCAATGGAAAAAGGAAGACCTTTCTCTCTGTCTCCCTCTCTCCGTCTAACTCTGCCTGTCAAAAAATAAAAATAAAAAAAAAAATATAAAAAAAGGGCAGGGGAATTTTTCATGAATTTCTTTTTTTTATATTTATTTGACAGATAGAGCTAGACAGTGAGGGCGAGAGACAGAGAAAAAGGTCTTCCTTCTGTTGGTTCATCTCCCAAATGTCTGCTACAGCTGGAGCTATGCCGATCCAAAGCCAGGAGCCAGGTGCTTCTTCCTGATCTCCCATGTGGGTGCAGGGGCCCAAGCACTTGGGCCATCCTCCACTGCCTTCCCAGGCCACAGCAGAGAGCTGGACTGGAAGAGGGGCAACCGGGACTACAACCGATGCCCACATGGGATGCCGGCACCGCAAGGTGGAGGATTAACCAACTGAGCCATGGCGCCAGCCCCTCATGAATTTATAATTCTTTGAGGTTGAGTTCCTCTCATGTTCAAGCTGACATCTCAAACCAAAGCCTTCACAGTCCTGGGTAAGGCCATGTTTTGGGAGGAGTGGGTCAGTAGAGTAGATGTGACAGAAGTTACCACAGTTTGACGCATGACAAGAATTCTAAGCTCAGGTAAGACTAATCAGAAGAGCATATCATATCATACTTGCTGACTTGTCTAAGGTCATCTGACCCTCATATTTATTTTGAATACTGACTTTGTGCCTTTTGTCGTGGTAAGTGTTTCACTTCCATTATTCTTGTGTAATCCTCTTAGGAATTCTGTTACTGTCTTTCCTATTTTATAGCTGAAGGAACTAAGATCTTATCAAGAGGCTAAACATCTGCCCATGGTCAGAGTTAAGAAAACTGGAGCCAGGAATCCAACCCAAGTGGCCTGAGTCCACAGCCCTGGTTCTGAACCACAATGCTTCTGAAGCTCTGTCATGCACATCACTTCACTTGAACACCACCAATCCATGGCAGCCAGAGACAAATGGGCAAGCACAGCTCAGATCTCACAGCTGCGATGAGCACATGTTACAAAAGGGCAAGACACAGATGTACAACCTCTGGTTGCTGTAGACAGGTGGAACCTGGAAGAACTGCAGCCCCCACCTTTGTAGACTTCTGAAATACTCCATGGCAACTGTGTCATGCCCACTCTTTGAGCTCTACTGGGTACTTGAACTCATGGGAAGAGCCTCTAGAGAAATGAAATCCCAAGGGCTGAGCCTGAATATGTCCTGGACCTTCTCAGAAATCAGGCTCAAAAGGTAAGGAGCAAATATTCATGAAAATTATACATGCATTTTCCCCTTGACCCAATAACCCCCCCTTCTAGAATTCTGTCCTACTTCTATTCTTACACTCATGAAAAGATTATTTTTTACTGCATGGTCTGTGTCAACAAAAGCTTGGAAAAATTCAATTGCCCGTCGAGAGGGAACTGGTAAAATTATGGTGGGCTTCTGCCATGTGTTCGGTCTGTGTACACGCTGGCAGTTCATCGACCTCTGTTGAGTTTATTTTCTCTGAATAAATTCGGTCTGGCTGCGAATTTGTATTCTGTCTCCTCTCTGTCCTGAGCCCCTTTTTCTTACATTTGGTGCCCTGTATGAGGAGGCACCCATCTGCCTTCTTTTTCTTACATTTGGTGTCCCATGTGAGAAGGGAAGCAGAAGATCCAGTCTCTGGGTAAGAGCTGGGATCCCCTACTCTTCCTCCAAACTTTTATTCTCCTTTCTGGACTCTTTCCACTTTTTACTGTCTCTGCCCCTCCCCCATACCTTCTCTTTCTTAAAAACCCCTTTTTCCCTTCTGGCCTGGATGGCCCTGAGAGATGCCTCTCCAGAACACCTTCTCATTCCCACTTGCACTTCTCATTTCCCAATGAATTTACAGCCAGAGTCTTTGCCAGATCCCATCGCTACATGCCCACACCGGACCTAATTCTCAACCCATTGGATTGGTAAGAGAGGTCCATGTGGCCCCCAACTCACTGGGGCAGTGCTTCTGACTGGTTCATCCCCTCTTTGAGGGCCTGAGGTGTTAGGGCAGTTTCCCTCACTCAGGGAAACACTCACCCGCCACAGCTTAGAACTGAGCTGCTGGTCTAAGCGTGGGGATTCTCGCTCTCTCCTCTGAGAGAACTTAGGTTCTCGGTTGGGGTGATTCTTTCCAGGGGACACCCTGTGAAAGGACCTTCTTCCCTCAGACCATATTTTGTTTAATCCGTGTGTTCCAAATTTCGACTCCCCTCTGGCCTGCCTCTTAAAAGACTTGTACAAGCTGGGCCTGAAGGGGGAGGTAAAGCAGAGGTGATTAATGCATCTCCACACTAAAATTTGGCCTCAGTATAAATTGGACAATGGTTCTAATTGGGCATATTTATCTCAAAATAATCTAAGATGTGGGGCCAGTGCTGAGGCACAGCGGGTTTAAGCCCTGGCCTGAAGCAACGGCATCCCATGTGGGTGCTGGTTCGAGTCCCGGCTGCTCCTCTTCTTTCCCAGCTATGGCCTGGGAAACCAGTGGAGGATGGCCCAGGTCCTTAGGCCCCTGCACCCGTGTGGGAGACCCAGAAGAAGCTCCTGGCTGCTGGCTTCGGATCCACGCCGCTCTGGCTGTTGCAGCCATCTGGAGAGTGAACCAGTGGATGAAGACCTCTCTCTCTGTCTCTGCCTCTCCCTGTAACTCTGTCTTTCAAATAAATAAAAATCTTTTTAAAAAATAATAATCTAAGATTTTAATAACTATACACAGAGAAATGGCAAATGGTCAGAGGCCCCCTACATCCCAGTCACTGTCCTCCTCCGAGGTCACCTTGCCTCATCCCAAGCCCTCAGGCAGGAGGAAGGCTTGGAGCCTCCTCTTGAACGCTCGACTTTCCCTTCTACTCTCCCTCTTTCCTCAGGGGTGCTCGGCCTGCCCCCGTCTGGCTCTTCCACACTCCCCCTCAGTGGCAACCGAAATGGCCTGGCTCCTTCCTGGCCCCTCCCCTCCTCTGCCCTGCCACTCTCTGCTCTTGGGCCCAGAATGTTTATTGCTCTGGAAAGCCCTGCTGCACCGGGGACATTCCACCCTCCTGAAGCAATGCACTGTACAGGTCACATAGGAGCCTTTCGCACACATTCCTGCCCACCTTATCAGGGTCCGGGCAGGGCTCTGCACCTCCCCCAACAAGCAGCTGCAGAGAGGACTCTGCCTGTTGTCCAAGTACAAGGAAGCCTGACTTCAGCACCTGCACCCCCAACACTACCCTCCGTCTGGGCAAGCTCAGCGCCGACTCGCCCTTTACCACTCCCCATTTTTGTCTTCCCTAAAATAAAGTCTTCTTTGTTTTTAACTTTTATTTAGTAAATATAAATTTCCAAAGTACAGTTTGTGGATTACAATGGCTTCCCCCCCATAATTTCCCTCCCACTCGCACCCCTCCCATCTCCCGCTCCCTCTCCCATTCCATTCACGTCAAGATTCATTTTCAATTATCTTTATATACAGAAGATCAATTCAGTATATATTAAGTAAAGATTTCATCAGTTTGCACCCACACAGAACATAAAGTGTAAAATACTGTGTCAGTACTAGTTACAGCATTACTTCACATTGGACAACACATTAAGGACAGATCGCACATGAGAAGTAAGTACACAGTGACTCCTGTTGTTGACCTAACAATTTGACACTCTTGTTTATGGCGTCAGTAATCTCCCTAGACTCTAGTCATGAGTTGCCAAGGCTATGGAAGCCTTTTGAGTTTGCTGACTTCAATCTTATTCCGACAGGGTCATAGTCAAAGTGAAAGTTCGCTACTCCCTTCAGAGAAAGGTACCTCCTTCTTTGATGGCCCATTCTTTCTACTGGGATCTCACTCACAAAGATCTTTCATTTAGGTCTTCTTTTTTTTTTTCAGAGAGTCTTGGCTTTCCATGCTTAAAATACTCTCATGGACTCTTCAGCCAGATCCAAATTCCTTAAGGGCTGATTCTGAGGCCAGAGTGCTGTTTAGGGCATCTGCCATTCGATGAGTATACTGTGTATCCCACTTCCAATGTTGGATCGTTCTCTCCCTTTTTGATTCTATCAGTTAGTATTAGCAGACACTAGTCTTGTTTGTGTGATCCCTTTGACTCTTAGACCTATCAGTATGATCAATTGGGAAATGAAATTGATCACTTGGACTAGTGAGATGGCATTGGTACATGCCACCTTGATGGGATTGTATTGGAATCCCCTGGCACATTTCTAACTCCACCTTTTGGGGCAAGTCCGAATGAGCATGTCCCAAATTGTACATCTCCTCCCTGAGAAGAGTGGGAATAACCACTCTTATATTTAACAGAGATCACTTTTCAGTTAAAATTTAAACATCTAAGAATAATTGTGTGTTAATCACAGAGTTCAACCAATAGTACTAGAACAAAAAAAAATACTAAAAGAGATAAAGTATTACATTGTATATCAACAGTCAAAACAAGGGCTGATCAAGTCACTGTTTCTCATAGTGTTCATTTCACTTCAACAGGTTTCCCCTTTGATTCTCAGTTAGTTGTCGCCGATCAGGGAGAACATATGATATTTGTCCCTTTGGGACTGGCTTAATTCACTCAGCATGATGTTTTCCAGATTCCTCCATCTTGTTGCAAATGACCGGATTTCACTGTTTTTGACTGCTGTATAGTATTCTATAGAGTACATGTCCCATAGTTTATCCAGTCTACTGTTGATGGGCATTTGGGTTGGTTCCAGGTCTTAGCTATTGTGAATTGAGCTGCAATAAACATTAATGTGCAGACCTCTTTTTTGTTTGCCAATTTAATTTCCTTTGGGTAAATTCCAAGGAGTGGTATGGCTGGGTTGCATGATACGGTTATATTCAGGTTCCTGAGGAAATCTCCAGACTGACTTCCATAGTGGCTTAACCAATTTGCATTCCCACCAACAGTGGGTTAGTGTCCCTTTTTCCCCACATCCTCCCCAGCATCTATTGTTGGTAGATTTCTGTATGTGAGCCATTCTAACCAGGGTGAGGTGAAACCTCATTGTGGTTTTGATTTGCATTTCCCTGATTGCTAGTGATCCTGAACATTTTTTCATGTGTCTGTTGGCCATTTGGATTTCTTCTTTTGAAAAATGTTTATTGAGGTCCTTGGCCCATCTCTTAAGTGGGTTGTTTGTTTTGATGTTGTGGAGTTTCTTGATTTCTTTGTAGATTCTGGTTATCAACCCTTTATCTGTTGCATAGTTTGCAAATATTTTTTCCCATTCTGTCAGTTGCCTCTTCACTTTCCTGACTGTTTCTTTTGAAGTACAGAAACTTCTCAATTTGATGTAATCCCAATAGTTAATTTTGGCTTTGACTGCCTGTGCCTCCCGGGTCTTTTCCAAGAAGTCTTTGCCGGTACCTATATCTTGCAGGGTTTCTCCAATGCTCTCTAATAATTTGATGGTGTTGGGTTGTAGATTTAGGTCTTTAATCCATGTTGAGTGAATTTTTGTGTAAGGTGAAAGGTAGGGGTCTTGATTTATGATTCTGCACGTGGAAATCCAATTTTCCCAGCACCATTTATTGGATAGACTGTCCTTACTCCAGGGATTGGTTTTGGATCCTTGATCAAATATAAGTTGGCTATAGAAGTTTGGGTTGATTTCTGGTGTTTCTATTCTGTTCCATTGGTCTATCCATCTGTTTCTGTACCAGTACCATGCTGTTTTGATAACAACTGCCCTGTAGTATGTCCTGAAATCTGGTATTGTGATGCCTCCAGCTTTGTTTTTGTTGTACAAGATTGCTTTAGCTATTTGAGGTCTCCTGTGTCTCCATATGAATTTCAGCATCATTTTTTCTAGATCTGAGAAGAAGGTCTTCGGTATCTTGATTGGTATTGCATTGAATCTATAAATTGCTTTTGGGAGAATGGACATTTTGATGATATTGATTCTTCCAATCCATGAGCATGGAAGATTTTTCCAATTTTTGGTATCCTCTTCTATTTCTTTAAGGTTTTGTAATTTTCATGTAGAGATCTTTAACTTCCTTGGTTAAGTTTATTCCAAGGTATTTGAATGTTTCTGTAGCTGTTGTGAATGGGATTGATCTTAGAAGTTCTTCTCAGCCGTGGCATTGCCTGTGTATACAAAGGCTGTTGATTTTTGTGCATTGATTTTATATCCTGCTACACTGCCAAACTCTTCTATGAGTTCCAATAGTCTCTTAGTAGAGTTCTTTGGGTCCCCTAAGTAAAGAATCATATCTGCAAAGAGGGATAGTTTAAGTTCTTCCTTCCCAATTCGTATCCCTTTAATTTCTTTTTCTTGCCTAATAGCTCTGGCTAAAACTTTGAGAACTATATTGAATAGCAGTGGTGAGAGTGGGCATCCCTGTCTGGTACCAGATCTCAGTGGAAATGCTTCCAACTTTTCCCCCATTCAATAGGATGTTGGCCATGGGTTTTTCATAAATTGCTTTGATTGTATTGAGGAATGTTCCTTCCATACCCAGTTTGCTTAGAGTTTTCATCATGAAAGGGTGTTGTATTTTATCAAATGCCTTCTCGGCGTCTATTGAGATAATCATATGGTTTTTCTTCTGCAGTCTGTTAATGTGGTGTATCACGTTGATTGTTTTGTGAACATTGAACCATCCTTGCATACCAGGGATAAATCCCACTTGGTCTGGGTGGATGATCTTTCTTTTTTTTTTTTTTTATATTTTATTTAATGAATATAAATTTCCAAAGTACGACTCATGGGTTACAATGGCTTCCCCCCCCATACCATCCCTCCCACCCACAACCCTCCCCTTTCCCACTCCCTCTCCCCTTCCATTCACATCAAGATTCATTTTCGATTATCTTAATATACAGAAGATCAGCTTAGTATACATTAAGTAAGGATTTCAACAGTTTGCTCCCACACAGAAACATAAAGTGAAAAATAATAGATGATTTTTTTTAAATGATGATGAAATCAGATCAGACCTATTGTCATGTTTAATCCCAGTGAGAGTCAAGTTGGGAATTGATAATTTCTTTTTCTTTTTTTTTTACAGAAGATCAGTTTAGTGTACATTAAGTAAAGATTTCAATCGTTGGCACCCCCATAGAAACACAAAGTGAAATATACTGTTTGAGTACTTGTTATAGCATTAAGCCTCAGTGTACAGCACATTAAGGACAGAGATCCTACATGAGGAGTAAGTGCACAGTGACTCCTGTTGTTGACTTTACAAATTGACACTCCTGTTTATGGCATCAGTAATCTCCCTATGCACCAGTCATGAGTTTCCAAGGCTATGGAAGCCCCTTGAGTTCTCCGACTCTTATCTTGTTTAGACACGGTCATAGTCAAAGTGGAGGTTCTCTCCTCCCTTCAGAGAAAGGCACCTCCCTCTTTGAAGACCTGTTCTTTCCACTGGGATCTCACTCACAGAGATCTTTTTGCCAGAGTGTCTTGGCTTTCCATGCCTGAAATACTCTCATGGGCTTTTCAGCCAGATTGGGTGGATGATCTTTCTGATGTGTTGTTACATTCTATTGGCCAGAATTTTATTGAGGATTTTTGCATCTATGTTCATCACGGTTGTTGGTCTGTAATTCTCTTTTAATGCTGCATCTTTTTCCCGCTTAGTTATTAAGGTGATGCTGGCTTCATAGAAAGAATTTGGGAGGATTCCCTCTTTTTCAATTGTTCTGAATATTTTGAGAAGAATTGGAGTTAGTTCTTCTTTAAATGTCTGGTAGAATTCAGCAGTGAATCCATCTGGTCCTGGGCTTTTCTTTGTTGGGAGGGCCTTTATTACTGTTTCAATTTCTGTCTCAGTTATGGGTCTTTTCAGGTTTTCGATGTCTTCCTGGTTCAATTTAGGTAGGTTGCATGTGTCCAGGAATCTGTCCATTTCTGATAGGTTTCCCTGTTTGCTGGCATACAAGTCCTTGTAGTAATTTCTGATGATTCTTTTTATTTCTGTAGTGTCTGTTGTTATGTTTCCTTTTTCATCTCTGATTTTATTGATTTGGGTCTTTTCTCTTCTTTCTTTAGTTAGTTGGGCCAATGGGGTGTCAATTTTGTTTATTTTTTCAAAAAACCAGCTCCTCGTTTGACTGATTTTTTGTAATTTCTTTGGATTCAATCCTGTTGATTCCTTGTCTGATTTTAATTATTTCTCTTCTCCTACTAGATTTGGGTCTGGTTTGCTGCAAATTTTCTAGATCCTTTAGATGAACTGAAATCTCATTTATTGGTGCCTTTCCAATTTCTTGATGTAGGCACCTATTGATATAAACTTTCCTCTTAACACTGCTTTTGCTGTATCCCATAAGTTTTGGTATGTTGTGCTGTTATCGTCATTTACTCGCAGAAAATTTTTTGATTTCTCTTTTGATTTCTTCTATGACCCATTGTTCATTCAGGAGCATGTTGTTCAATCTCCATATGTTTGCATATGTTCTAGGGGCTCCTGATTTGCGATTTCCAACTTCATTCCTTTATGGTCTGAGAAGCTGCATGGTATGATTCTGATTCTTTTGAATTTGCTGAGACTTGCTTTATGGCCTAGTATGTGGTCAATCCTAGAGAAGGTTCCATGTACTGCTGAGAAGAATGTAAATGCTTCTGTGTAGGATGAAAAGTTCTGTAGATATCTGTTAGATCCATTGGGCTATAGTGTTGTTTAAATCTACTGTCTCCTTGTTGATCTTCTGTCCTGTTGATCTGTCTATTTCTGAGAGTGGAGTATTGAAGTCCCCCAGTACTATTGTATTGCAGTCTAAGTCTTCCTGTAAGTCCCTTAACAAGTCTTTTAAATAAACCGGTGCCCTGTAATTAGGTGCATATACATTGATAATAGTTATATCGTCTGGTTGAATTGATCCCTTAATCATTATATAGTGCCCCTCTTTGTCTCTCTTAACAGTTTTTGTGTTGAAGTTTATTTTGTCCGATATTAAGATGGCTACGCCTGCTCTTTTTTCATTTCTGTTGGCATGGTATATCTTTTTCCAGCCTTTCACTTTCAGTATGCATGCATCTTTGTTGGAAAGATGTGTTTCTTGTAGGCAGCAAATAGATGGGTTTTGTTCCTTAATCCATTCAGGCAATCTGTGTCTGTTAACTGGGCATTCAGACCATTAACGTTCAATGTGACTATTGATAAGTAGTAACTTTGCCCTGCCATTTGCCAAAGATATTTTCTACTACATACTCTGAACTTCCTGTGATCTTTTGCTGTGAGGTTTCCTTCCTTTACCTTCTTTCATATTGATGACCGTGTTTCTGTGTTTCTGTGTGCAACACATCTTTAAGCATCTTTTGCAGGGCTGGACGAGTGGCAACAAATTCTTTCAATTTCTGTTTGCTATGAAAGGTCTTTATTTCACCTTCATTCACAAATGAGAGCTTTGCAGGATATAATATTCTGGGCTGGCAGTTTTTCTCTCTTAGTACCTGGGCTATGTCTCACCATTCCCTTCTAGCTTATAGGGTTTCTGATGAGAAGTCAGCTGTGAGTCTAATTGGGGATCCTCTGAGAGTAATCTGACGTTTCTCTCTTGAACATTTTAGAATCTTTTCTTTATGTTTCACTGTGGAGAGTTTAATTACAACGTGTCGTGGTGAGGATCTCTTTTGGTCATGTTTACTGGGGGTTCTATGAGCTTCCTGTACTAGGATGTCTTTGTCCTTCTCCAAACCTGGGAAGTTTTCTGCTAGTATCTCACTAAAAAGGCCTTCTAATCCTTTCTCTCTCTCCATGCCTTCAGGAACTCCTAGAACCCGAATGTTGGGTTTTTTAATAGTGTCCTGTAGATTCCCAACAATATATTTTAGATTTCTAATTTCCTCTTCTTTTCTTTGGTTTGACTGTATACTTTCCTGTGCTCTGTCTTCTAAGTCCGATATTCTCTCATCTGTTTCACTAACTCTGTTTTTAAGGCTCTCTAATGTGTTTGTCATTTGATCTATTGAGTTCTTCATTTCATTTTGATGTCTCTTCACTACCACACTTTCCTGTTCTACTAGTTTCTGCATTTCATTTTAATTCCTCCTTAAGATTTCATTTTCTCTAAGGAAATTTTCTATCCTGTCCAGTAAGGACTTCCGCAGCTCAACCATTTGTTTATGAAAACTTCTAATTGTTCTTATCATAAATTGTTTTAAATCAGTATCTTTCATTTCTTCCATCTCATCATCTTCATAATCTTGGCTTGGGGTGTCTTGTTCATTTGGGGGTGTCATAATGTCTTCCTCGTTCTTGTTTCCTTGGTTTCTGCATTTGTTGCTTGGCATTGTGGAGATATGCTTTGGATTCTTCTTCCCTCGCTGTGGTGTTTTTTCTTGTTATACTACGACTGTATTAAGTGGACTGTCTGCTTTTGATGGAGCCTTAGAGGCTTGAGATGGGTGTGGCCTGAGAGCTCTGTTTGGTTCCTTAGGGTTAAGGGTGTGCCAAAAGTGACACTCCCAGGTTAGGTGGGGTAAACCTCTCTCTCTTTCTTTTTTTGATTCAGAAGGGAAGTAATTCTGCACAGCTGAGCAGAATTGAAGGTAGTTAGCAAGCAAATGATATACCCACAGGAGCCAGAGATCGGAAGCTCTTTCCCAACGACCACACAGGGAATCTGTACTGCCCTCAGTGTGGGCTCAAATTCTCCTTCAGTCTCCCACTGGGTTGCCAAGGTTACCAAATTTTAGCATCTCTGGAGAGTACTCATGTGAATTCCGTGAGTTCTCTCCCCCTCTCCCCCACTGTCTTTTTTTTTTTTTTTCACAGTCTCAGTTCATTAGCACCACACATTCACTAGGTCCTAATCTCCTGTTATTTCACACACACACCCGCCCAGAGTCAGGTTTTTCTGCTTGGCTGAGGGCAGCTGCAGACCTGAAGTTGCCCTGCTTATGACATATGTCCAAAATGGCACCTGCTCTTTGTCTTGCTGGCCTTTGAGAGGTGAGCAGAGAGAAACTTGTGTCCGTATCAGTCACTTTTTTTTTCTCCTCTCTCTTCTAGTTAGCCTGGTGAACTTTTCCCCACGGGGTTTCAAGCCTTCTTCCCTCTAGTCTCCTCTTTCCGCTTGCCCACTGGTGTCTCAGGCTATTGAGGTTTGGCTCACCTCGCGTTCCAGTGCTGGTGTGTGGATTCTGCCACTGGTGTCCCGAACCGTGGGCTCCCACGCTCTCCACGCAGGTCCACTGTGAATCACTAGTTCCGGAAAAGTTTCCTCTGCTGTTTCTTCCCCTACTCTTCCTTGAACCTGCAGTATCTCCACTTTTATTAAACTGTCTCTCCACGGACTATCAGTGTGCTCCCTTCCTATTTCACCATCTTGCCGCTCTCTGTCAAAATAAAGTCTTCTTTGACTTGCCATCCCCTCTTCTTCTATGAACACTAAAATCCTAAAACTTAACATAATGTCGCACAAAGACGACACCTTTGCTCCAGCCACCTCCAGGGCTAGCAAAGAAAAACTCCACAACAGTCCCGAGCAACTTCGCTCCAAAGAATGCTCCATGCCTAGCCTTCTTCTGTCTTTGCCCCTGCCCTTCTAGTGGCAGCCAAAATCTCTTTGCTGATAACTGAGACTGTTTCGTTGCTCTCTTGAAAAGTACTATGCGTGTGTACATGGGAAAATGGATTATGAGCTCTGTTTTAATTCGCTTACACTTGTGTTAGATATTCAAGAAGTATTTCCAACTACATGTACTCTTAAAATTTATAGAAGGCATTAGACCTTTTGGTAAATGTTTTTGTAAGTTATTTGACAGCTAAAATTGCTTACTAAGTTTTCACTTGATATTAAGCAATCCAGGAAACCTGACTTGTTCCCTTATTCCTCTCTTCTCTTCAAGGTGGGAAACTGAGTCTATCCAGAAGGACTCTGCATCAGGATGTACAGTTTGAACTTTAATACTTATGTAAGACAGCATGGGTAAGGTGGTCTTAATGTCTGATCTTACCTAGAAGGACATAGCTTTCCCCATTGGCATTGTCTTATCTAACAGGAAGAATATTGTCATAACATGCCTGCAACACAGATTTCTAGCTCATGCCAGCAAAGCTTAGGGAGAGGGTTGAGCGCCCCCTTGGCTGACATTCCTAAAGGCTTCCTCTGTGTTCTACTTTAACAGAGACCAGGAGAAGAGGCGTGAGGGAGCAATGCAGGGATGGGTGGCAGGCCAATTAATGGCTGCCTTTCACACTGCTCTGCCATCAAGGAGACTCAACAAGGCCAGGCCACCCCCAAATGGCACCAGTTTTCAATATGAGGAGTTGGGGCATTGGGCAAGCAGCTGTCAGCTCTGCCAAGAGCCAGGCCATTGGAAATGGAACTGCCCTAGGGGTTGAATGACTCCTGGGTCCAAACTGCAGACCCTGTTGGCCCCAAGCTTAAAAAGGCCTTCACTCTGCCCAGTTTCCAAAGTAACCACCGTTGTCATTAGGGTGACAGCCTAGGGTCAGTAACAATCCAGGCAAAGCAGTAGATTTGCTTTTAGAGATGCCACTACTAACCTCCTATGCAGGCCAGCTCTTCTCCCAGGCCAGCTAGGTAATGGAAGTCAACAGGGTGCCTTCCCTAAGGAGGTTCACACCTCCCTTACGATGTCTCATCTAGTCCCACAAGTGAAGGGATATATAGGTCTGGATCTCATATATACCTGGCCAGGCCTTAATGCCCATCTGATTTTTTTCAAGCCGCTCCTGTCAGTTTCTTTCTGCCTCTCAATGGGAAAACTCCCTCCTGGCTTAGACAGCACCTTTCTTAGGTCCTCTAATAATGACTCTGTCCTTTAATCTGCTAATTAGATTCATTTGCTCCAAGCAATAAAATTCTAGATGACCACGCACATGAAACCTTGAACAGAGACAGTTTCAGTGAGCTAATGCTGCAGCCCCCTCAAGAGGCCATCTGCTGGAACCCTGTCTTGACCATGGGTCCCCACTCCACCCCTACTCAGCATGAAGAACTCAGCTTTAGTCCTTGCCCAACCCCCTGACAGCAGCCAGGGTTTCCATAATCAGGGAGGAAATAAGAGAGCCCAGGACTAGAAGCAGACTAGACGAACTCTATCCTATGGTGCCTTGCTACATTACACACTAAACAAAATAAGGGCATTCTTTCTCTTCGGCAACCAGGCATACGGAGAGCACACTTGCTTGTCTATTTTCCTCCTGTCCTCCTTTTGGCCATTTTTCCACCATGGGCAATGTTTCTAATTTCTTCTTTTATCCTCATAATCATAGTGCTCCTATGATTAACATTTCAAAAGTCCTTATGGGAGCAGATGATTGCTATATCCCAAGCCATCACACAGGAACAGCACAAGACTGCTCTTCTTCGCTCAGTCTGATCTAGAGTATAGACACCCTGCCCTGCATCAACGCCCCATATCAGCAAGGAGTAGCCAGAAAGAAACCAGCTCCGCTTCTTATCCATATGCAGAGTCAGGATTGATGGAACAAGGACACAAGCCTCACCCATTTCAGGTTCTTGCTACCCCTGCCTTCTTTCAAAAGACCAGTTCAGTCTCACACCCTGTGTTGTTCCCCACCCCACCCCTGCACCCTTCCCCAGGTTTGGAAGCCCGCGGGCCAAACCTGAAGAACCTGTAAGGGGAAGCTCATCTCCACCTGCTGTCTCCCACCCCCAATCCCAGCCCACCTAAGATATAAAAAGGCCCAGCCTGCTGGGATCTGGGCTTCTGCCACATGTTGGGTCTGTGAGCATGATGGCATGGTAGGTTGGTTGACCTCTGTGAGTTTATTTTCTCTGAATACATTAGGTCTGGCTGTGAAAAAAAAATTAATTATGGTAGCCATTTAATAAATACTACATAGCTGCAAAAAAGAATTAAGAAGTATTCTATGTACTGATATGGAATAATACGTGAGATTGATTGCTAAATAGAGAATGTAGGAGGCACTTATTATGCCTTTTTTTTAACTTATTATGCCATAGCACCAGCCCTAGAAGAGGTTTTCAATAAGTTATCTTTCGTGCAAGGAAAGAACAGACACATATTCATATTTATATATGTAAGCTCGTATGTATGAAGGGTCTTCAAAAAGTCAAAAAAAGCAGGTTAGAAAAAAACTATGAACGTCAAATTTTTTGGTGCCAATATAAATTTACTTTAGTTCCATTTTCCATGAACTTTATGAAGTACCCTCAAGTATATTATATACATGTATGAGAAGCTAATCAAGATCGTGACCCTTTAGTGTGTTAGGGGGGGAAGCAGGGCACATTCAGGCAGAGGTAGAAATGAGCAGTATACATCTTTTCATAATGTCTGGATTTTTGAGTAATACAAACTAATCACCTATTCAAAAATGGATGACCATCTTGAACTCCAACTAAAGATGATTCAAACCTTTTAAGAGTATCAACTGCCAAGTCAGGTCATAGACAAGTATGTGACTATACACACACACACATATACACACACACATACATACATACATTCACACAAACCTGGGGAACATCTTCTTTGCCTTCCCCGCTCCATTGCTCAGACTTGGAGTGTTCCATCTATTATAGACTGAACGTGTCCTCAAATTCATACACTGAAGCCCTTAACCCCAACATGATGGATCTGGATATGAGGCCTTCAGGAGAGATAATTAGAGGGTAGATCAAATTACATGGCTAGGACTGCCACCATTATATAAGAAGAGATACATAATCTTATAACCTCCTATAAGAAGAGATGTGAGAGGATCGCTGTCTCCCTCTCCCCACACCTCACACAAAGAAAAGCTCAACAGCAAAACAACGTCCACCTACAAGACAAGAGGTCTGAGAATCAAACTACCTTCCCAGCACCTAGACCTTAGACATTCCCACCTTCACAACTGTGAGAAATAAGTGTCTGTTGCTTAAACCACCCAGTCTACAATATTCTCTTAGAGCAATCTGACAAGGTAAACATTTATTTCTTGCTCACACACCTGGGTGTTCAAGTCTGCAGAAGGCTCTCCTCCACGTGGTCAGAGAGCAGGATCCTTCCATCTGGTGCCCTTCCACCCCCTCCCATTTTCTAAGGCCTAGATGCCATCTGTGTCCAACTAGCCAAAGAAAAGTAAGTGCAGGGTGGACACACATGCTCATATGCTTCCTAAAAGCCTTAGCCCAGAAGTATCACCCATCACTTCCTCTCAGATTCTATTGGTAGAAACATGCCACATGTCCATGTCAAGGGCAAGGTGGGGCTTGGAAATGCATTCCCTGGCTGGGCAACTTCTTCCATCCTAAACATTTACTATGGAAGGGGAGACTAGACAGTTACTCGTCTCTCCCACCCTCTTTTTTCCATTACTGAAGGAACTCTGGGAGAGTTACCAGGCATCATTCATCCAGTAAACCTTTTCAAGGAATCCTTACGAAGTCCTTAATGATATAAAGGAGACTTTGATGTGGCCCCAAAGCAGCCCATCTCCAATTGGAATGATGAAGGCAGACTCCAGAGAGCCACAGGAGTGAACTGGAGATCCCACTTTCACTGAGCCTCCATGTGGCCCAGGACAGAAACCAGAATCACCTTTCCCATCACCCACCTTCGATTCTCTTCTTCTTATTTCCTTGTTCCCTTATGATTGTCTCTGTTTGGTTTATCTCCTATTTATGGCAAAAAAGGGCCTTCAGTGACCAACTGAGTGACTCCAAAGTCAGCACTTATTCCACAGAAATGGCTTCTTCATGGCTTATAAGGCAAATGCAAATCGTCCCCGTAACCCTGTCTGTCCCGTACCTTCAACAGTGCTTACATATATGTGCACATAAAAACCCACGCATACACAGTGGTGTGGTAGCTGTGATGCAGCACTCACTGGGTCCACACACAAGGGAGACAGACAGGACACTGTGTAGGAATGAAAGGAGAAACACATCAACAGATATCTGAGGGGGCAATGATTAGGGATAGATTTTGAGGTGAAAAACTCTGCCAAGACTCAAAGCAAAAGAGATAGAGCCCAGTCCAGGAATTCAGCAGGTGGAGACTGTTGCATTGAACTACAGAAAACAACATAAAAATTCTACCAGACCACATAACTTGAGAAGTCACTTCCCTGTCACCAAAGATCTACTTAGTTATTTATAAACATCAGATGCACTCATGATGCAAATACGTTTTCCTCCCAGAGAAGCTACATTTCTTAGATAGCATTTTCTTCAGTTCCCTCCTTGTCTTTTGTTTTTTAAAGATTTATTGTCATTTATTTGAAAGGCAGGGTTACAGAGAAAGATGGAGAGACACAGACAGAGGTCTTCCATCTGCTGCTTCACTCCCCAGATGATCACAATGGCCAGGACTGGGCCAGGCCAAAGCCAGAAGCAAGGAGCTTCTTCCAGGTCTGTCACATAGGTGGCAGGGGCCCAAGGACTTGGGCCATCTTCCACTGCTTTCCCAGGCACAATAGCAGGGAGCTGGATTGGAAGTGGAGCAGCTCAAACCAGCACCCAAATGGGATGCCAGTGCTGCAGGCACTGGTTTACCCTGCTGTGCCACAGTGGCCCCTCTCCCCCATCTTATTAAGAAAAAAAAATGCAGTCACCAAGCATGGTTTCTGTTTATTCATTTGTTCATCCAACAAACATTGGCCGAACCCTTACCAGGCACGGAGGATACAGAGGAGAAAGGGCAGATGAGATCCCTGCCCTCCCAGTCCTACCACAGAAGCAGATGTTAATCAAATGATGGCAAACACAGGAATACACATCTCTAAGAATAAAGGAGGCCACAAGAGAGTAGGGTTTGCTGGAGGTGGGGCTTCAGAGAGGGCTTCTCTGCCTAAGGGACACCTGAGCTGGGAATAGATCTTCAAAAAGTCTGACCACCCAAACATCAGCGATTTCCTCTAAGAGACATGACAAGTAAGCTGATAATGTCTACTTGTCTGTTCTGTGTCAGGTACTGGGCTGGGCCATCTCTCTATGTGGTGTCAGTTTCTTCTGTCCAAAGTGCTTTCAGGCAGGTGATCTGCTGCACCGTTTTCACTGCTTAGGAAACAAGCTTCCAGAAGTTCCAGCAGCCTGATTGCACCTGATGCTGCCTAAGAGGCAGCTCAGGGGGTCCCACCAAGACCCAGAGAAGACAGGGCTGCTTGGCAGGAAAGTCGGGAAGAGACTCGGCACCTGCTGGGGAGGAAGAGTGGCTGCACCCAGGTGTGGTCACATGCCTAAATGCCCAGAAATGGACATGTCGAGAAATCATAACCATGTAGGCTGGAACCACCACACATGCCTCCCAGGCAGTGCACACAGGCCACCAGCAAAACAGCTCAGCCCGGGAGAGGGCCTGTCCTTTTGTACAGATTTCTATCAGCGCGATCTGGGACTCGACAGCATTTGACCTCTCCTGCTGAGTCCTTCCCAGTTCCCATCATCGTTCCTGGCAGGACTCTCAACCTCCCATAAAAAGCAAAGTGTGACCTATTTTAAAATCCCTCAAGGGAAAGAGTCAGCGGGTTGCCTTGGCAACCAGTGTGGGGCTCTTTTAGGAGACCTGTTTGGTTCTTCCTTTGGTCTAACCTACTTCCGCCCTGATGTAATTCAAAGCTCATGGGTTGGATTCTCAGGGGTGGAGGAGCAGAGAGAAAATGACTTCCCCACAACCACACCCTCCCACGGGTCCCTGGAGAAAGGGCAGGAGAAGAGAAGAGGACGTGACAGAGGAAATCTGGGAGGGCACGCTCACCCAGAAATGGGGGTGGAGAGGCAGGGGCCTGGGCAGTTCCTCACCCTGAATATCTGTACTGATAGGGATGGTGCCACTTTTCCCTCTACTGACTACGCTCACTCCAAACCCAACAGCCTTAGGAAGCCACCCTCAGTGGGCTCCTACAACCCTGACCATCCAGGTTGCCGACAAGGGCTTGTCTTGTGGCCTTGTGTCTTCAGCTTTACTGTACACACATCCTGACACCCTTTCTCCTACCAAAGTTCCCAGAATTAAGAATCCATAACTGAGTTCCCTCTCCAGTCACTTCATCAAACATTGGCATACACATTACTTCTGACTTCCAGGAAATTTCCAGGACTGCTTTTGTCTCCTCTATGTCGCTGAGTGCACAATCACCCCCCTTCACCCATTCTTTCTAGAAGGAGAAACCCTCATGCCAACAGGTTTCAAGATGTTAATCTGACCGCCATAAAGACATGACTTCAAAATCAAGAGAAAACCAATGCTGAAAATCTCTACTTTCACCGAAATTTTAAGAAATAAAAATTAAAAAAAAAACTAAGTCCTTTGATCCTGGCCCTATCCAAAAGGCAGGAAGCAGATCTTTGGTGAAAGTGAGCGAATGTCATGATTGCTTCCCAGGACTATTTGAATGCAAGTGACAGAACCACAAGTCAAACTGCCTTAAGTGAAATAAAAGGGGAGAGAAGAAATGTATGGAGTCAGTTAACTTGGAAACACTGCTGGCTCTGGTAGCTCCAACAATGTCTCGGTCCTCCTTATTTTAGCTTCATTCTCAGAAGGCCCTTCTGACATGGTGGCAGGATGACAAGAGGAGAAATGGGTATCAACCCTACTGGGCTGGCAGCTCCAGCTGGAAGCAGTCTCTACCTTCCCCAAAGTTCCAGTGAAGCATACTCTTGGAAGCAGTGTGGGACCTACGTCCAGCCCTGAGCCTCACCCCGGCAAAGCCTGTGTCATGTGTCTATTCCCTGGAGCCAAGTGGATACAATCACCTCTACAAACCTTGTGACCTCGAATAGAGGAGAGGTAGTGACCAAGCGCAAATGCAAAGTGCTGTTAGCAGAGGCACCACACATGCATGGCTAGCAAACCACACACACCCATGGCCACACCACATCCTCTCTTCTCTTCCTTTTTCGGATTAAGAAGAATAAGACACGGAGTTGCAAGTATCTCATTCTTAAGAAACATCTTCAGGTCTAAAGGACTGGGCATGGTCAGAGTAGAATCCTCATTGGGAGATATTTTAAAAATTGAGTTGCCTAAAAATGGCATTGACCCTAAGTTCACAAAGACAGGACCAAATGGGAGCCTTATTTATTCATTGTCTCATTGAAATCCCCAGCTCTGTTCTGCCTTGAGGCCTCTCTCACTGGCTATGCATTGCCAGCCGTACTTTGCAGACATCAGAACATTTTCCTTAATTGTATGTCTGTATTTTTAAAAAATAAATAGTGGTGCTTATCACTCTGCCTGCACATGGAGACCTGGATGCGCCAGCTGACGCAAAGCAGTTTCTAAGCAACTTGCGGAGGCTGGTGCCTAATGCAACCGCTGCAAGATTTGGAGGGAAAATAAAATAAAACCCTTGGAAACGCAATGTGGAACCAATTTTGATTGGTTCATAAAGGCTGCATGGGGTCTCCTGGGAGGTTAATTCCATCTCAGGCTGATGGAAGGGGACTTGTTTCTGGAGAGCTGGGACCTCTCTGGCGTGGGACGTTTGATAAGTGGGTTTCTGGAGGATTCCAACAAGCGCGCTATCCTAGTAAGACTTGGCACTGATACCGTGTGACAACGGAAACACTGATGTCCAGAACCCAGAGAGGCTCTGAAGAGTGATGGTGGAGAAAGAGGAGGACCAGGGCCAGGTTCCCGTGTGCTTCCCACTGCCCAGGGCTCAATGAGACATTGCTGCGCCCCTAGTGAGGGGGTAGGTGGGCATTCTGGGTGAGCACTAAAGACCTACATCCACAGGACTGACCTTGCAGTGAGCAAGGAAAGGGAATAATCACAGACAAACAGGTTCCTGTCATTGCGCCAGCACAGCACATGCATCTGGACTATAGCACTCACCATCCTGTGGCTCTGGTAAGGTCATTTCATCTCTCTGCCCATGTTTTCTTGTTTACAACAGGATAGTTACAAAGATTAAATGATGATACAGCTTCCTAACCCTGCTAAGTGCTTAGTAAATATCTATCTGTTCCCTTTCTTCTGAAATGCAAGGCTACTTCAAACCCCCCCACCCCAACCAAGAAATTCACATTATCAATAAACTACACATGGATTTCAAAAAATGTAGGCATGGAAAGCCAAGATACTCTGGCTTTCCCAGTGGAAAGAACAGGTCTTCAAAGAAGGAGGTACCTTTCTCTGAAGGGAGGAGAGAACCTCCACTTTGAATATGACCTTGTCTAAACAAGATAAGAGTCGGAGAACTCAAGGGGCTTCCATAGCCTTGGAAACTCATGACTGGAGCATAGGGAGATTACTGAGGCCATAAACAGGAGTGTCAATTGGTAAAGTCAACAACAGGAGTCACTGTGCACTTACTCCTCATGTAGGATCTCTGTCCTTAATGTGCTGTACATTGAGATTTAATGCTATAACGAGTACTCAAACAGTATATTTCACTTTGTGTTTCTATGGGGGTGCAAACTGTTGAAATCTTTACTTAATGTATACTAAACTGATCTTCTTAAAAAAAAAAAGAAATTATCAATTCCCAACTTGACTCTCACTGGGATTAAACATTGACAATAGGTCTGATCTGATTTCATCATCATTTAAAAAATCATCTATTATTTTTCACTTTATGTTTCTGTGTGGGAGCAAACTGTTGAAATCTTTACTTAATGTATGCTAAACTGATCTTCTGTATATAAAGAGAATCGAAAATGAATCTTGATGTGAATGGAAGGGGAGAGGGAGTGGGAAAGGGGAGGGTTGCGGGTGGGAGGGACATTATGGGGGGGGGAAGCCACTGTAATCCATAAGCCGTACTTTGGAAATTTATATTCATTAAATAAAAGTTAAAAAAATGGAAAAAAAATGTAGGCATGGAAAGCCAAGATACTCTGGCAAAAAAAAAAAAAAAAGGACCTGAATAAAAGATCTCTGTGAGTGAGATCCCAGTAGAAAGAACGGGCCATCAAAGAAGGAGGTACCTTTCGCTGAAGGGAGAAGAGAACTTCCACTTTGACTATGACCCTGTCAGAATAAGATCAAAGTCGGCGAACTGAAAAGGCTTCCATAGCCTTGGCAACTCATGACTAGAGCCTAGGGAGATTACTGATGCCATAAACAAGAGTGTCAAATTGTTAGGTCAACAACAGGAGTCACTGTGTACTTACTCCTCATGTGGGATCTGTCCTTACTGTGTTGTTCAATGTGAATTAATGCTATAACTAGTACTGAAACAGTATTTTACACTTTATGTTCTGTGTAGGTGCAAACTGATGAAATCTTTACTTAATATATACTAAATCTATCTTCTGTATATAAAGATAATTAAAAATGAATCTTGGCCAGCGCCGCAGCTCACTAGGCTAATCCTCCACCTGAGGTGCCGGCACCCCGGGTTCTAGTCCCGGTTGGGGCACCAGATTCTATCCCAGTTGCTCCTCTTCCAGTCCAGCTCTCTGCTGTGGCCCGGGAAGGTAGTGGAGGATGGTCCAGGTCCTTGGGCCCTGCACCTGCTTGGGAGACCAGGAGAAGCATCTGGCTCCTGGCTTCGGATCGGCGCAGCGCGCTAGCCGCAATGAGCTGGCCATAGCGGCCACTTGGGGGGTGAACCAACAGAAAAAGGAAGACCTTTCTTTCTGTCTCTCTCACTGTCTAACTCTGCCTGTCAAAAAAAGAAAAAAGAAAATGAATCTTGATGTGAATGGAATGGGAGAAGGAGCAGGAGATGGGAGGGGTGCGGGTGGGAGGGAAGTTATGGGGGGGGGAGCCATTGTAATCCATAAACTGTACTTTGGAAACTTATATTTACTAAATAAAAGTTAAAAACATGTGTGCCAAAATAAACTTATCTTTAATTCCATTTTTTCCACAAAATTTTGTGAGCTACCCTTGAACATTCCCCTATCTGCTCCTGATGCCTTCCTTGGTGTTTCTCTGTCCATCATTTAAAATCAGGCATCCATTCAACAGGTGGCTCGTAAGGACCTGCTGCAGGGTTGTGGGAAAAAAAGCCCTCAGCCCTGTCCTGGCTGTGAGGATGCTTATAGCAGCTAGAGCATAAGGGGAGACAGTTAGAGCTGGCAGACATTCACAGGGGGGTGAGATGCATGCAAGAGGGAGTTCTAGAAAGGGGCAGAGGGTTTGGGAACCGCAGGCACCTCAGGTGTGCAGGGTAAGGGGTAGCTGTACGCTATGAAGCTGGGGCCACATGCACCTTGCAAAGCTTCATCTAAAGTGCAGCAGTGTAAAGGAATCTGCTTTTAATTTTAGGAAGATGACTCTGTATGCTGAGAGGAAAACAGGCTGCAGGAATGAATGAGGCAGAGTGAGGCTACAGACGCGGCCACAGTATAAGTTGCTGGAACAGAGGGTGTCAGTGCCCTGCCCACATTCCCTCAACCAGAT
The DNA here is from genome assembly GCF_051225735.1 of Oryctolagus cuniculus. Classification (NCBI taxonomy): domain Eukaryota; kingdom Metazoa; phylum Chordata; class Mammalia; order Lagomorpha; family Leporidae; genus Oryctolagus; species Oryctolagus cuniculus. The sequence continues at coordinate 108,326,926 of NC_142876.1, forward strand.
CCAGGAAGTAGCTGCCAGCTTATCTTCCAGCCACAGTGCCAGGGGCCTGAGGAACTGCTCTTGCCCTTATTCTGCAACCTCTGTAGCAGGCCAGACACAGAGTTTAATTGGAATTAGCATATCATCTCCTGGACTTCCTTGCAGCTTGAGTGGGCTAACTCTGTAGCATGCACCTGCACTGCCTTGCAGAGCCTCTCCAGTGGAAAGATAAGCCAGCTGACCACAGCAGAGACTGGAGAGCCGGCACACGCTCCTTTGGCGGCTTCTTCTTTGATTCATTTTCCGTCTTGCCCATTGGAATTCTCTATCCAAATAAGCCATTGATACCCAAGCCCCTCTCACAAGGTAAAGGGCTGGAGGAACCCAAACCAAGAAGTTTATTGACAGCAGAATCTTTCGTAGAGTGGTTTTGATATTGAGGAGAAAAAGAAAGGCACTGGAGTTCATGGGAGAAAAGACATAGGGTATCAAATTTGCCTGTATCTCACTCCGTTTTGCTATGGTAACATGAAGGATCACATGAGAACTGGGCACCACCAATGTCATCAGTTAGCTCCCAGAACCCTGGGGCTGTAGGGAGGATCTTTGGAGCATAAGGCCCTTGCATTCTCCAACATTTCTTTTCCAGTTGATGTAGCAGAAGAATGCTTGGTGCCTGGATTACCCACAGTACCATCCATAAGGGCAAGAACCAAGTTCTAGAGGAAAGTCAATGCCAAATGAGAAAATTCTTCAAGCTCCATCATTTAGCATTAATTCATTTGCTAATCAGAAATTGAGTATTTTAGGGCCGGCGCTCTGGCGTGGTTTGTGAGGCCACTGCCTGCAGTGCCAGCATCCTGTGTGGGCGCCAGTTCAAGGCCTGGCTGCTCCACTTCCGATCCAGCTCTCTGCTGTGGCCTGGGAAAGCAGTGGAAGATGGCCAGGGACCTTGGGCACCTGCACCTACATGGGAGGCCTGGGGGAGGCTCCTGTCTCCAGGCTTCAGATCAGCTCAGCTCCAGCTGTTGCTGCCAGTTGGGGAGTGAACCAGCAGATGGAAGACCTCTCTCTCTCTCTCTCTCTCTCTGTCTCTCTCTCTGACTCTTTCAAATACATAAATAAATTGAGTATTTTTTAAATGCTTCTTTGTACCGACCTCACGGTGAACCCTATGGGAATGATGTTGGACAAAGCCAGAGTTTCCTTTGTTCCCAAGTCCAGATGGACTGGCAATAGTTGATTCCTGTCTGTGTCTTTGAGCTATACACTCAGTTGGGGGCAGTACTTTTTAAAATAAATTTTATCTATTCCTACAACTCAAACTAATGCAAAAAGTCCATTAATACAATACATATTATGCAAATTCCAGATTTTACATAGAAAAATGGGCAAATAACTGACAGTTCTCCAGAAGAGAGTCAATCACTCTTAAACTTAAGATTCACAATGCATTTTATAATAGAGAAATTGCCTCATGAACAATCAAAACATTGATTGTCACACTGTTAGGGTATATAAATACAGGCCCTTTCATGTATTTCTTTTTTTTTTTTTTTTTTTTTTTTTTTGACAGGCAGAGTGGACAGTGAGAGAGAGAGACAGAGAGAAAGGTCTTCCTTTTGCCGTTGGTTCACCCTCCAATGGCCACCGCGGCCGGCGCCCTGCGGCTGGTGCACCGCGCTGATCCGATGGCAGGAGCCAGGAGCCAGGTGCTTTTCCTGGTCTCCCATGGGGTGCAGGGCCCAAGCACCTGGGCCATCCTCCACTGCACTCCCTGGCCACAGCAGAGAGCTGGCCTGGAAGAGGGGCAACCAGGACAGAATCTGGCGCCCCAACCGGGACTAGAACCTGGTGTGCCGGCGCCGCTAGGCGGAGGATTAGCCTAGTGAGCCGCGGCGCTGGCTTCATGTATTTCTGATAGAAGTGTAAATTGTTAGATATCTGTGAAGGAAACTTGGAAACCTCTTTGTTTCTGTTGTTTTTGTTAAAGATTTTTATTTATTTATTTGAGAGGTAGAGTTAGAGACAATGAGAGGGAGAGACAGAAAGAAAAGTCTTCCATCCGCTGGTTCACTCCTCAAATGGCCGTAACAGCTGGAGTTGGGCCAATTTGAAGCAGAGAGCTGGATCAGAAGTGCAGCAGCTGGGACTTGAACCGGCACCCATAGGGGATGCAGGCACTGCAGGTGGCGGGTTTACCTGCTACACCGCAGCACCAGCCCAGGAAACCTCTTTCAACAACACAAATACATAGAAGGCAACCATTGGTGCAGTGGTGAAGGGGCACTTGGGATGCCCACATCCCCTATCAGAGCCCCTGGGTTCAAGTCCCAGCTCTGCTTTCCATCCAGCTTCCTGCTATATGCAAACCGTGAGAGGCAGCAGGTGGTGACTCGAGTAACTGGATCTCCATCACCCACATGGGAGACCAAGCTTGAGTTCCAGACTCCTGGCTTTGACCTAGCCCAGCTGCAGCTAATGTGAGCATTTGGGGAGTGAACAAGTAGATGGAAGATCTCTCTTTCTGTCCCTCTACTTGTAAGTAAGTAAATATTTTCTAAATAAATGAGTAAATAAAACGCAGTTTTGAAAGAACAATACAAATACATGATGCCACTTGATTCCAAGTCCAGCATTTTTTTTCTTTAAGGTTGACTCACACTTGTGGGAAATGGCAAAAGTTTGAAAATGGGGTCACTGCAGCATTATGTGTCTTAGCAAAAGATCAGGAGGAAGCCAATGATCATCAATTTGGAAATGGTTAAATTAATCATAATATGTCCATTCAATGCGGTAGTATGCAGCTGAAAAAAAATAACAAGGGAGCTATATTTGTACTATAAGAAAACATCTCCAAAATTCAGTGTTAAACATTTTCAAGAAAAACAGCAATATGTAATAAGAGGGAGCCTCAAAAAGTTCATGCATACTATAAAAAACTTTTTTGTAACAAACTACTCACTGCCTGAATCCAAATAAGTTGCTGTGCATCATACGAATGTTCTCTTAGAATTGCCCTGAGATTACCTGGATTCATTCTACTTTGAGCACACAACATCTTCTACGGAAATGATTTACATTGAATGTCTACTAAACACTTAACACTGTGTTAGATCCTTCGCTTTAGAGTCTGATTCTCTCTTCCATTGAGACTTCAGGATCTTTCCTATTTCTTCTCCATGTCTGCTTTTATGCCAACCCACTTTCTGATTCAAGGCTTTGTTCCAATCCTAGTTCCAGGTCTCCAATATTGCCCTATTCAAGGCCCTTTCCTTCTATAGCATCAACCTGTTTTTAATGTCCATGCAGCATCCCGTATTACACTGCCTTACTCAACCCATCTTGTTCTCCAAGACGCCTCCCAGTCTTAGTAGAAGGGAGTTCCCCCTAGAACATCTTCAATATTCCCTCTTCCACGTACAGCTACAACTTTTCTTTGCTAACACCTGTCTCTGGCCAACCTTGTATTAACAACACATTCTCCAGTCAGGAATGAGGCCCATTTCTCTTCACGTATGGTCTTCTGACTCAAATGATATCATCTCATTTCTGCAAAGTCCATTGCTGGATGAGATACTACAAATATATATATGCATGAAATGCAAGAAGCCTTTATTTTGAAACTAAAATCTCACAATGCTACATGAGGTTCAGTTGCTATGAGATGAATTTGTACCATCCGATCATCTGAAATGCTACTCTTGGCTCTGTCATCGACCTAGGCAGAAGGATCTATGGAGTCACACTGTCTCAAGCCTCTATTCCTTTCCTCCCTGCTCTGTTCCCATGGGATAGGCCACCAGCTGCCTGCTACATCTCTAGATTTTCATCTCCCAGACCAACTGGTCAGAAGTGCTGAGACACTAAGGGTTAACAGGAATTTCTTCATCCCACAAGAAGACTGCCTGGCTGATTCTAAGACACTGACACCTCTTACCTGCTGAGGTTCCATAAAGGTCAGAAGTTACTGCCCGGATCTGACTAGCAGGCAGCTTGGGCAGGGTTGTTAAGTGAGTCAATCCAGTGAGGTTTCTGTGTTCACTAATAATATTTACCTTCTACCTTCTTGGCTGAAAGAATATGTAATATTAAAATAGCTTGGATACAGTTCAAGTGCTACAAAAATGTAAGAAAGTATCATTTTGATTATTACGGTGCCCTATCTCATTTTTTTTCTCCTATTTCAGAATGCAAGATTATACCCTTATTGAGTCTAAATTGGAAGAAAATGCTACATTTTTATGCTGGGCCCTCCAAATAGTTCTCTGATGGCCCAGGACCAGAGCAGGCAGCGGCACAGGTGAGCCCTTCTTAATGACAGACAGAGAGGAGCGGAAGGGCTGAGCTTGAGCAAACACTGCCTCATGAAGCATTCCCCAGCTTGTCCGTGATATCTAAGGGCAAACCTGGGCTCCCCAGGCAGGAATTCAAAAAACCTCACATACCTCGACCAGAGATGTTTCAAAGGGCAGGGAGTCAGAGACAGGCACATAAAAAAAGAAAATGTCATTACATCCCCAGCAGCCAGCACAGTGCCTGACATAGAGCATGCACCAGCCAAACTACCCAGAAAATGCCGGATGGGTGGATGGAGAAAGGATGGGTGGATGGAGAAAGCATGGGTGGATGGAGAAAGCATGGGTGGATGGATCGATGGAAGGAAGCAGGGAGCAAGGGAAGAACAAGCATAAAAATACTCTCAAACTGGGCATCTATTTTTACAAAGTCTCTCTACCAAAATAACCAGAAACTGCCATTTCAAGTCCCAAGGCTGACTTTGGTCATGATCAGCACTGTTCGCGACCTAGTATTTGCCCCGATGCTGCTGTGGCTTAAAGACAGACTTTCTACAGAACCTGCAAAAGGCTTCCTTCTCAGAGGCTGATTAGGAAAAGGTTCTTGCTCTGAGCTGGCACAGTCAGTCTCCTCTATCTCTGTAACTCTGACTTTAAATAAATAAATCTTAAAAAAAGAGAAAATTTGCCTCCAAATTTGAATCTGGAAAATTATTCGAATAACATTTTTAAAGACTTATTCATTTATATAAAAGGCAGAGATACAGAGAGAGAGGGAGGGAGACAGAGAGATCTCCCATCCCCTGGTTCACTAAGTGCCCACTAACAGCTGGGGCTGGGTCCAGCTGAAGCCAGGAGCCTGGAACAACTTCTGGGCCTCCCACATGGGTGCAGGGGCCCAAACACTCAGCCATCCTCTGCTGCCTTCCCAGGTGCACCAGTAAGGAGCTGGATCAGAAGTGCAGCAGCCAGGACTTGAACCAGCACCCATACACGATGCCAGCACAGCAGGTGGCAGCCCAATCCTCTATGTCACAGCACCGGCCCCTAGAATAACCTTTGAAAAGAATCATAGTACATGGATTTTTAGATTTTAGTACACAGATTAAGAATTGTGTGTAAGCTGAAATGTCTGTGTACTGATACTGATTCTCAACACAAATAAAACCTCAGTTATGAGAACACTTTGATGCATGCACACGCGCGCGCGCACACACACACACACACCAGAGACAAAAGGCCTGCGCTTAAATATCTGAAGAGTCATTGTTGAAAGAAGGACTACATTTACTATCCCCGTTTTACAGATGGAGAAACTGAAGCTAAATCACCAGTTCGAGGTCACCTGGCACAGAAGGGATGATGGCTCCAGTCGAGCTCTGCCAGCCTGCTCGTGATGGTCCTTACTGAAGAATGTAACAGAACAGACAGAAGAACGGCAGATCGTGTGCTGCAAGTGTTCTGGTGGGCGAGGACTGGGGTGCAGTGGGCATCTGAGGAAAGAGCGTCAACCAGGTGCGGCTGGGGGTAGGGAGTGTGGCAGGTGTAAGAAGGATTTGATGCAAGAGCTGCGTTCAGAGGGGAGGGACCTTAACAGATGATTCAACTCTTTGCAGATCTATGGGCTTTTATTTTCTCACTTTTCCCCCAAGGTCTGTTCAGAAAAAGCCACATAGGATCTGTAACATTCAGTTCCTCAGTAGCCGTTAATACCCTTGTCTGGTTCTCAGAAGGCATTTGGCCTCTCTTGTGGTGGATGTGGATCTTGGGCACAGCCTTGGCAAATGGGTTCACTGCAGTGCAGTAAAGGGGCTGCCGATGCCTTCTCCCTTCTGCCTGCTGGATGCCTCAGTCCATCATCGGCTCTCTGTAGCAATCAAGGGATGGGCCAAGGAGTGTGTGTGTGTGTGTGTGTGCATGCGCACGCATGCATGTAGGCATGTATGTGCCCTTGTGTATCTGTGTGCATGTGTGTGTGTATGTGCCTCTGTGTGTGTCTGTGCGTGTGTGTGATGAGAAGGCAGCAGGGAGATGGAAGCTCAGGACCCCATCTCTCCCCAGCCGCAAAGCATCCAGCCCAAGCACATACAACCCAAGCTGTCTGGCCCTTTGATGGGGACCCCATGCTGTGCCTGGCGCAGGGAATTTTTAATTCTCTTTCATTTTATTGAGCGGCTCCCCCTCCCCACCTCCCATCCCCGAGTCGGGTCTTAGGATTATTGGGTCCTTCTTCTCATTGATTTGTTTTTCTGACCTTTGTAGTAGAAACAGAAATATATGGATGGAGCAAGAAAGGAAGGAAGAAAGGGAGGGGGCGGGAGACTGCACAGCCTCCCCCTGGAAGGGAGGACGCATGGGGACGGTCTCAGGTCTCGCCACATTTTACAGGGGAAAAAAAGGCCAGTACAGTTGCAGCTGCTTCCCAAGAAGAGAGCCACTGGGGAGGCAAGGCCCCTGGGCTGCCGGGTAAGGCCCCCACCTGTACTCCCGTCCAATACCCATGAGGGAGATGCGAGGGGCCCCTGCGCCTCAGTGCACTTGCTTTCTGCTACAAAAACCACTGCATCAGCTCTGATTTTCATCCTTTCAGTGAATACCTCCTGCGAGATGGGGAGTCAGGCTCCTCCACCCCGGGGGTGTCCTGCATCCACCTGAGGGGAGACACCTGAGAGGAGGTGCATGGCAGAGGGGCTCCCACTCTGTGTAAGGCTCTGCACGAGGTCCCAGAAATGCAGAGGCTTTTTCCTTTCCCTGTCTCTCGGCCCGTTTTTGTGCTCAACTCCATGTTTTTAAGCCAACTTCCCTGGTGCCTCCTCCATGGTGGACACTGGGGGAAAGGGAGGAAACGAGCATTTGTAGCAGACACACCGTCCAGCACTGTGGAAGGTGCTCTGTTTGTATTGCAGGCTCCTGGGACAGATTTTCCTGTTGGTCCAAAAACAGAAGCTGGGCCCCACAGCCACATCACCAACTGGAAGGCAGAACTGGATGTGAGAAGTGGTTATTCCCAGCAGGTGTGAGTGTTGCTCCTACTTCACAGCCCAATGAGAAGTCTCCAGGAGTCAGCACCAAAGACCTGGGGTTCTCTTAAGATGGGGAGTCTGGCCCCTCTGCCCCCAGGGACGCTCTGGACCCGCCTAAGCAGTGAAACACCTGTAGAGGAGAGCCCAGAAGAGCCTATCTTGCGGTTGTCTGGTGAGCCTGATGTCGTGAGCCCTCCACAGTCAGAACAGGGCCACACTTGATCTGTGTGCAGGCACAGGAGACTGTGTGGTAGACGACAGTACTCAAAGCTGAATGGAGGTGGAAGAGGTGACTGCCTATCTCAAGAGGGACCTCCAAGGACCTAAGTAGGCATTATGAAAGCAAACTAAGCCTTAAAAAAAAAGATTGATTTATTTGAAAGTTAGAGTGACAGACAGGGAGAGAGAGAGAGAGAGAGAGAGAGAGTTCTTGAACCTTCTGGTTCACTTCTCAAATGACTGCAACAGCCAGGGCTGGGCCAAGCCAAAGCCAAGACCCAGGAACTGCATATGCAGGTCCCCTCTATGAATGGCAGGGGCCCAAGTTCTCAGGCCATCTTCCTCTGCCTTCCCAGGCATATTAGCATGGACTTGGATCAGACACAGAGCAGTGGAGACTCGAACCAGCACCCCAATATGGGATGCTGGCACTGCAAATGAAGGTTTAATTTGCTGCACCACAATGCCCTCCCAAAGCTTAGCCTTTAAGCACCTGTCACAGTGAGTACCAGCATTAAGCCAGTGTTGGCCCAAGAAACACCAGCACCCAACAAAGGCAGCACCACAGATGAGCACAGTTATATAAACAGGTGTTTGTCTTTCTTTCCACTCTACCTAAAACAATGCCTGGAGAGGAACCAGGCACTGGACAGAGAGTAGCCACTCGAAGCTTGCCTAAGGGAGAGAAGTAATGTAGATGAGATCTCAACTCAGTCTGAGAATCAGCGGGGCCTGTGAACGCCATGCCTTCCACCTGCCAGTGCCCGACTCCGTTCATCTGTAGGCTTCCTCAAACCAGTGAATTCCTCTGGGCCCACAAGGAAGTGCTGGGGAATTAGCAGCTCCTGGAAGCACCCCTCATCCACTGACAGATGGGTACTGGTGTATAAATACCCCAGCTTCTTCCTTGGATAAAACAATTCTGAGTCTCTTGTTCTACGCTGTATCATTAAGTTGTCCATCACCACACAACAATTTACTCCCAAAACATAGCTGCTTCGTGCAACAATAAATATCTCTCTCACAGTTTCTATGGATCAGTATATTTAGGAGCAACTTACCCGGGTGGTTCTGGCTCCAGGTCACTCATGGGATTGTAATGAGGATGTCTTGTGGGGCTGCAGTCCACAGAAGGCACGGCTGGGGCTGGATGATCTGCTCCCAAGAAGGCTCATTTGTGTATCTGGCCAGTTGGCTCTGTGGGCAGGAGATCTCAGTCCACCATAACAGACCTCTTGATGTCCTTGTAATCTGTGGCCAGCTTCCCCCAGAGTTCGTAATCCAAGAGAATCAGAGATCGACATGGGAACAGCAAAGTCTCTTATGACCTAGCCTCCAAAGTCAGATGCTCTGTAAATTGTCAACTGCTACATAACACATCGCTCCAGGATGCAGCAGCTAAAAGAAATGATTGGCTCACAGTTTCCGTGGGTCGGGAATACAGGCACAGCTTAGCTGGGTGCCTCTGACTCATGGTCTCTCAAGGCTGCTATTAAGGTGTTGGCCAAGGTTGCAGGCATCTCAAGGCTCAGCTAGGGGGTGAGGGAAATCCACTCCCAGGGCTCACTCACCTGGCTGTTGGCAGGTGCAGGTCCTCAGTGGCTGCAGGCTGGAGATGACGCTTCCTCACCATGTGGATCTCTGCCTAAGGCAGCCTACTGCATAACCTCTGGTTTGTCCACTGAGCCACTGAGGGAGAGAACAAGGGAGCACAGGTGAGAAGAAACTCAGAGTGTTGTTTGGAACTTAATCTCAGAAGAGCTATTCACCACCTTCGCCAGGTCCTGCTGGTTAGAAGTGAGCTACTTCTTCCTAGTTGTAAGCGGCCCACACTGTAGGGGACAGAATTACAGCACAGCATGAATAGGAGGAAGTGGACACAACTGAGGCCATCTCAGAGGCTGCCTACTGGACATACAGGCTACGTACATCATTCGCAGTGGGAGGATTCACACAAGGCTGAGTGCCAGGAGAGGATCACTGGGGCCAGCTCAAACTCAACTCTAACAAAACCACTTCTCAACAGTCCCCCAGTGAGGCTGAGCAGCTGTTAATAATGCAGCCTATAATGTGCACCTTCCCCCTGGCCCACTGTCCCACTTCTCTAGACGTCTTTCCTGGCCTCTTTTCCCAAACAAACCACTTAGATATGTACCCTTGCCTCACCACCTACTTCTAGGAGAGCCCAGGCTAAGACACAGAGTGAAATTTCAAATTGGATTTACAAAAAAGTACACTGACTCTTTTTCTGTCGCTGCAACAAAATACCTGAAGCGGAGCTGAATAATGGATAAGAAGAGAGGTTTTCTGAGCTCACGGGTTTAGAGGCTGAAAGTTCACCATCAGGTGACCCCATCTGTTCAGATTCTGGTGAGGGCATCACTGTATGAGGCCAGAGAGCAGAGAAGGGCCATTCTTACTCTTTTGCAACAGCCTCCTTTGTAGGAACTAACTAGGTTCACATGACCACGATGCTAACTCACTCTTTTCAAAGGCAGGGCCCCCAATGACCTAATTGTCTTTCGCTAAGCTCCACCTCTTAAATATTCCATCATCTCTTAACAGCACCTCATTGGAGATCATGTTTCTAACACATGGGCTGTTGGAAGAAAAACCACTTCCAAACCATAGCTCTGAGTGTATGTGTGTGTGTGAGAGAGAGAGAGAGAAAGAAAGAGAGAGAGAGAGAGAGGAACTGATACACAAATTCATTTCTCACTGTGGAACACAGCAGAAAAAAAAGAAAAAGAAAGGAAAAATGGAAAGCCACTACAGTGTCTTTAAATGCTGTAGGACTTCAGAGCAAAAGTAGTTCTACTGAAGCCTGATGAAAGAGGAGACATTAGAAGAGATTCAAAGGGAGAGAGAGAAAGCAGACAATAAAAAGTTGGAAAGCACACGGTAGTTTCACAAACAATGATGTTCAAACCAAGGATGTAGTATTTCTGGAGTTAAATCCCCACTTGTCTTTTGGAATTAGATTTTTATTTAAACCTCCTGACCACTTTTATCAAGCAAGTAAGGGCCTTGTGTCAAGACATGCATATTCTGCCTGAGCTCCAGCTAAGCCTCACACCCAGCAAATATTCCATACTTTCATGAGGGAGAATTGCTCTGTGACCAAACTGTAGAGATGAAATGCAAAAAGCCTTCATAGCATTGGCGGGTGGGGGTTCCCAGGAGTAAGTCAAGTCACTTGAAACAACGGCACATTTTCATACATTTTTCAAAACCCACTTTGAGACTGACTTTAGATAGACAGGTACCAAATGACTCTTGACCTCTAAACACCCAAAAAATGCCCAGGAGAAATCAAGGCCTTCCAATGCACTCAATCGTGGATCTATCAAGGGCTGGCTAGAGGAGCTTAAATCCAAATTAATTACTCAGACATCTCTAGTTCAGAAGTTGGGCCACAGACACACTCATCAGCATGCAACAGCAGTGAGAAGAAAAGGAACCAGGATAATGAGGACAGTAGATAAAAGGGAGACCATAGAGGAGGATCTTAATTGTATCTTAATTGAGTCACACACTTTCTCCTTCATGCAGATCTCAGCCCTGAAGTCAAAAAGAGAGTGACTTTTCTGCTGTGGTGCTCCCTGGGCCCCAACCACAGCTGCTCTCCAAGGTCAACGCACTGTGGAAGTCTGTTAGAAGGCAGTGTATCAGTTAGCTGTTGCTGCAATAATGCTTTGCAGCAAACCACCCAGAAGCTCAGTAATAATCACTCATTCTCACCCATGCATGTGCAGGCCTACAGGTTGGCAGGGCAGCTGGGGCTTGGTAGATCAGGATGGGTTTGGCTGGGTGCTCGGCCTCAAGCTGCAGGTGTAGCTTGCCGGGGCTCTCACTCGGGTTTGCCTCCTGTGTACTCCATGTGTATTCATTCCAGGCCCCGGCTATGGAGGATATACAGCTACCCAAGGGGAAACATGCAAAATCTCTTAAACCCACATATCAAGATCTTTCTGCCCATATATCACTGGCCAAGTCCAAAGTCAAGGAGTGGGGAAGTACATGCACAATGAAGCCATGGCACTGGCAAGAATGGAGGACAGCGTAAAGCAGTCAGGCCAACACTCCCATCAACCAAAGCCTGATTCTTGCTTCCAGACTCAAACTAGGGGCTGGCGCTGTGGCATATCAGGTAAAGTTGCCTCCTGCAATGCCGGCATCCCATATGGACACCAGTTTGAGTCCCAGCTGCTCCACTTCCCATCCAGCTCTCTGCTGTGGCCTAGGAAAGCAGTAGAAGATGGTGCAAGTCCTTGAGCCCCTGTACCCACATGGGAGACTCAGAAGAAGCTCCTGGCTCCTGCCTTCAGACTGGCAAAGCTCTAGCTGTTGTGACAACGTGGGGAGTGAACCAGTGGATAGAAGACCTTTCTCTCTCTCTCTCTCTCTCTCTGCCTCTCCTTCTCTCTCTGTGTAACTGACTTTCAAATAAATAAACGAATCTTTAAAAAAAGAACTCAAACTAAAGCCATGCTGATAGGACTCTGGAGTTTGAACCCATGTGTTACTTCTTTGATCATCGGGAAGTATGAAAATGAGAATAACACAAACACTCAGCCACCACCAAAATAGGAGAGCAGTAGTGGACACGCCATCCACTTCCTTTTAAAACAAAACAAAACAAAAAAAGATTTATTTATCTGAAAGGCAGAGTTACAGAGAGAGGAAGCAAGACAGAGAGAAAGATCTCCCATCTGTTGGTTCACTCCCCAAATGGCCGCAACGGCAGCTGGAGCTGGGTTGACCCAAAGCCGGGAGCCAGGAGCTTCCTCCAGGTCTCCCACATGGCTACAGTGGCCTAAGTACCTATCCTCTGCTGCTTTCCAAGGCACATCAGCAGGGAGCTGGATCAGAAGTGGGAAAGCTGGGACTCAAACCAGCACCCATATGGGATGCTGGCATCACAGGCAGAGGTTTTATCTGCTACACCACAGTGCCAACCCCCAACCACTTCCTTTGCCTACAGAACTAGTCAATACAGATCACCGCACTCAGGGCCTATGTGGTCAGAATCAGTTACTACTGCTATCCAGAGGTGTGGTGTTTTCTCTGATTAAAATATGCGGCAATTGTGAGCCATGTGGTTATTTCCGAGGAAAAATGAAAAAGGGCCTTGCTTCAAAGACCTACATGCTGCTCTACTGTTATAAATATTTCACAGCTTTCCCATCTCCTTTACATTGGCTTTGGCCAATGTGGTTGGCTGACAAGGCTACTTCTGGAAAGGAAAAAATAAATCCTCATTTCTTTCCTGAAGTTAGGGAGAGAAAGAAAACAAGGTTTTGACTTGGATCGAAAAAAAACAGAAAATGATTCCGGACTACAGAATTCAGAGTCAGTTTTGACAAAAGGGCTTGCCCAGACCTCCTAGGCTGCTCACAGGGTCACAGCACACAGGCTGCAGACGGCCCCTGCACTAGGGGATCCACTGTGGGAACAGGTAGGACCTAAATTCCAGGCTGTCCTATGCTTGCCAAGACAGGCACCCAGAGTAGGAGCTGTCTTATCCCAAAAGAAGAGGCACCTCCTGGCAACTCACAGAAAGGTAAGTCACCACCAAAAGGCAATTTATCTCCTTGAGAGTCAGATGCTTGGTTTTCCCAGGCTGTACAGAGACTGCCCAGAGCTAAGGCCTGGCATGGTATGAACTGGATGACTCTGCATTTCTTTACCACCCCCCACACAGTATGATGTGCTCACATCTTTGCCAAGTGATTCTGCAGTGCCCTTCTTTCCCCACCCCACTGGAAGAGGCAGAATGTACATCTCTACCTCCACCTCCCAGATAACAGCTGGGCCATGGGTCTTGCTTTGCACAACAGAACGTCAATGGATATGAAGTGAGCAAAGACTTTCAGGGCACTTGTTTTGTCCGCCTTGGCCTCTTGAGCCCCTGCCATCTGATGTGACAAGGGCATGCTCCCAGGAATCTCTGGATCAAAGGGAGAGGCCCCACAGTCCAAAGCAGAACCAGTCACTGCCCCCATACATCCATAAGCAAAGATAACAAATGGGCTATGTGTGTTATGTGCATTTATTACAATAAGAAATGACAAAGACACCAGGTGAGTCATGAAGTGGGGTAAACTCTTCCCCCAAAGCAAGAAGCCCAGGGCGTTCAGTGAAGAGGAAGTATCCAGGGGTGAAAACAAACCAGAAAACTCCAGCAGATATTCAGCCCGAGGACTGAGCAGAGAGGCAGACTCAAGCTGCAATGGAAATTGAGGACGACAGACCAGGGCAGGTGGGCTCAGAAGGGAAGCTGGAAATGAAGCCACACCAGATCCTGAAGCCGAGCTCTGAGGACCTCCGTGGCTTGCTGGAGGCGTGTGTTGCAAGAGAGGAGGCCGCTGTGAGCGCCAAGAGAGCTCAGCTACAGCTGTGTCCACGTAGGGGATTCCAACACGAGCGGCCCCCACTGCAGCAAAGGCTACTGTGCTAGAAACAGCTGGGGAAGAGGGTGTGGGAGCGACGAGAAGCACAGAGCAGAGCCATCGGCTTCACGGTCCACACCTTGCTTTCAGCCGAGCACAGCCCCTCGGAGGGTGACGGCCGGCGTCTGCACGAGTCTTTCCACTGAGTCAGCCCGTTTTCCATGACTGCCGCACACCAGGCGCTGCTGCCGCCTCGCTGCTTTTCATAGCCCTGGGCGCAGCTCTACCCAGCTGTAGTGCATTTGGCTTCTGCAAGTACAGGTGCGTCTCTCACCACTTGCAGCAAAGAACGAAAGAACATTCTGGCTTTAGAGACATGGAAAAGGAGAACGACAGGGAGATCCGCTGCTAACAGGGCTTCTAGCTCCCAAACAAATACCAAAGTCAAATGCTTCCGTCCTGGAGGTCAGTGGGTAGATGAGCCCAAGAATGAGTCACGCTGCAGAGAAAGCACAAGGCAACCAGTCCCTGGGTGGCCTGCTCTCCAGGTACCGCTGTCCCAGATGCCAGGGCCGGGAGGGCAATGACATCGCGGTTAATGTTTAAATCTGAATACAACAGCAGGAATATCTTTACTAAAAACCTTTTCAGTGCAGAATAAAGGGGGTTCTCTTGAAAGTGAGAATAATGAGAATTTTTAATTACTTTATGAAACATTACGTTCAATGTCAATTAAAATCACCATGATACAATATGTGTGTGTATATTTATATATGGAAAAATATCCACTGAAAATGCTTTAAGAGGTATAACTGTTTGGAATTATATGCAACATGAAATATAATTTGATATAAAAAACTAATTACAAGTAGGAAAAACAGGGTGTTTTAATAAGAGCCTATTGCCAGTATGGGTGTTTGGTCTAGTGGTTATGATGCTCACTGGGACACTGACATCTCATATCCAATGTATGGGTTCAAATCCCAGCTCCACTCCTGATTCCAGCTTCCTCCTACTGCATACCTGGGAGGCAGCAGGCGATGACTTAAGTGGTTAGGTCTCTGCTACCCATATGGGAGACTCCAATGAAGCTCCTGGCTCCTGGTTTTGGCTTGTCCCAGCCCTGGCTTTTACAGGTATTGGGGAAATGAATCAGCAGAAGGGAGACCTCTCTCTCTCTCTCTCTCTCCCTCTCTCACTTCCTGTCTCACTGAAATTCAAATAAATGAAATAAACAAATAAAAGGAAATAAATTTTTAAAGTTGATAAGAAAACAGAATTAAAACTGGTTCACTAAAATAAAAGCCTATTGCTGATTCTGGCATGCTCGTTGCCTGTGCGTGCTTGCCCAACTCATGTTGGACACTGTCTTTGATTTTCATTGCAGTAACATATGCTCCCCAACAAGCTGAAGAAATTAAGGTTTCACAAAATGATGCATACAGAGACTTTTTAGCAGAGTCCTTCACATGAATAACTGATAATCCATCAGCGACCTCTGAGGTTGCTATTCCTGGTCTGAAATCAGAGAGGTGATGTGGTTAACCCACTGTCACCCAGCAAGTGAGTGACAGGATCTGAAGTGTAATCCAATGCTGACTTCAAATTTTATACTCAACCCATGATACTGGCCTGACGTTAGCAATTCCCTATTTTATATAAAGCAAATTAGTAAGTCAATATTTTATGTGAAGCACTCCACAGGGGTGATGGTAAAATAGTCAAGTAACTCTTTGCCTCACCCTTCTTCCCAGGATTGTGCAGCCGGCCAAGGATGCTCCACACCATGCCTGTACATTGAGTTTTCCAATGGACCATTTATCCCTGGACTCCCATCCCCACTGCCTGTGGGCACACAGGTGAGGCCAAGGTGACCCTGGAAAAGCAGATTCATTCAGCACACTGTACCAGGCTCTCATCAGGGCTGGCATTCAGCCTTAGGGAAATGACACCTCCACAGTTACCAACAAGTTACAACTGTAAGATGATCCCTTCCAGGACTGTAGCCTTTCCTATTTCAAGGTCCACATATATCATTCTGTGTAGTTCTGCAGCACCCAAGGGGACACGTATCATAATCTAAATTTAATAGACAGAGAAACTGAGGGTCAGAAGGTCTACCTGCCCAAAGTGGCAATTACAGCCAAGAGGTGGGAGAGAGAGAGAGAGAGCGAGCAAAAGAGAGATCAGTGTAGTTCTTGCCAATGCATATGACAACGTCCAACACCTTGTCTACCCATTGCTCCCTGAAAGAAAGATGTGCCCATCAGTAGCCAAGAATGTGCCTTTCTCCAGGGCTGGAGATTCCTGGAGGGGTGGCAGGGCCTCCTAGAGGAAGCTGATGTGGGTAAGAAGAAAGGCAAAACATAAAACACCTGAAAACAGTGGAATGCAAACTACTAGTGGTCAAACTAGCTCTGGGCCAGGGTCTTCGAGACCAGCGTGGCCTCACTCCCAAAGTCATCTCATGTCTCTGGGCATCTCATCCACAGGGTTGGCAGAAAGGAGGCAGGCCCAGCAGACAGGGAGAAACTAGAAATCTCAGGGTTCCCTGTGCCTGAGAGCAAAGGGTGCTGGGGGAAGGAGCACCTTCATTAGACAGCAAATGACTTGGCAACACACTTGGGGTCCAGCTGGGAGCTAAGAGGGGCCCACGGGAGTCAAGGGAAAGGGACTCAAGAACTTACCCTTAAGGCACAGAATCAGAGCAAGGACGTGGGTATCTACACCAGTTTCATCTTGTCCAAGGTCAGTGCAACTGAGCTAGTTCCTCCTCCCAAAGTACCTTGGTCTGGGATCCCTGGACCCATTTATGAGGCCCCAGACTAGAGCAACAGATGGCTCTATCTCTTCCTTTTTCCCCTGAAAAGGGATGTGCCAAAGTGTTTTTCAAACCACACTTGCAAGAATCTTGGGAGAGCCCACGACCTGCTAGGGATGAGCCAAGGAGGAAAAGGACGTGCAGGACCCCAGAACGGGCCTAGGTTCCTACCACATTCCACCGAGAAGGGCTCCACGTCTGTTTTACAAAGCTTCTGGGTGTCGTTCTCTTTACAGAACAGGTTCTCTGGGGCTCACAGCACTTGAAGTCAATTAACTAAGCAAACTGGAAGAATTCTTCTGAATCTCAAATCTAGGCTGTTTAGAAAAACAGACAAGGTGGTCCTGCCACTGCAGCCCTAACAGGTTGGCCCCTCTCTCGATGCGAGAGATTTCCCTGGGTTCATTTTGTTCCTCTTTTAATTGGCATCTCAGTGCAATTCAGATTAGCCTGGTTTTGACTTTAAGTATTTTTAGAGAACAACCTCATGACTGCAGGCACAGGGCTGTGACCTTACTGAATGGGGTGATCTTGGGCATAATCTGAAGGCTGTTAATTGTCTTCCTTCTTGGGGGCTTGGCTGCCACAATACTATAGCCTTTTTCTGAAACTGGAAATCCTCATTTAATCCTAAACTATCCTGAGGGTTAAGTACACTAGCCCCATTTTCCAGATGGAGAAAGCAAAGCTCCAAAAGGTTGAATGACCCAAAGTTAACACACCCAAAATCACCAACCAACAGAAGGAGAACTACAAATAGAACCTGGCTTTCTGGCACCATATCTACACTCATAGCCCCTCTTGGGTGTAGAGAAGATTCTGGAAGCTTTGACCTTTGGCTCTGTAGAAGCTGCTGTTGGTACCCCAGCCATATCTCCTTGCCCCTACCATTTCAGTGCACAACTGCCCAATTCCCAGCTGCTCACACCTGCATCTCTCAGGCTACAGGCTTTCTCTGGTTTCTGGAAATCTCCTGCCCCCATGAAGCAGGCCAGAAACAAAGGGGATTGAACGGGCCCACTTCCCATGAGCAGTCGGTCACAAGTGGCCAGCTCCCCAGCATCCGGGTGTCATAACTGGAAGGCAAGTCCTGCCTCCCAGAGTTACCCGGTGTGGGGACTTGCTTGAGAATGTGCCTTTTATTGGCTGCCTTCCTTCCTGTCTCTCAGTACCGCACTCCAACAGGAGTTTCCTGGGATCCTCTCCCAGATAAATCATCCCCACTGGAATCGTGGTCACAGAATCTGCCTCTGGGGATTCCAAACCAAGACACAATCCTATGGTTAAAAATAGGGCTAAAAAAAAAAAAAAATCAGCCAACTCACTTTTCCCAAGGGTTCCTGCAGATTTGTGGGATGATATTCTTAAAGCCTGAGGAGAAAAAGGTACCTGATGAGGAGCGCATATAGCATGCTCTACTTGAAACCCATAACGCAGGGCAAATGTTGGTGAAGATGCCACCTGAGACACCCACACCCCTTCTCAGAGTCCCTGGGTTCAAGTCCTGGCTCCTTTCTTGATTCTCACTTCCGGTTAAGCTGTACCCTGTTCACTGAGTTCCTGGCTTCAACCTGGCTCAGCCCTGGCTATTGTGGTCATTGGGGAAGTAATCCAGTGGATAGAAAATCCCTCTCTGCCTTTCTCTCTCTCTCTGCTAAATAACTTGAAATTTTAATTTATTTTAAAAACCCACAAAACATGCTCTATCCCACAAAGAATATACTGTGTAGCCATTTAAAAATGAAGGCGATCTCAATGTGTGGCTAGGAAACCACCCCCGAGATGCACTGCACAGTGAAGAAAGCAAGTATCAGCACGGCGCATTTTGGATGCTGCCATTTATGGATTTTCAAGGAATTTATATACATATGTATGCAAAGAATATCTCTGGAAAGACACACAAAAGCTGAAAAATGTGGGCGTCCCTAAAGAGAGAGAGGACTGGGGACGAGGGATGATTTCCCCGTCTCATTGTTCTAACCAGCCTTACCATATCCTTGCATTACTTTTTAAATAGGAAAAACAGCTTCAAACAAAATAATGGAGGAAAAAAAAGCTGTGTGTGCCCTATTTAGCGGAGAAACAGTTGGTGTGGGGGGCTCTAAAACATGCATCCTTGCCTTGTCCCCAGGCAGCTGTGAGGCAGGAGGACTGTGTTGGAGAAAAGCTACCATAGAATGCTAGCCCTTCATTGGGTTGCAGTGTGAAGGTATTTCAGAAACTTCATGGAAACTGTGTATTATTTAAAAAAAAAAAAACTATGCATGGATTTCAAAAATTTTGGCACCAAGATAAACTTATCTTTCAACTCCATTTTCCATGAACTTTCTGGAGTCCCTTTGTACACACCAGTGATGGATCTGGGAGAAGTATGGACTGAGGACGGGCAGGGCTGGGGCATCTGTGTGTCACCAGTGCTGTTCCCGGGAGGACAGAGTTTTTGTCTACCATGATGGACACTTTAATAATAAAGGACAAGGAAAGCGGTTCTTGCTTCTAACTTCCTCGCAGGCCCATGGCCACCATCTCCCTGCATGGGGGAGCTTGGCAGCAAGGCATTTTGTTTGCTTTCTCTTTTCCCTTTGTAGACCCAAACAGTGAGCAAAAATCAGAAGCAGCTTCACTTGGAAAGACAGGGGGAGGATGAAAATCACAGGCAGCATGATATCTGAAATTGAGCCCAAAAGACTTTTGTAGCAACCTATATAAAACACCCAAACAGAGGCAAAGGTCACAGGTGGCAAAAAGAATCTCCAATTTGATCGAAAATTCACTGAATATCTGGTCCTAAATTGACGGAGTGAGCAGGCACTGAAACTTGAGGTGATGGGTAGGTTCTTAAAGAATCCTGAGACTCACAAAATTGGAGTGACCACTGGGAAGTAAGGAGTCCCGGTTAAGTGATGGTCATGATGCCAAAAGTACAATCTGGTCCTTAACACGGTTCTCCTGAGATGAGCAGGCAAGAGGAACAGATGCAGAAGGAAAGCAGAGAGGCTGACAGCGGGCCAACCTGCTCAGCTGCCTGGGGCAACTCACTTTTCAGGCAGGGGAAAGTGTTTCACAACCTGTAGCAGGCACCAAGCTATGGAGCACACACCAGGTGAAGGCACCAGGAGCCCAGCCCAACCTCATCCTCCTCTACCTGTCCCCCCCCCCAGAAGAACAGGAAAGGAAGACAAGGGTCACCAGATAAGAGGTGGGTACCGAGAGTCAGTGACCCAGCTTGGAGCTGGAGCTGAGACCTGGCTCGCACCCCAGGCCCACAGCAGAAGAATCAACTTTGCCTCACCCAGAACAGGAGCCAGCCTCATTATAAGATTAGCTGCCAGAATGAACAACACTCTTAATAATGCACAAATCGCTATGACAACCACCCACTTTGGTACCTAAAGATAACTTCATTGTGAGGCCATGTTTCCTTATTGGAAAAGAAATGCTGTTTCCTGTGAGCCCCACACGCTGCTCCTCTGTCATATCTATAGTTTGGGGCAGGTGTGTGCCAGTGTATTTGTGCAAGCAGGTGCATGAGTGTACGGCAGGAGCAAGCAAGGGACTGGGGCTGTCCTGGCTGTCTTGGCTGTCCTGGCTGGAGGGATACGGTCCTGTTCTCAAGGTTGCTAAAATCTCTCTCGGGCCCAGGCACCCAAGCGTGTTGACATAATTATTCAGGAAGACAGGCTTGGCCGGGATTAATACTGTGATTAATTATGGTGGGAGCCTCAACAAGCGGGTACATGTTCAGGAGAGTCAGCGAGGAACGTGACAGCCCCTGGCTCGCTGGCTTGCAGGCAGGTCTGCAAGGAGGGTGTCGAGTGGGGAGCGCAGGGGCCTGACTGTAATGAGAAATGAGAAAAGTGCTGAAAAATTGATGGCGCCTGCAGACTGCACAGACTGGCACACAGCAGGGGGCCCGGCAGCCGGCGCGCCGGGCGCGGTATGCTAATGCGGGCGCCTGGGCCCGGGGAAAGGGAGGAAGAAGAAAAGCCTGCACAAAGGAGAGAAATGCAAATGACAGGCACAGAGATCAGTGCCGAGAATCCCGGATTAACTGCGTGGAGCTGGTGCTTGCCTGAGTTTAACCCTTTCTGGACTGTGTCAGGGCTGTGGGGGCGGGGGACAGTGGGCTGTTGCTGGGAGCATCTGGGTCCAGGACAAAGCAGGGATGGCCAGGAGAATGGAGTTGAGAAGAAGCAAGAAGCTAAGGCAAAGAGGCTGGTCCCTATCAGGGTAATGACTTCTTTGAAAAAAGAGGGTAGAGTGGGGGTGACAAAGGAACATCTTGGGGTAGGAAATGTGGAGGGTGGTGATGGCCCAAAGAGTAGCCCGAAGAGTGGCTCCAACCCGGGCAGTGGGCATGGAGGCCAGGAGCAGGGTGCTGCAGGGTGCTGGCACAACCGGTCCTTGTTCTGGATGCTGGCGACATTTATGTGATGCTGTAAACATACAACGGCTGTATCTCACTGTGTCTCGGTCAAATTCAATCAAAAATGAAAAATGGAAGAAAAAGAAACAGGACAGGAACAGAGAGCCAGTTACCAGCATCTTGGACTTCACTTTCTCTGGGAGAGAATTGTGGAGAGGGCATTTCATGAACAGCGGCAACTAACCCTCTCGGCGCTCTCTCCCTCTGAGAATGACCCGGTGGTTTGCCCTGGAGGGGAGGAACACCCAGGGAAGGGCTCTAGGTAAAGAGGGCAGCAGGAATGCTACACAAAGTCTCAGCCAGCATTTCAGGAAAGAGAGAGCTGCCCCAAATTCCAGACAATCTTACTCCATGCAGAGGTACGCAGACCTGGGATGCTGCCGGTGACATGGAGTTAACAGAGGAGGGGAGAAACATAGGTATGTGGAGGGAGACAGAATCAGAGATGCCACTAATGCAATAAAATTTAGCTGTGCATATATCTAGGTACTCATGTTCTAAGACTGAATGACTACATCCAGCTACTAACTGTAGTTTCCTCCTTGGGATAAGAGGACTGGAACTTTCTCTGCACTGTTTGGAATTTTGCTTTACAACATTCAAAAAAAATGCATACAGACAGTTTGAGTTGGAAAGAGAAAAACATATCCATTAGAGTCATGGGAAGGCTGGATCCCTGGCAAGGAGACTTCCCGCCTGGACTCTGCCTGCTCATCTCTGAGGACCTGGGAGATCTGTCATCCCTGCCGTTACTCCAAACCCCTACCCCCAGTTCTGCCTTTCTGGGATCTTTCCTCCCCAAGATAAGAAGGAAGTGTCCCCGTGACTTGGGCAGGAATGGGAGGTCCTGGGTGAAAAGTCTCCTCCAAAATTCCTCCCACTTAGGAATGGCATGACAAGGATGGCTGCCTGCAGCACAGAGCTTTCCCATCCACTCCCACGTGGTGTACTGCCCTTGAGCCCTTGCTGATGGCTTTTGCAGACGGAGGCGTAGAGCTGCAGATCTGCCTAGGTGAGCAGAGTGGACATGGACCGCCCATTCAGCGCTCACTCTGTGCAGGACTGTGTGCAAGCAGGAATCCGGCCCAGAAGTCTCCGTCCGCAGACTCTAGGTGGGCACCAGGATTTATCAATGGAAACTTTCTCCTGGACGGTGAGGAGTGGCTCTCCAGCCCCAGGAGCGGCTCACCACCTGCGTCCCCTCTCCACAGCTGCCTTGCCTAGCTCGGGATCCATAACAGAAGCAGAGTTGGTATTGCTGCTTTTGTTTTTTGTTTTATTTGTTGTATTTTTCACCCCAAGACAAACAAAACAAGGCCTACTGTGTATGCTGGAGTTCCTTTGAAGCAGAAATTAGAATCTTTGCTGCAAGAGAGAAAGGGATTACAAAACATTGCACATGTCCTCTTTCTCTCCTTTTACGGTAAAGCTGCAAGAGACGCCAGACCCAGGGGTATTCACTGTAACCAACAGATTAACCAAATAGGTCCAGGGAGTCACTTGGGATCTTTTTCCTTTACACAAGCCCCATGTGAGGACAGGGCTGGCGGGGAGTGCAGGGAGGAAGCCGCCCTTGCTGGGCATAGCAATTATTCTAAAAACATCTGGAGTATGAAATTGTAAAACGCCAGCATGACCGCGGGTCAGGTTCGGGCCTGGGATGTTCCTTGTGTGACGCTACCCGAGGGGCTGGCTGGGATGCTCTCCTGCTGGGGACAATCTGCCCTCTTCCTCCAGCTGTGTGGAAGCAAAGGCTCCAGACAGAGGTGTGACTGGACCCCGCGCCCTTCCCTGTTCTTCCGGATTCTCAGACAGGAAGAAATCCTGCTTAGACGTCGGCCGCACACAAGCGTGGCTGACTTTTGCTTTCTGTTTCACAGATATGTTCAACTAACATTTAAAAAAATTAATTAATATAAAGAAAGGAGATTGTATGTAGTTCATAGATACAGTTCTAAGAATGTAATGATACTTCCTTCTTTTCTTTTTAAAATTTTTGCAATAACATATTTTTAGCTTACTTCATAGGCACAGGCTTAATCCTCCACTAAACAGAGTTCAACAAGTGAAAAGAAGAAAGACCAATGCCCACTTCCCCCAGATCCATGTCACTGGTGTGTACAAAGGGACTCCAGAAAGTTCATGGAAAATGGAGTTAAAATTAGGTAAGTTTATCTTGGTGCCAAAATTTTTGAAATCCATGCATAGTTTTTTTTTTTTTTTTTTAAATAATACACAGTTTCCATGAACTTTCTGAAATACCTTCACACTGCAACCCAATGAAGGGTTAGCGTTCTACGGTAGCTTTTCTCCAACACAGTCCTCCTGCCTCACAGCTGCCTGGGGACTAAGCAGCCATGCATGTTTTAGAGCCCCCACACCAACTGCTCCTCTGCTAAATAGGTTTAAATAGGTTTAAAAACACAGAGTTTTTTTTATAGATATATTAATATACATTAATTTTTTGTACTCTGTATATTAGCTACCACAAATCATATAAGATATGTGATATTTGTCTTTTTTTGATATTTGTCTTTTGAGTCTGGCTTATTTAATTGAGAATAATAGTCTCCATGGCATCCATTTTGTTGCAAAAGACAGGATTTCATTCTTTTTTGTGGCTAAAGAGTATTTCATTGTGTATATGTATATGTATATGTATACGTATATATTCTTTTTTAAAAAAAACCTGAGCTCCAACACTTTTACCAATTACTCTGAAATCGGTAAAAGAAAATGATTCAGCGAATCTAGGCTTCTTAAGAGTCACAGTTTGCATGCAGCTGATGATGAAAAGTCATCTTCACAGAAGAATACCAGCTGATAAAGGGGAGGAAAAAGGAATCAGATCCCTCTTCTGCCCTCTCAGACCAAACAGAGGGCTCAGACAGGGGTCACCAGTGGCAGCTACGGCCAGGATACATTAGAGCAGAACAAAGTCATTTATACTCATGTAGACATGAGAAAATGGCCTCCCATCTGCCCTTTCTTTGGAAGGCACTAGGATTTGAGTCTCAATAAAACAAAGGAGTTGGAACGGCCTTCAGGAAGCAGTAGCACTAACAGAGCCGGTGAAGGGAAGCCGGTCACCCGGACAGGCAGGGGTCTGCGAGGTTTAACATTTTCTGTGACAATCTGAACAGAAGGCCAACAACAGACAAATAAAACAAAAGCATTTCCTCTTAATTCTAGGAGAAGAGGGAGGGAGGAGAGCAGAGGAGGAGAGAAGAGAGAGAAAAGAGGAGAGGAGAGGACAGAAGAGAAGAACACACAGAAGCCATCTATTCAGGGAATGTCCTGATGTCACAGAGCATGGGTTGGCTCTGCATCACAATGATGGAATCACTATCTCCCAATTTTTAACCATTAACCATTTTTAAAATTTATTTTTTTTATTTTAAAGGCACAGATAGAGATCTATCCATGGTTCACTCCCTCAAAAACTGCAACATCAGGGGTTGCTGAAACCCGCAACCTGGAACTCAATCTGGGTCTCTCAAGTACCTGAGCTGTCACCTGCTTCCCCCAGGGTGCACACTGGCAGGAAGCTGGAATCAGAATCAAAGCTGAGGCTCAAACCCAGGTACTCCATTAGGGGATGTAGGTATCCCGACAAGAAGACACTGGGTTGACCTACTAAGAGATAAAGTGGAAGCAAATGTAACGCAGAGAAAACAGCATGGCACTGTTACACTGGGGCCTTGGGCAGAGATGGAGAACTGGCAGGAGGAAACTATACCTTCATCCATCATAGCAGGTGATCAATAATTAATGTCCAAAATTGACCAATCTATAAATTACAGCCAAGCATATTGTAGAATACAGAGGTGACGTTCAGACAAAACACTTAAAACTGTTCATAAGTGTCTCTTAAGAAGATTTGAAAATGAATCTTGATGTGAATGGAAGGGGAGAGGGAGCGGGAAAGGGGAGGGTTGTGGGTGGGAGGGAAATTATGGGTGGGGGGGGAAGCCATTGTAATCGATAAGCTGTACTTTGGAAATTTATATTCATTAAATGAAAGTTAAAAAAAAAATAAGTGTCTCTTAAGAGTAGAGTTCCTGATAGGGGGAATAAATGAAGCAAGAAAAGAATTTTTTCTCTTTATAAGCCTTTTTGTACAATTTGATTTTTTAACCAAGAACATAGACATGTATTATTTCAATTTTAAAAACCCATAGTAAAAATATTTAAAAGAAATGCACCAATTAATTGGAGGATTTTTGTCATCCCACGGATATGTACTATCTCAACTTTAAAAACATCTCAACATAGAGTTAATAGAATTGCAACTCAACCATTATAACGGGAATTATGGATTCCCATATATATTGGGGTTTCTCACTCTTAAATCAGTGTGTTTCTTAACTTATTCACTTTTATTTCATGTCTGAGTAAAATAGCTTTTATCTGTTTATATATCATTTCTGTATATTTCTTGCTGAGTTTATCCCTAAGAAATTCATATTTATGTCCTGTTTTGAGTGAAATTTTTTCCAAGTAATATTCTGAAGTGATTACTGCTAACAGGAAAAAAAATCACTGATTTTACTACTTTTAAATATGACCCTCATACTGTAATTATACAGCATTATAAATAGCTTTTCAACGGAACCTCTTATTTTGGTATAGTTTTTCCCTGCTAACAATATCATAAGCAATGATTGACCCAGTCCCAATTCTGCTTATCCCTGTGTTCTGCTTACTCTGTTTTTTAAATGGTTAAATAAAAACAACAGTGCTGAGTGTCCTTCTTTCCTTCCTGATCTAATGGAACCACACATGCTGTTCCACACAAGCGCTCTCAGGAGGTGACAAGGCACAGTGCTCAGCAGGAGAAAGTTTGGACCAGACCGTCTGGTCCTGGGTCAGACCAGATCTATCATTGACTTCACAGCACTACCTGGACCAATTGCTTAACCTCTTCATATCAGTTTCCCTTATCTGTAAAATGATATGACACTGTCCATCCATAGGGTAGTTGCACACTTTTTATTTAAAGATGTATTTATTTTATTTGAAAGGAAGAGTTGGGGGTAGGGGCAGGAGGGAGACAAGAGATCTTCCATTCACTGGTTCACTCCCCCAAAAGGCTGCAACAGCTGAAGCTGAGCCCATCTGAAGCCAGGAGCCAGGAGCTTCTTCTGGATCTCCCACACGGGTGTAGGGGAATCTCAGAAATGGAGCAGCCAGGAATCGAACAGGCGCCCATATGGGATGCCAGTACCACAGATGGCAGCTTAACCTGCTATGTCACATGGCCTGGGAGAGAGAAAGAGAGATATCTTCTATCCACTGGTTCACTCCCCAAATGGCTGCAATGGCCAGGGCTGGGTCAGGCTGAAGACAGGAGCCAGGAGCTTCTTCTAGGTCTCCCACATTGGTGCAGGGGCCCAGGAACTCGGGCCATCTTCTGCTGCTTTCCCAGGCCATTAGCAGGAAGCTGGATCGGAAGTGGAGCAGCCAGGACACAGACCAGCTCCTGTATGGGATTTCAGCACTGCAGGCAGTGCCTAGCCCATTGCTCCATGACACTGGCCCTAGTAGTTGCACTCAAACATGAAATAAGAGCTGGGCATTTGGCATAGCAGTTAAGATTCCTGAGTGCCTGAGTTTGAGTCCTGGCTCTGCTCCTGATTCCAGTTTCCTGCTTATGCAGACACCCCAGGAGGCAACAAGTGATAAATGAAGTATTTGATTACCTTACACCCACATGGAAGACCTAGTTTAAGTTCCAAATTCCCAGTTGTGTCTAGTCTAGCCCTGGCTGTTGTGAGCATTTGGGGAGTGAACCAATGGGTGGGAAATCTCTCTCTTTCTTTCCATCTTTCAAACCAATAAATAAATGTAAAGATTATAGGTACAAAGCACATCCAACAATGTTTGGAAGTCTCATCTGTGTCACCTTCGAGGATCTCATTAATATGTGCACTCATTTCACAGGATCTTGTTGGGCGTGGCCTTTTCCCAGTCCCTCAAGGCCCTTCTGGCTCTGACTCCGGCCTCAGTGTTTGTGGCATTCATTAGTTCAGCAGTGCTTGCTGGTCTCCTGGCCACTGGGCAGACTCTTGAGTGCTGAACTCATTCTACACAAGGAACCACAGCTGCTGCCCTAGGGGCCTGAGGATCTCCTCTGCTCTCTTCTTCGTATCTTCTTGAGAGGAGAGCATGGACTTTAAAAGCAGACAGGCTGTGGTGCTGGTGGTGCTGGTGCTGGTGTGTACGTGTGTGAGGCTCCAGTTTTGGGACTCTGTGTGGTCGTGGGCAAGGTTTTAGCTTCTCTTGGCTTACAGGGCCTCCTGTCTAAGTGGAGTGAGGATGTCGCCTTCACAGGCTGTTTTGGAAGTCAAAGACGTGCGCTCCTAGCCTGGCACCTGTACCACACCATCTACATTTCATTTTACTTCTCAGGAGGAATCGTGAGTGGCCTGGAAGGTGGCAGCAAACCAGCGCCCTGTGATGGAGCACAGCCCTGCTTCAGGTAGATCTGGTATCGTCTTGTTTGCAGGCTCAGCATGGGGGAGAGTGAGGTTTATTGGTGTCCAGTCCTGAAATAGCAACTGAGCCATCCTGAGAAATGCTGTCACTTCTGAAAAGCAGCAAGAGCACCGCTCCTTTCCCCACCAGCAGCTCGGCGTGCAACACACAGACGCAGCTCCCTCCCCTGTGGAGATCAATTCTTTCTCAGCCAAAGCCTTTTCAAAGCCTTCAGACCTTCCAGGAAGGGGCCCACAGCTCTATGCAAAATATTGTTATTAATATTTGGACAAGACAAAAGAATGCATTGCCATGCAGCCACATCTGAAAGCAGCAAAGAGACGTTCAAATTGCTCTGAGTCACACCAAGCTAATGCCACACAGTCACAGACAGGAGCCCTGCTGTTGCCTGTCTTAGCTGACAGAATACCAATTATCAGCCGTGGGCTGGTCCACGCCCTCTCTGTGTAAGCCTCTGCTTTGTCCTGCTGGCCCAGGCGTCTTCCCCATGAATAGGAAAATGGGTGCAGAGATTCTGAAAGATGGTGATGCTTCAGCCCCAGACCCGGATGTCCACGACGCTGTCCTGGGGAGGCTTCCCTGAGTGGCATCTGAAGCTGTGCTAGGTGCACACTTCCTTCAGGGGGCTCTTCCTCCTGCCTTTTCCATCTCTCTGAATGCCACTCACCCAAGCCAGAGACCTCACATCCCTCCCTGTCACCTCTCTGTCCAATGCATCATCCCATCCTGTTGCTTTGACTCCTTAACTCACCCGAATGTGTCAGGTAATTTTCCTTTCTTCAACGCGTCCTAGATGCCTGCAACAGCCTCCTGCCTGTCTACTGATCCCTCCAGCTCACTCACCATAATGCAGCTGCAGTGGCCATGGGTCTCTGTGCTGCCATGAAGGACTTGCTCTCTGCATCAACTTCAAATCCTCAGCACGGCACACAGAGCTCTGTGTGGTCTGCACTGCCCACCTCTCTCTGCTCAGCATCCACACTGGAGTCGGATCACACTCTGGACAAGCTGGACAAGGTTACTTCTACCCCACTCATCATCTCCTCCACAACCATCCCTACTGCCTCCTGATGACACCAGGTCACTCCCAGCCTCAGCTCAAGCATGACCTCCTCTTCCTCGGCTCCACCTGCATGCAGTCTGCTGTCCTCCAGGCTCCCAGAGAGCCCTGGGGTGACCTGTACAGTAGCGCTTATTGTACTTCCCTGGTCACTGCTCAGTGACTCTGCAAAGTCTGTGAACTCCTTGAGGGTTAAGAATAGATCTGATTCAACATTACGCCTCCAACGCAGGGTTCTGAAATCGTGAATATTCAACTGACGTTTATTAAAATTATTCATTCATTCCACAAAACAAGGCATGGGTGAAGCAGCCTGCTGCTACGCAGACTTGAAGAACACATCAGTTAGGAGAGTATGTTCAATGCCTTTACCGACCTGAGCCACACAGTCAGACTCTCAAGTGATCTGTCCAAGACCACGAGCTGGTAGACAGACCAATGCAGAGGTAACAATAGAGATAATGGCGGCTACCATGTACTCAAGACCTTCTCTGTGCCAGAACCCTTTGCAGGTGTCATTGTCTGCATCGCCCTGAACCCTAGGCCAGTGTTCTTTCTACTAGACTACTGTGGTTTTCATTAACCACCCAGAAACAGCTTTGGAATGAGAGACATGTGTACTATCCCAGCATCAAGAGCCCACTGGTGGTTTCAGTTCAATTGTAGAATTTCCATGTTAAGACAGAACCGTAGCTCACAAATCTACCGCACCCACAGGAGCAGAGCACACCCAAGGCCATCTTCTTGGCTCTGGTTGTTTGCTTAATAGATGGCAAGAGAATAGGAGCCAAGATGAGGAAGAAGGGAGAGAGAGCTCTGCCAATGCTGCTGGGAGGAGGGACAGAAACAGTTTGGAAACAGGCAGGTCCTAACAGGTCCTGCCATTGTCAAGGACCCACAGAGAGGAGGCACACCATGTCACAGGCCTCACTGGGAGTCAGTATAGCCAAGCAAATCATAGAGAGAAACCAAGAGGTTGTTCTGTCCAAGCCAATGAAGCTCTGAGTAGGTAAGAGGGAGAAGAGCGGAGAGGGTGGGGAGGAGGAGGAGAGGGAGAGGAGGTGTAAAAGGGAGAGTGAGAGGGGTTGGGGGGAGGGACAGGGAGAGGGAGAGGGAAAGGGGGAAGGAGAGGGAGAGGTAGGAAAAGAAAAGAAAAGAAAAGAAAAGAAGAGGGGAGGAGAGGGGAGGGGAGGGGAGGGAAGAGGGGAGATGAGGGAGGAGTGTGTAAAGGTGAGGAGGGGAGGGGAGGGGAGGGAAGACACAAGGAGAAATTCTGCAGCCCTCCTTGTAGTGAAAAGGTCTTTGTCTCTCCACATTTTTTTTTAATTTTTTTTACTTATTTTACAGATAGAGCTAGAGAGAGAGAGAGAAAGGTCTTCTTTCCGTTGGTTCACTCCCCTAATGGCCACCACGGCCGGAGCTACGCTGATCCAAAGCCAGGAGCCAGGCACTTCTTCCTGGTCTTCCATGTGGGCACAGGAGCCCAAGCACCTGGGCCATTCTCCACTGCCCTCCTGGGCCACAGCAGAGAGCTGGACTGGAAGAGGAGCAACTGGGACTAGAACCCGGCGCCCATGTGGGATGCCAGCGCCGCAGGAGGAGGATTAACCCAGTGAGCCATGGCACTGGCCCCTCTCCACATATTTTTAATCTAACCCCTACTCTGTAGTTTCCAGGAAATCTGGAGAATCTTGGGGGTGAAGTAGGGGGACAGTGCTTGTTTTTAACCCAACCAACCTAATCCTAAACCTCTAACAAAAGTACAAGTTTAATTTTCCTGTGCCTAAGCCAACCAGTTCTCAGCATTTCCCTGAGCTGAGCAATTGGTTCAGGAATAAGAAGCCAACCAAATTCAGACCATTAAGACATGAAAGCAAGTTTCTGAAGGTTTCAGGCAAGAAAACTTCATCACTCTAAACAGAGCACTCCTACTATTCAATCCCTCTCCCCTGGGGCACAAAAGCAAAGTCTGGAGCAGCAGCAGCCACACTTGCACCATGAAAGAAGCCCATCTGAGGACAAAGCCTCCACACACAGGAAGATCCACCCAGAGGGATCAAGAGACACAGCTCCAGAGCCCCTGTGCTGACCTCTCTCTGGTGCCCACCCTCCACCTGACCACTGTCCAGAAGTGTGAGGCGACGTATTTATTGATTGCTTAAGCCAGAGAGGCTTCTCCGATAATTTGCTGCAGAAAACATTCTGAAAGCTATAATCCCTTTGGAACACCACGTGTTTCCAAAGCTGAGAGAAGCATAAGGAAACC
Organism: Oryctolagus cuniculus; assembly: GCF_051225735.1. Lineage (NCBI taxonomy): Eukaryota > Metazoa > Chordata > Mammalia > Lagomorpha > Leporidae > Oryctolagus > Oryctolagus cuniculus. The sequence continues at coordinate 108,357,908 of NC_142876.1, forward strand.
TTGCACCTTGGCTGGGTGACTGAGGACCTGGACTCAGTGGTATTCAGATCCCAGCGGTGAGTTTGCCAGCTTTGCTCCCAAACATATTATTTAACCTTTTGCAATTTCCATTGCTTCATCTATGAAAGTTAATCATTCTTACCACATGGGATGGTTACAAAGACTGAATGAAATAATGGATGCAAAGAACTTTGCACAGCACCTGACCCGCAGCCCCGGTGCTTGCTATTACGTAGCAACAGTGGCTGCGATGGCAGTGGTGTGGGCGGACGTTGGCAGCAGTGATTACTCCTCTACATACCTAAAGGTCCCATAAACCCTTCAAAATCCTCCTATGCATTTCTCTGCCCTGGAGGTGCGGAAGGAATTCAGAGTTTGAACTCTTTGCCCCTAACGGTTGAAATTTTTTGCAAATAGATATAAATCCCCAGTGCAATATTGGAGAGCTTTAATTAAGGTGATCAGGCTGATTAACGATTGCCTCTGGGCAAGTGCTGAGGCACCCAGAAGTGGAGCCAGGGCTCTGTGAAACAGGCAGAGCATTCCACCACCTCGTGTAGAAAGGACACCGGGTCGTCCCGGGCTGCTGCTCTCAAGGCTGCATCCCTGCCTCGGCCAGGGTCCCCCGGCTCCTTCTAAGCCACACTGCAAACACGCCCACCTGCCTACCAAGAGGAAAGAAGGGTCACCAATCCCTGGTGACTTCCTTACTTTGACTCAATTCTTCCCAGGCAAGAACTCAGTGACTAGATTGGGATTAGAAGAAGCTACAGTGCTTTAGGGTAAGGAATTCCAAATTTTGCTCTGTCCCACTGCAAACTGGAATCAAACAGAGCCCCAGGTCTCAGGGGTTCAAGTCCTTCTCCACTCTTTGGAATTTAAACCCTCCCTAAATCTGATCTTCCCATCAGCAGCCTTCTCCAGGCTGTTCCAGAGGAGAAAGGAGCAAAGTATCGTTCACTCAGGATCGGTACCTTGTGCCAAGGCTGTGCTGAGCGTGAGAACTGCAAGATGGGGTGCACAGTTCTGGATCTGAGCCATGGTTGTGTTAAGGGTTAAATGCATTACCTAGTACACTTTAGAGCAACATCTCTAGGACTGTAATGGTCACACAAATTAGGTGGGGATCTAGTTAACACGAGATTCCAATGCAGCAGGTCTAGGGTAGCACCTGACAAGCTGTGTGGATTTCACCCGTGAGGCTGGTCCAGGGATCACACTTTAAGTAGCAAGGACTTGGAAGGCTGCCTCATTCAATCAGTGTAGTATGTGGGAGATATAATTATTCACTCAATAATTATATGATGAGCTGAAAACTTAGAATCTGATGATGGTACATTCAGTGTTTCTATATCTTCTTTAATCCTGCAGTTCCATACAGTAGGACATCATGTCCCCATTTACAAGTTAAGAATTCCAGACTCAGGCCGGCACCACGACTTAATAGGCTAATCCTCCACCTGCGGCGCCGGCACCCCATGTTCTAGTCCCAGTCGGGGCACTGGATTCTGTCCCGGTTGCTCCTCTTCCAGTCCAGCTCTCTGCTGTGGCCCAGGAGGGCAGTGGAGGATGGCCCAGGTACGTGGGCGCCTGCACCCACATGGGAGACCAGGAAGAAGCGCCTGGCTCCTGGCTTCGGATCAGCGTAGCTCCGGCCATAGAGACCATTTCGGGGGGTGAACCAACAGAAGGAAGACCTTTCTCTCTGTCTCTCTCTCACTGTCTAACTCTATCTGTCAAAAAAAAAAAAATCTGAGTATCTTGAAGTTATACTATAACTCATAATGGATTAGAAATATCATACCCTTCTAGTGAACTAATCATTGTATAAGACCTGTCAGTCTCCAGAAATGCTTTTTTATTAAGCATATTTTGTGATATTAATATTTTAAAGTCAATTTTCTTTTGGTCACTATTTGCCTGTTAGAATTTTTTCTAACATTTATTTTCAGACTTCTCCTGTCTCCTCTTTTTTATTTAGTATATAGTTGAGTTTTTCCCTCAATTCTGGTAAATCTATGTCTTAAACAGTTTATTCCATCATCTTTTTTTTTCTTCATATTAACCCTATTTTCCCTTTATGTGTGTGTGTGTGTTGTATGTGTGTGTGCATGCACGCACTCTTTTTTTATTTGCCTTGCAAATAAAGGCATTCAGGCACCACACCCACAAGGACAGGCCATACCCACAGATTTACAGAAGGAGTATTTTTCCCTTTATCCAGAATCAAGGCCAGCCTCCAGGAGGCTTCTGCCTGTTTTGTTTTAAACAAGAGACGAATGTTAGATGCATCATAGCTTCCTATAGAATGAGAACTCCACACCGACTTCCCCAGTCCTGGGCCCTGGCCCCTTCTACATCTGTGGCTGCAGATGCCTCCAGGCAGCCAGTAGCATCAGCCCTCACTCATTCCCCCTCCCACTTCACTCCTGGTTTCTGGCAACTTCTTTCATTTCTTGGCAAAGTCATCCATGCACTGAAAATCAAGTTTTGGGGTGGGACAGGGAGTGGGGCAGATATTTGGTTTAGTGGCTGAGACTCCCTTTGGGATGGCCACATCAAAGTGTCTGGGTTAGAGTCCTGGCTCCATACTCAATTCGAGCTCCCTGATAATGTGCACCCTGGAAGGCAGCAGTTGATAGCTCAACTACTTGAGTTCCTACAATCCATATGGGAAAAATGGATTGAGTGACTAGATAAAGAAATTATGGGATATGTATTCTTTAGAATACTATACCGCAGTAAGAAACAGCGAAATCCAGTCATTTGCAACAAAATGGAGGAATCTGGAACACATCGTGCTGAGTGAAGTAAGCCAGTCCCAAAGGGACAAATACCATATGTTCTCCCTGATCGGTGACAACTGACTGAACACCAAAAAGGAAACCTCCTGAAGTGAAATGGACACTATGAGAAACGGTGACTTGATCAGCATAGCCCTGACTGTTAATGAACAACTTAATACATTATCCCTCTTAGTATTTTTTTTTTGTCTGTTCTACTTAATATGACTGGTTTAATTCTGTAATTATCACACAGTTATTCTTAAGTGTTGAAAATTAACTGAAATGTGATCCCTGTTAAACATAAGAGTGGGAATAAGAGAGGGAAGAGATGTATAATTTGGGACATGCTCAAGCTGACTTGCCCCAAACGGTAGAGTTAGAAACATACCAGGGGATTCGAATTCAATCCCATCAAGGTGGCATGTACCAATGCCATCTCACTAGTCCAAGTGATCAATTTCTGTTCACAATTGATCATAATGAAAGGACTAAGAGTCAAAGGGAGCACATAAACAAGTCTAGTACCTGCTAACACTAACCGATAGAATAAATAAAGGGGAGAGTGATCCAACATGGGAAGTGAGATACTCAGCAGACTCATAGAATGGCAGATGTCCTAAATAGCACTCTGGCCTCAGAATCAGCCCTAAAGGCATTCGGATCTGGCTGAAAAGCCCATGAGAGTATTTCAGGCATGGAAAGCCAAGACACTCTGGCAAAAAGATCTCTGTGAGTGAGATCCCAGTGGAAAGAACAGGTCTTCAAAGAAGGAGGTACCTTTCTCTGAAGGGAGGAGAGAACCTCCAATTTGACTATGACCTTGTCTAAACAAGATAAGAGTCGGAGAACTCAGAGGGCATCCATAGCCTTGGAAACTCATGACTGGAGCATAGGTGTGGGGAGCAATCCGGACTGGACTGTTACTGGAATTAAGACTTATTCTATGCACCTGCTCTCCCACAATATGGCGCTGGGAGAGAAGAAAACAGCTTCTACACAGCTGCCTCCAGTTCAACCAATAAACTGTAGGACTTGCTCCTGATTGGAGGAGAGCAGCGTACTCGGCGTGTGGGCAGCCGAGTTGGGATTGGCAGAGGAGGACTATAAAGGAGGAGAGAGACGGCATGCACCAGGAACATCTAAGGGGAACATCTAAGGGGAACACCTGTGCAGCCCCCGAGAGAGCCGGCCGGCGGAGTGCCGCTCCCCTGCGGAAGTGGGGAATGTGGCCAGGGGGAACTGCCCTTCCACGGAGGTGGAAGGGATAGTAGCCAACCCGGGAAGAACCAGCAGCAAACCCGGGGAGGGCCGAGCAGACGAAAGAACAGCGCAGGGTCCTGTGTCGTTCCTCCACGAAGAGGGGGAGCAACACATAGGGAGATTACTGAGGCCATAAACAGGAGTGTCAATTGGTAAAGTCAACAACAGGAGTCACTGTGCACTTAGTCCTCATGTAGGATCTCTGTCCTTAATGTGCTGTGCATTGAGATTTAATGCTATAACAAGTACTCAAACAATATATTTCACTTTGTGTTTCTAGGGGGGTGCAAACTGTTGAAATCTTTACTTAATGCATACTAAACTGATCCTCTGTAAAAAAAAAAAAAAAAAAAAAAAAAAGAAAGAAAGAAATTATCAATTCCCAACTTGACTCTCACTGGGATTAAACATGACAATAGGTCTGATCTGATTTCATCATCATTTAAAAAAAATCATCTATTATTTTTCACTTTATGTTTCTGTGTGGGAGCAAACTGTTGAAATCCATACTTAATGTATACTAAGCTGATCTTCTGTATATTAAGATAATCGAAAATGAATTTTGATGTGAATGGAAGGGGAGAGGGAGTGGGAAAGGGGAGGGTTGTGGGTGGGAGGGATGGTATGGGGGGGAAGCCATTGTAATCCATAAGTCGTACTTTGGAAATTTATATTCATTAAATAAAAGTTAAAAAAAAATGGATTGAGTTGCGGGCCTCTGGCTGTGGTCAGGCCGAGCCCTAGCTAATGTGGGCATTTGGGAGGTGAATCAGTGGATGGATGATTCTCTCTCTCTCTCTCTCTCTCTCTCTGTATCAAATAAATAATAATTTTTAAAAATTATGTTTCTTATCTTTATCTAGCATTTTAATTATTTGGTAGCAAAAGTCTTAGACTAATCTTCCATTTTGCCAGCAAGAGAAATTTCATCTTTTCTAAAGTCTTCACAGTGTTTGGGGAAGAGAACAAATTGTCACATATCTCATACAGCAAGCAAGCCACCAAGACTGTTTGCCTTTAGAAGAGTAATAATAAATAAAATTTTAAAAAGCGAGGGCGGGGAACCAAGGCTGTGGCATGGTAGGTTAAGCCTCTGCCTGCAGTGCCAGTATCCTATATGGGCACCGGTTCTAGTTCTGGCTGCTCCTTTTCCAATCCAGTTCCCTCTTAATGGCTTGAAAAGCAGTAGAAGATGGCCCAAGTCCTTGGGCCCCTGTACCCATGTGGGTGTCCCAGGATAAGCCCATGCCTCCTGGCTTCAGATCACCCAGCTCTTTTGTGGCCATCTGGGGAGTGAACCAGTGGATGGAAGACCTTTTTCTGTGTATCCCACTCTCTATAACTCTGCCTCTCAAATAAATGAATCTTAAAAAAAAAGTGGGTGGGGGAATAAGAGGTTGGCTAATATCCACAGCAAAGTGTCTTGTAGGTAAAATTATTACTCCAGAGCCTTCAACAGTGAACACTGAGAGGTTCTGCATTATCAGGAAAAGATTCTGTGAAGCCACATTCATGGAAATTTTCTTCTTGGAATAGTGACAAAGACCTCCATTCAGATACTGGGGGAAGATTCTCCACGTAATGGTGATAACATGACAGGAGCCTAGAGCTGGATGAAAGGCACTGCTCACCAAGTCCTATTAGACATGTTTTGTACTCCTTTCCACAGATATTCAAAAGGCTCTCTGAGTTAGGGAGCTGCTGGTGGCAGGACAAGGGCACCTCCTCTGGCATCAGAGACTCAGCACCAACAACAATACAAAGAAACGTTTTTGAAAAAAGCTTTGGACAAGCCGTCCAGAATCCCAAAATCTTGCTCTTTCCCCTTCCTGGTTTGCTTAACTTCATTATGCTGAAATCTATGAGGATACTGAGGTTCTTTGAAAGTGAATGTTTCTGGCTAAACTCAGTGTTCCCAAGGCCCTGGCCTACCAGCACATTTTCCCTTCGATTCAGCCCAAGTCCATTAGCGTTCATATCCAGTATCCTCCTTTCCCCTTTAATAGCCCATCCTTCCAGGCTCTTAGAAGCAGATCATTGAGAGGGACCATCTAACAGTGAACACTGCGAAACTCACACGGCCCCCTGCATCCAATGCAGACAGCAGACTCGCCAGTCTCGGGACACCTCTGGGGGCAGGGACAGTGGCCTTGCTGGTTGAAACTCTAGCTTCATAGGTACCTACCAACTCCCACTGTTGCTCTTTTTATCCACAACAAATATAGAAGAGCAGAACTCAGGTAGTGTTGATATTTCCAGGAGTGTTGAGAATAACTCATGGTTACAACTCACAGTCCACATTGCATGAGATACCCATTCCTTCAATGCTGTGGTTCTTAACACCAAAAATAAGGAACACTGTCTTTCCTTATCTAAAAATCTGTACTTCCTCCCAATCTACTTAACACAGAACCTCAGAAAATGTTTAGCATCTTCCCTGATATCCCGACGGGACCCAGAACATTCAGACAAATGACTGTAAATAATCACTTAACATTTCAATATTAAAGCTCAGAACTATTTCACCTTCAAAACACATTACAAATTTGTTTCAATCAGAACACAAGTATCATAAAAAAGAATTAAGGCATATAAAAAGGCAAGCAGACCAACATTATTTACACACAGAAAGCAAGTTAGGCCCAAAGCAGGTGAGTTATTTACTCCAAGTCAGATAGCCCCAAAATTACAGGACCAGGATACAAACTCAAGCCTTCTGTACTCAAATCCACGGATTTCATTATCACTCTATGCTGCTGTCTCACACCGGGTGGAGTTATCAGACTAACTCCATTTGATGGGGAAACTGACCCTGAAAGCCCAGAAAGAGCAGGACTGTTATAAGAATGCTGGAACTGGGGTGAACATTAAGTTTCTAAAGACAATGGAGAGATCTGGGATGGAAGAAGTCCTCATGAAGTAATCACTGTCTTTCGTTTGTTTTCCTTATGTGGTTAGCGGCCTTTCAGTCATCCTATTGATCGAATCCCAACACACACATACTCACACACATACACACACACACAACTGAATAATACAAAATTAAGGCCAATGAAGTCACTCTAAGCACTATCACTCTAAGCAGAAGTATACCATCCATCCCAAGGGGTGCAGTGCTCTGTCCTAAAGGAAGTGAGAGGGCCATGCATGAGCCAGCTAAGAACTCTGTCCAGGTAAATCATGGCCCAGATAAGCAGAGGTTAGATGCACAAGGCTGCCCAGTGCTCTGCTTCCTCCCTGGGCAATGAGGCCTAGAGTCAAAGAACAAACACACACTTGTCCCCAGGGCTGGTCTGGTTTCTCCAATCATCTGCACAATGGCTTATCAAGAACCTGTCCCCTCCTGGTTGCCCCTCTTCCAGGCCAGCTCTCTGCTGTGGCCTAGGAGTGCAGTGGAGGATGGCCCAAGTGCTTGGGCCCTGCACCCCATGGGAGACCAGGAGAAGCACCTGGCTCCTGGCTTTGGATCAGCGCGGTGCGCCAGCCGTGGCAGCCATTGGAGGGTGAACCAACGGTAAAGGAAGACCTTTCTCTCTGTCTCTCTCTCACTGTCCACTCTGCCTGTCCAAAAAAGAAAAAAAAAAAAAAAAAAAGAACCTGCCCCCTTTAATTAGACTAAAGCATGGACCAGGAACCAAGAATTCAGCTCTCAGTCCTACCCTACCCCTGCCTCGCCCATCGTCAGCATGTCCTTCCACTCGTCTCCTTCCCCACCTCACATATGGTAGAAACAGCTACCTTTATCACAGGACTGCAATTATTCATACAATAAAAATAACACTAGTGACAATTAGCCTTCAGAAATACCTACTGTGTGCCAGAGACTTCACATAGGGGACTTTAATCTGAAGGCAGCGATTATTCTCACTAAATGGATAAGGAAATTAAAGCTCATGGCGTTAGATACCTTAACTCAGGTCACGCAGTTGCCAGCAGCAGGACTTTGGTTTGAACCCAGCATACCTAACTCTAAAACCACAGCAGTGGTTCCACGCCATGGTATACTCAGGCTGCTCTCACCTTTTATCTGGGAGTTTCTCTCCCTGGCAATGGTTCCGTTGGAAGACTGGCACTACCGCTTTTCCTTCTCTTTCTTTTTTTTTTTTTAATATTTATTTTATTTATTTGAAAGAGTTACAGAGAGAGGTAGAGACAGAGAGAGAGAGGTCTTCCATCTGCTGGTTCACTCCCCAGATGGCCACAATGGCCAGAGCTGTGCTGATCTGAAGCCAGGAGCCAGGAGCTTCTTCCAGGTCTTCCCATGTGGGCACAGGGGCCCAAGGACTTGGGCCATCTTCTACTGCTTTCCCTGGCCGTAGCAGAGAGCTGGATCAGAAGTGGAGCAGCCAGGACTAGAACCGGCGCCCATACAGAATGCCAGTGCTGCAGGCCAGGGATTTAACCTGCTGTGCCACAGCGCCGGCCCCTCCTTCTCTTTCCTTCCTCCATCCACCCCACCACTACCCATCCCAGTGGAATTTTCATACTGGAACCTAGAGACTGACAACCAAATCTGGGGAGTCAAGTCCTTTAGTCCCTTGTTCATTGCACTGTGGGTTTGGGAGATCATGTGAATATTTTTCAGATTACACTTCCGTTCTCTGCAGAGGCATAGACTGAGAAGGATTCATCAGAGGATTTCCAGAGCGTGTATTTGTCATGTGTTTTGTTGTTTCCACAGCATGCAGAATTTATGAGCATTTAAGAAATCAGCCCCGCTGCAGAGCGCCTTCAGTTCTTCTCCCAGCCACAGGTTCCCCATGATGCAAAGGTGCCCCTGTCAAATCAAAGGATATTCAGAACAAACACTCCTTGGAATATTTGCAAAATAGTGTGATAGGAAGAAGAGAATCCTGGCTTCCGCTGCTAGGAGACAGTGGAGCCTGAAGTGCCTAACACAGCAGCAGCCTGTTAGAAGACTGAGGTCCTCCTCGAGTGTTCTCAGGGATCCCTCCGAACCACAGTGACAGAACCAAACGACTGGAGTAGAGGGAAACATCCTGACATTAAGCAGATGGCTGAGATGAAAGCACTGGCAGTTCATAACAGCAGGAAAATCAGGGGACGAGGGAGGGCTGGGGAGCAACAGGACATGGAAGTCTAGGCTCCAACTACTGAAGGCTCTTGTGCTGGGCTAGGTGAGACACCTAACATCCAACACACACTAGGTTTACAAACATGCCGTCACGCTGTTCACACAGCTAGCTCTGTAACCATGCAGCCAAGAACAACCTGGATCAGTTGATAGCTAACCAAAACCTCACATTCAGATATGTGCGTGAGCCCAGCTGACATCAGCAGAACCACAGAGCCAGCCACCTCACATGCAGGAGCAGCGGATGCTCGGTGCCTTGTCCACCTGCAGTCTTGGGATTGTGACGCAGCATTTTGTAGCGACAGGTAACTAACACACCTGTTTTCCCATCAAGGAGTGGATTGCAAATTCAAATACTGACAGGGAAAGGCAGATAACGTAATCCCAAAAAGAGGGAAACATACACTGAGATACAATTTCTTACTTAGCCAAAGATGAGCAAAATCCAAATGTCCAACAATACAAGGGGACTTCAAAATCCTGTGTGAGAAAATGGAGCTAAAGATAAAAATATAAAAATTTTTTCTTAACATAATCTTAAGATACTTTGAGAAATGATGTTGCCAGTCATGTACTCTATTCCTGAAGAACTGAGGGTTTGGGAAATTTAAACCACATGAATGCAGTTTTTTTTACATTTTTAATATGAATAAAAATGGACGACCTTTAAAGATTGTTTTAAGATCAGGCAACAGCAACAAGCCAGAAATGGCCAAACCAGGAATATAAGGTCCATGCCTAATTACTTCCCTTTGAAATGCTTACGAAATCAGGAATAAGCAGGGACATTGTTGTTTACACGGAAAAGGACTATTTTGATGCAAAAATAATTTTTACAGGGGTCAGCACCGTGGAGCAGTGGGTTAACGCCCTGGCCTGAAGCGCCAGCATCCCATATGGGCGCCGGTTCTAGTCCCCACTGCTCCACTTGCAATCCAGCTCTCTGCTATGGCCTGGGAAAGCAGTAGAAGATGGCCCAAGTCCTTGGGCCCCTGCACACATATGGGAGACCCAGAAGAGGCTCCTGGCTCCTGGCTTCAGATCGGCACAGCTCCAGCTGTTGCAGCCACCTGGGGAGTGAACCAGCGGATGGAAGACTCTTTCTCTCTCTGCCACTCCTCTCTCTGTAACTCTGACTTTCAAATAAATAAATAAATCTTTAAGAATAAATTTGCAATTCACACACAGTTTTTCTTCATCATATACATTTTCCATGAACTTTTTGAAGACCCCCTCCTATATTCTGTTGGTGTAACTGTAGGAAAACAGGAACTTTCTTATGCTGCCACAAGGAATAAGAAAAGAAAAACTGTATGAGCCCTACTGGGAAAATGTGGAGATATGCAATAAAAAACATATATCTACTTACCCTTTGGCTCAAAAATCACACTTCTAGGAATCCATGCCAAATGCGTACTATGAGGTTTGCACAAGGCCATTAATCCAGTCACTAGTTAGAATAATTAGGAACAATAGCGACCAAAATGTCACAATTGAGGATCAGTTGAATAAATTGGGTTCATACACATGATAGAGTCTATATAACTACAACAAGGAATGATGAATATCTCTGTCTCTTACTATGGAGTAGTCTCCAGCATACATTATTAAAGTGAATTTTTTTAAAGGTGAAAAAAATGAGTATCATATTCTACCAGTTCTGTAAGAAAGGAAGAAATACATAGATATAAATATTTAGAGAAGTAATTCTATTTTTAATGGGAGAATGAACCATAGAGATGTTAAGGAGAATTAGAATTAGAGATGAAAATAAAGGTATTACCACTGACACCACAAAAACACAAAGGATTGTTCTCTAACAAAGAACAACTATATGGCAACAAATTTGATAACCCTAGAGAAATAAACAAATTCTTGGATACATACACCTTATCCAGATTGAATCATGAGGAAATGGAATACCTAAACAAACCAGCAATGAGCAGAAAGATTACATCAGTTATGGCCGGTGCCGTGGCTCAATAGGCTAATCCTCCACCTAGCGGCGCCGGCACACCGGGTTCTAGTCCCAGTCGGGGCGCTGGATTCTGTCCTGGTTGCCCCTCTTCCAGGCCAGCTCTCTGCTGTGGCCCGGGAAGGCAGTGGAGGATAGCCCAAGTGCTTGGGCCCTGCACCCCATGGGAGACCAGGATAAATACCTGGCTCCTGCCATCGGATCGGCGCAGTGCGCCAGCCGCAGCACACCGGCCGTGGCAGCCATTGGAGGGTGAACCAATGGCAAAGGAAAACCTTTCTCTCTGTCTCTCTCTCTCACTATCCACTCTGCCTGTCAAAAAAAAAAGATTACATCAGTTATAAAAAGTTTCCCATCAAAGAAAAGCCCAGGACCAGATGGTTTCACTGCTGAATTCTATCAAACATTTAAAGAATTAACACCAATCTTCCTTAAATTATTTCAAGAAATGTAAGAGGAGGAAATTCTTCCAAATCTGTTCTATGAGACCAGTATTACACTGATATCAAAACAAGACAAGAACAGCAACAACATAAAAAAACTACAAATCAATATCCTTGACGAACACAGATGCAAAAATCCTTAACAAAATACTAGCAAATTGAATCCAGCAACACACAAAAATGTTTCAGCATATGCAAATCAACAACCACCACACCATGTAAACAAAATGAAGGTCAAAAAGTCACACAGTCATCTCAATAGATGATGAAAGGGCATTCGATAACATCCAACATGGCTTCAAGCAAAAACTCTGACCAAATTAGCTGCAGAATGAACATGCCTCAACATAATAAAGGCTAACTAACAACAACTAAAATCATATTGAATGGGGAAAAGCTGAAGAATTTCTCTATGAGTTCTGGAACAAGAATTCAAAAATAAAAAATGAGATAAACGAGCCCAACTGTGTGTTCATTTTGGTGGAATAACAACACAGAGGGAAGCGATGGAAAACAGCACATAGCCTTCATGGACTGTAAGGTAGGTACAAAAAGAACAACACACAGTAACTGTGCTCTGAATAATATTGCTGGTGGCAGTATCTTGTTTTGTTATTCTAAGACTGCAGAATTGGTAAGTGGACAAAAACTACTAATTGCACGTAATTCTAATTCTAATTCTAATTCTTGAGAACAAAGCTTATCAAGGATGAAAAAAGGTGGGGCCGGCGCGCTGTGGCGCAGTGGGTAAAGCTGCTGCCTGCAGTGCCGGCATCCCATACGGACACTGGTTCATATCCCAGCTGCTCCACTTCCGATCCAGCTCTCTGCTATGGCCTGGGAAAGCAGAAGATGGCCCAAGTCCTTGGGCTGCTGCGCCCATGTGGGGGACCCAGAAGAAGCTCCTGGCTCCTGGCTTCGGATCAGCACAGCTCCGGCCATTGCAGCCAATTGGGGAATGAACCAGCGGATGGATGACCTTTCTCTCTCTCTCTCTCTCTCTTTCTTTCTCTCTCTCTCTCTGCCTCTCCTCTCTCTGTGACTTTGATTTTCAAATGAATAAATAAATCTAAAAAAAAAAAGATTATGGTCATGGGAAGAAGAAAATGCAGATGAAGACAAAATAGCCTAAATAAAAACCGCATAATCTTGAAACTGTCAAGGAAACACAGGCTCAAAACTGTATCTATATTGTTCTTTATCACAGATAGATAGATGGGTAGATAGACAGATAGATGATACTCCTCAAACCAGGGGACTTCCAAAACCTCAAGGGGAAATAGAATTAAAGGATGAGCTTCCTTTGGTATAAAATGTTGAAATCATGCATAGGAGCAGTCTTTGAAAAGTTCAGGGAAAATGTGTATAATTAAAAACCATGCATGGATTTTCAAATGCTTTGCACCAAAATAAACTTATCCTTTAACTCTAGTTTTCCATAAGCTTTTTGATCTTCCTTTATATCCCAGTTCTGTTCACTCAAGAGGAGTAGAAATAAAGACAATGGCAGTAACAACAAGCACTCTTTTTTTCTTTAAAGATTTTATTTATTTATTTATTTGAGAGGTAGAGTTACAGACAGTGAGAGGAAGAGACAGAGAGAGAGGTATTCGTTCTGTTGGTTCACTCCCCAAATTGCCGTAATGGCCAGAGCTGCGCCAATCCAAAGCCAGGTGCCAGGTGCTTCCTCCTGGTCTCCCAGGTGAGTGCAGGGGCCCAAGCACTTGGGCCATCTACTACTGCTATCCCAGGCCATAGAAGAGAGCTGGATTGGAAGAGGGGCAGCCAGGTCTAGAACCAGTGCCCATATGGGATGCCCGCGCCACAGGCAGAGGATTAACTTACTTCGTAACAGTGCTGACCCCAACAAGCACTCTTAAAACTCAGATTAGGGTCTCTTTATACCAATTCTCACTACAAAGAACCAAAGCTGCTTGTTGAAATAGCTAATTCCAAATCCAGAAAAAATACCAGAGGAGCCGGAAACATCTAATTGTATCAGAAAGCAAGAAAATTGGGGCCAGTGCCATGTCCTAGTGGGTTGGGCCTCTACCAGCAGCACCAGAATCCCATATGCAGGCTGGTTCAAGTTCAGACTGCTCCTCTCCTGACCCAGCCCCCAGCTAATGTGCCTGAGAAAGCAGTGGAAGATGGGCCAGGTCCTTGGGCCCCTGCACCCACATGAGAGACCTGGAAGAAGCTCCTGGCTCCTGCCTTTGGATCAGCCCAGTTCCTTGATACCACTGTGGCCATTTGGAGAGCAAACCAGCAGATGAAGACCTCTCTCTGTGTCTCTCCCTCTCTGTCAGTAATTCTGCCTCTCAAATAAATAAATCTTTAAAACATAAATAAATCTGTTTTAAAAAAAAAAGAAATAAATTTATCAAAAAATACTGAGATTACACCAACTTGAAAAGGCTCTTTCTGGCCAAAGATACTACAATCTAAGCATCATTGATCATAGAATGTGTGTTAATAATAAACAGCAAAATTTGTTATATTGTGATAGATTAAAATATATCAGGCATGCTTAAACCCATGAATTCATGATGATTTTAAGAAAACAATTAGAAAATGTGAACTTTGGATATTCGATAGGATTAAGGACACCAGGAGTGATGACAGTAACAGGTATGTCTGTAAAAGAGCCCTTACATTTTAAAGACCTGTGTAGTTCATTCTCATTATTCATAGATCCTGCATTTGTGAATTTACTCTCTAAAAATTATTTGTAACTTCAAAGACAATGCTCAGAGCACCTTCGCAGTCATTTACAGGCACACACAGGGCGACAACGCGTTGGAGGTACTCAGCGTGCATCTTCCCATACGAGGCTGAACACGAGCCACGTGTTGCCTCTTGTTTCAGCTCTCATGCTGTAAACAGGTGTCCCATTTGTGGTTTACTTAATGCGTTCTTTGTGCTCTTGGGTGGTGATTTCATGCTTTAAAATGGGCCCCATGAGAAGCGAGATACACAGCAGACTCATAGAATGGCAGATGTCCTAAACAGCATTCTGGCCTCAGAATCAGCCCTAAAGGCATTCAGATCCGGCTGAAAAGCCCATGAGAGTATTTCAGGCATGGAAAGCCAAGACACTCTGGCAAAAAAAAAAAAAACAAAAAAAAAAAAAAACAAAAAACAAAAAACAAAACACCTAAATGAAAGATCTCTGTGAGTGAGATCCCAGTGGAAAGAACCGGTCTTCAAAGAAGGAGGTACCTTTCTCTGAAGGGAGGAGAGAGAACCTCCACTTTGACTATGACCTTGTCTAAACAAGATAAGAGTCGGAGAACTCAAAAGGCTTCCATAGCCTTGGAAACTCATGACTGGAGCATAGGGAGATTACTGATGCCATAAACAAGAGTGTCAATTTGTAAAGTCAACAACAGGAGTCACTGTGCACTTACTCCTCATGTAGGATCTCTGCCCTTAATGTGCTGTACATTGTGATTTAATGCTATAACGAGTACTCAAACAGTATTTTTCACTTTGTGTTTCTATGTGGGTGCAAACTGTTGAAATCTTTACTTAATGTATACTAAACTGATCTTCTGTATATAAAGAAAATTGAAAATGAATCTTGATGTGAATGGAAGGGGAGAGAGAGCGGGAAAGGGGAGGGTTGCGGATGGGAGGGAAGTCATTGGGGGGGGAGCCAATGTAAGCCATAAGCTGTACTTTGGAAATCTATATTCATTAAATAAAAGTTAAAAAAAAAATGGGCCCCATGAGAGTGATGCTGAAGTGCTATCCAGTGTCCCTAAGGCAGGGAGGCTGGGATACATGTGTCTCACACGCTGGGTCAGCTAAACTTTGGTCAGCATGAGTTACAGTTCTGGGGGCATTGAGTTCAACATTGGTGACTCAATGATATTTATTAAATAAGGTGTCTTTAGGGCCGGCGCCGCGGCTCACTAGGCTAATCCTCCGCCTTGCGGTGCCGGCACACCGGGTTCTAGTCCCGGTCGGGGCGCCGGATTCTGTCCCGGTTGCCCCTCTTCCAGGCCAGCTCTCTGCTGTGGCCAGGGAGTGCAGTGGAGGATGGCCCAAGTGCTTGGGCCCTGCATCCCGTGGGAGACCAGGATAAGCACCTGGCTCCTGGCTCCTGCCATCGGATCAGCACAGCGCGCCGGCCGCGGCGGCCATTGGAGGGTGAACCAAAGGCAAAGGAAGACCTCTTTCTCTCTGTCTCTCTCTCTCACTGTCCACTCTGCCTATAAAAATAAATAAATAAATAAATAAATAAATAAATAAAGTGTCTTTAAACAGGAGCACACGGAAAACAAGGTAACCTACTGATTGTTGAGTGAAAATGTAGCCAGAGGCTCACAGAACTCTAACCCTGTTTTTCCCCTCAGGGTAATGGTTCAGTATTTGCTAATTCAGTATTTCCAGTGACTATACAGAGCATATACAGACTACCACGAGCAACAAGATTCAACTGAGATAAAAATGGTTATAGAATATTTGGGGGAAACTATCATGCAAAGTGAAGAAAATCTTTCTGTTCTGACCTGGATTTGGCCCATGGGACCCAATTTTTTGTCTCAGGCCTACTTCACACTCCTTAACTACTTTATAGTCCAGAGGCCTTTTTTTTTTTTCCAGAGTTTTTCCAATCACTCTCCCTCTTGATAGACACTTGGGTTGTGTCCAGGTTTTCACCATTGTGATCAATGCTGAGTGAACCTCTACACATGTAAAAGATTTTCTTAAGAAGACATGGAGAAGTATAATTGCTGAATCACAAGGTACTCACGTTTTGCATTCTAACAGACACTGCCAAATTGCCTTCAAAGTGACTGAACCAATTACTACGCCCACAAGCAATGTGTGCAAGTCTGGGTTTCCCACAGTCTTGCCAACGCTTAATTCAACAAGTATTTTTGGAATCTGGATCCTCTGTGTGAGAGACACTAATGAGGTTATGGGGGTGGAGAGGCAGCAACACAGGTTGTAATCTCCATGAGACACCACACTGCAGCTCAAAAACAAGATACTTGTCCCCCCAGGGGTTTACCAAGGAGTCACTGGCCAGTAGAACAGAAATGAAAAGCAAGCAACAGACTTTCAAATCTTCTCCAGCGGCTTGCTTCTGCTCAACAGTCACTCATAAAAATCAATTAACTCCCTTTGGAGTGTGAATATGTGCTATGTAGGACTGATGGGTCTAGCCCAAGGCCTTGACAGGGGCAAAAGTCCTGTAGGCTTAAATTTTAAAATAAATTACATTTCCCTTATTATATATGGATATATATTCAGCTCTGAGTATAAGAAAAAGGAAAGCCTTGAAATATGCATGCCATTTAACCAGCAATTCTTTCCTGCATATATCCCAGGGAAATTATTGTTTAAATTTATAAAAATTTAAGTGTGAGGGTGTTCATTCATTGTTTAATATGCTACCCAAATGTAAACTATTCAATTATCTATAAACAATGAAGTAAATAGTTGAATATATCTATATATAAAAACTGCTGATTCAACAAAGTGCTAAAGAAATTGAACTATTAGGAACTATTATGCAACCATCAGACATTATCTATTGTCACAGACTGATGTTTGGAAAGCAGTACTGTGAAAAAAAGCTAACAGCATGTATCCATTTGTCTATTCACTCCCTAAATACATCCTGTGCACTCACTGTATGCCAGGCCCTGTCCTGGGCTCAGGGGACAAAGTCCTAACAACTGCAGGCAAAGTGCCTGCTTTCAAAGAGCTCAGCTGCCCTTTTCTCCTCTTGCCTACACAGACAGGTTTCTCCAGCTTGGATCTGAGAAAACTGTTAATTTGTTCTTTTATTAAGCTCTTTGTGGTTTCACAAGCACTGATGGTTTGCTTCTGATTCCTACATCATGTGTGAGTGCACATGCCACTTGGTCGGTGTCTCCTTTCTAATAGCATGTGCTTACCCTAGTGGGAACAGAGTTTATCTTATCTGCAGAATGTACTTCCTCCTTCCAACACCACTTTCTGAGGGAAAACATCTAGAACAGAGGAAATACCGTAGCTGAGGGATCAAACCATCCACACCGAGGATCCTAGCTTTGATTCCTCTGTGCCTAACTAATTCAGCATCAGTCAGCTTCAGGGCACTCATATTTAACTTAAGTACTGCAGGGTTCGTAACAAATGAAATCACAATACAATGCCAAGACAATGGCCAATACACAGTAGGAACTTGAGTTTCCTTCCCGCCTCTGGTTTTCTTGTCAAAGGTTGAGTTCTGGGAACAGCACTATGGCGTAGCAGGTAAAGCTGCCGCCTGCAAAGCAGGCATCCCATAGGGCACCAGTTCAAGTCTTAGTTGCTCCATTTCCAATCCAGCTTCTGCTATGGCCTGAGAAAGCAGTAGAGGATGGCCCAAGTGCTTGGGCCCCTGTACTCACATGTGAGACCCAGAAGGAGCTCCTGGCTCCTGGCTTTGGATCAGCCCAGCTCTGGCCATTTGGTGAGTGAACCAGCAAATGAAAGACTTTCTCTCTCTCTCTCTCTCTCTCTCTCTCACACACACACACACACACACACACACACACACACACCTCTGCCTCTCTGTAACTCTGCTTTCAAACAAATAAATAAATCCTAACAAAAAAAGATGGAGTACTTCTACAGATATCACTCAGACAAAAAGGGGTGGGATGCAAGCTTTGGCTGGGATGCTTGTTCTCTGTCTCATAACTTTGAGAAAGCACGGTCCGGCTTATCCACAGATTCTCTGAAAATGCTCACCAATATTGTCTAATGGTTAGAATCTGATCAGATTCTAGAGTTATGATAAATTCAAAGCTCCTCCCTTCTGCAAACAGATCTCAGTGCATGCACCCAGTCAAGTGTCTGCATTGATCTCCTTCTGAAACAATGTCTCCAGTATATGCAACTACAGTGCAGGAGAAAAAGAACGGAAACGCACAGCAAAGCACCTCACAGACAGCTGCAGGCACGTGACACAGACCTGGAGAATGAGACGAGTCCAACCACCTGGTCACAGTGATTGGCTCAGAAGTGTGCAAGTCACTCAGCAGTTTACGAAGACAACATTTTCCTGTAACTACTGGCAAAAATAAGTTTCCTTCTCTCTGGAAGGACAGATAAGTTGCAAGGACGTAAGTCTTGCATTTCCAGGAGCCACAGCCACCATGCTGAGGCAGTCTGCCACACAAGAAGGCAGAAGCAAGTGGTGGGAAGACTTCGATCAACCTAGTGATACTGTTTGAGTCCACTGGGTCCAGCACTACCTGAAACAAAATCTACACATAATCCTGGTAGATGAGGCTAAAACTGAGTCTGTCTCCCTGTCTCTCCTTTCCTTTCTCCTTCTCTTGGTTCCCCCTACAGAAGACACTGAAATAAGGATTCATAATAATTCAGTTTAAGTTTATTTTTTTTTTGACAGGCAGACAGTGAGAGAGAGAGCGACAGAGAGAAAGGTCTTCCTTTTTCCGTTGGTTCACCCCCCAAGTGGCCACCACGGCCAGCGCGTTGCAGCTGGCACGCTGCACCAATCCGAAGCCAGGAGCCAGGTGTTTCTCCTGGTCTCCCATGCGGGTACAGGGCCCAAGGACTTGGGCCATCCTCCACTGCACTCCCGGGCCACAGCAGAGAGCTGGACTGGAAGAGGAGCAACCAGGACAGAATCCAGCGCCCCAACTGGGACTAGAAACCGGGGTGCGGGCGCCACAGGCAGAGGATTAGCCTAGTGAGCTGCGGTGCTGGCCTAAGGGTGCATTATTGAGCAGTAACTAGCAAAAGGCAACTGGGGCTCAGTCCTACTTGGGAACTCTGGGCTTGCGGAACACACATTTCAGAACCATCCCAACCAACAGGCAATAGAGCTAGGGTATTGACCCACCTCTCTATCATCTGTCAGGCTACACCAGGGCTCACCGATGCCCCTTTGTTTCCGGTCTGCTGCAAGAATGGGCATAGCAGGCTCCTCAGGCAGAGTCACAGGGATTAGCAGTCAGCAGTCAAGCTGGAGTGTGAGGGCGTGGTGTCAATGGAAAACGGACAGGATACTTTGTATCATTTGGGCTTTTAGGAGGAGGATGGTTCATCTAGGTTTGCTGTCATTTACTAAGGAAATATGTCTCAACTAGTATGAGGGTACATCACAATGTTCATGAAAAATTTGGAATCAAGAGATATTAATTTGGGGGCTGGTGCTAAGGCTTAACAGGTTAAGGCACAGCCTACAGTGACAGCAGTCCACATGGGCACTGCTTCTAGTCCCAGCTGCTCCACTTGCAAGCCAGCTCCCTGTTAATATGCTTAGGAAAACAGTAAAGGATGGTCCTTGGGTCCCTGCACCCACATGGAAGACCCACAGGAAGCTCCTGGCTCCTGGCTTCAGCCCAGCCATTGTGGCCTTTTGGTGAGTGAACTAGCAAATGGAAGATTCATTCTCATTCATTCTCTCTCTCTCTCTGTCTCTCTCTTGTGTCTCCCTCTCTCTCTCTCCATACTTCTGCCTTTTAAATACGTAAAATTTAAAAAATCTTTTTTTTCTTTTTGACAGGCAGAGTTAGACAGTGAGAAAGAGAGAGAGACAGAGAGAGAGTTATAGACAGTGAGAGAGAGACAGAGAGAAAGGTATTCCTTCCGTTGGTTCACTCCCCTAATAGCCACCATGACTGGCACTGCGCTGATCCGAAGCCAGGAGCCAGGTGCTTCCTCCCGGTATCCCATGCAGGTACAGGGACCCAAACACTTGGGCCATCTTCCACTGCCCTCCCGGGCCACAGCAGAGAGCTGGACTGGAAGAGGAGCAACCGGGACTAGTAGCCAGCACCCCAACTGGGACTAGAACCCACGGTGCCAGCACCGCAGGCGGAGGATTAGCCAAGTGAGCCATGGCGCTGGCTTAAAAATCTTTAAAAAAAAAAAAAAGATACATATTTGGGGGCAGGCATTTGCCCCACAGTATGAGACACCAGTTGGTATCCTGCGTCCAACATCAGAGTGCATGGGTTTGAGTCCCAGGTGTACTCCTGATTGCAGTTTCCTGCTAGTGTAAACTCTGGGAGGCATCCAATGATGGCTCAAGTACTTGATGGTCCTTGTCACCTGGTAGAAAACCTGGATTGTGTTCCCCACTCCTGGGTTCAGCTTGGCCTAGCCCTGGTCACTGCGGGCATTTGAAGAATAAAGCAAAGATGGGAGCACTCGCTCTCGCTTTCTCTCTAATAAATACTTTTTAAAATGTTAACCAAAAAATGCTGATTACTACACTACCTTTTTGAAGCATCTTGGTATATGTGACACTTCTCCCAAATTAGAGATCTGCCTAGAATTTTCTTCCTTGGAATGCTTCTGAAATGAAATAACTCTGGATCTCTTCCTCTATCTAACTCCATCCCAGACATGACACCGTCCTGGAGAAACCCCTGCCAGACACCTCTGTGTCCTCACCCACACTGCTCACTGCAGAGTCAGCAGGCCCTCTAGCAGACCAGTGCCACCTTCCATGGCTCCCTGCTCCAGGACCCTGCCCTGTGCCAGGCTGGGTACCCACAGAAACCACAGTGGGCTACTAGGAGGCCCAGCAGTGCCTGGCAGCTGCCAAGAGCTTTTATCTTCAACACGGCTCCTAAGAGGCAAAACCCTCTCACCAACAAAACCCACAAGAGGCAGGACCCCGCCCCCCACCCAAAGAATTGCAGGGTAGGGGCCAGAATCCAACCTACAGCTCTAACAATTCTCTCACTGCACAAGGGTGCCTAGGACGGAGGGAGGGAAGCACAGCGCCCATGTCTTTTCCTGTAGGGTTGCTTCCTGGTGATAAACACCTTTTGTTTCTAGTGTAAACGAGATCTTTCTTTTCCATTATTTTTTCTAAGTGGTTACTGTTGGAAATAAGAAAGCTATTGATTTCACTACATTTATTTTGTAACTGGCTGCCTTACTGAACTCTCATTATTTCTAATAGTTTTTCAGCTCAATTCTCCCAAAGGGGGAAAAAAAAGTTTAGGCGATGTGACAAAACTGACAAAAACATATGAGATCAGCCTCCACTGTTCTATTTGTTCTGAGATGCGTAGTTTATAAGAGCAAGATGGAAACAAAATCCACCATGCTACACACATATCATCTGTTCCTACAAACTCTATCATTTGTGCACCTGTCCTTCCACCTTACGCCATCCCTGGGGAAATCACAGGCCCCTGAGGAAAGCCACAGAGGTACCTCTGGCTGGGGGTGAATGACCACACATCCAGGACTCCTGGGCTGTGAGGCCCAGGTCCTCCATGCCTGAACCCAGCCTGTTGTCCATCACTCTGGTTCCTCCCCAGACAACCAGCCACTCACTCTCCTAGCAGCACTCACACCTAACTGAGCAAGTCCAGCAACCGAAAAATAAAAAAGGTCTTGCCCCTTCCACAAATGACTTCCTAGAATAGAATCTTCTTGAAGCAGGGCTGAACTCTGTTCTACCAGGTTGAGCCTAGACACTCTTCCATATGCGCACTGGAACTGACTCAGTCTTCTCCTAGTGGGGTGCAGGAACAGAGTCAGCGCTCTGCCCAGGCACCCTCCAACCCTTCTACACTTGCTTCTACCTCCTGCACCTGCAACCCCCACTGGAAAACAGCCCTCAGGCGGCCATAGCAACTCTGCCCACACCTGGGCGCCCACGCTTCCCCCAAGGCAGCCCTCTGCCAGTGCCTGACAGCTGCAGGCTCCTCAGAGCTGTGAGGTGGGACCAGCACTGCAGGGCTTGCTCCGGCTCCTGCCCTGCCTTCCCGACTCCCTTCCTGATGCCTCAGGAACAGCTGCTCGATGTGACACATCACGCAGTCTTGGGGTTTGCTTCTGGAGACCCGGCCTGAGACACAGAGCAAACATCTGCCCCCACACAGCCATGGCTCCTCCATCGGTCAGGCTGCCGTAACTAGTAAGTCTCCTGCGACAAGGCAAGGGATTCTGCCTAACTGGCAATGTGACCACATTTGAAGACAGGCCCATACAGGAGTAGCCACGGAGGTGGGGCCCCGATGGTGGGATCGTGGCCTGCTAAGAGATGCAGAAAGCTCTCCACCTCCCCTGCTCCACTCCCCTTCCTCAGCATGACACCTACCTCGCCAGTTAGGACCTTAAGAAGGACATCGCAGTCTCTGGAAGTGATTGAAGGTGGATTTCTCTTGTTAAAGCTGCTCCAAGCAGACCAATACAGATTCCTTCACCTGCTCCCTGGCAGGGCCCTAGCATGGCCACCTCTGCATCCTTTAGTCGCCAATCAGCAGGCCCCTGCTCCTAAAACAAAGTCCCTGGGCCCTGGGAGCAATCCTACCTCACTCTATGGGATATACAATAAAATGGAGGCCAAAAGGCCAGAGGTTGGAAAACTTTTTGGAAGGGGCCACAGAGTTGATATCATGGGCTTTGCAGCCACATACATGGTCTCTGCTGTATCACAGCAAGAAAGCCACAGATGACACATAAGTGACTGAGCCTGGCCGTGTGCCACCAAACTCTAATTAAAAAAAAAGAAAGAAAGAAAAGAAAAGAAAAAGAAAAAAACAGGCCTTGGTAGGCAATTACTTTCTGACTCCAAGCACACATTTTCTGAGCTGGAAGGGAGTGGAGCAAACCCGGGATGCACCCCGATGGTAAGGACAAGGGCAGAGGGTGGGAGGGCTGGCCCAGGGTCTCAGCGGGCATTAGTGGCAGTCAGACAGGAAAGGACCCCCTCCACTCACGCTCCATCCATGTCTCCGTTATGCTGTTCACAGCTGAGGCTTCAGCGTGAGACGCTGCATCATGGAAGCGCCCATGATTGCTGGTAGCGAATGCCTCTGGCAGGAGAGGCAAGGGCAGAAGTCAGCAGGAAGCCAGGCAGGTGCAGCCGCCTGAGCTCCAGGATCCCACTGGAGGGCCAGCCCCTCCAGCTGCCCCTCCAGCCGCCGAAGACCAAGCTGAGAGACTGCAGCCCCTCCAAGCACAGTGTGAGGGGAGCTTCTCCGTCGGGTCACTCCAGTTCACCTGCACAGATGTGGCTCCATGGGAGACTGGGGCCCTATCCCGGGACACCAGTTGCACAGACTTGGACCTGTGACTCTCCACAGTGCCGGCCCCAGGAGACTAAAAGGAGACTGGCCAGCTCGCACTCTCCCTCCCCCACTCCATTTTTTTCCCCTTATCCCCGTCCGGTCCCTACCCCCTCCCTTTCCTCGCCACTCCTGGCCACCGAGCACTGGGCTCATATGATGGCCTCTCCGCAGAGGCAGGAAGCAAGCAGCTGTTCTCCCTGCTGACCCTTCCAGACTCCCGGTACCCCACCCCGACCCCCCCACCCAGATTCCACAGGGCCCTCTCAGAAGTCTGGGCCCACCCAGCATCAAAAATCTCTGGAGTCACAGACTTGGGAGTTTAAAGAAAGAAATCGCAGCCCCTGGGCGGTGGCGCTGACGGCTCAAGTCACTGGGCTCCTGCCACCCACGTGGGAGAGCTGGATGAAGCTCCTGGCTTCCCTCTGGCCCAGCCCTGGTCACCGCGGGCATTTGAGGGGGTGACCCAGGGGATAGGAGATCTCGCTGTCCGTCTCTGCCTCTCAAGGGAAGAACCAAAGGCGAGTACAGCAGCAGAAAGGTTCCACGAAGGAGGCCATTAAGGCCACTTCTGTCCGGCCGCCTTCACGCCAAGGACAAAAGGACCCGATCCCTGAAACAGATTACTGTTTAAGTGTTTGAATCTACCAGATTTCCGTCTTCAGTCGACTTAAATCAAAGAAAACCCAGGCAGGGAGGGGGTTCATTGTAGATTCTGAGGGTAGGAAAAGGGGGGTGGGGTGGGGTGTAGGAGCTCCGTGTCACGTGACTGTTCTGCCGCGGAAACTTAATGAGAAACACACCACATTTCCCGAACTCTCTTTCTAGTCAGGGCTCCCGCTGAGATAAAAGGTCACGGGAAGGGAAGGGGGAGCCAGGGCGCGGGGGCCGGGAAGCGCTTTGGCTGCGAAGTCGGCCCCAAATTTCACGCGCGCGCTGCTATCGGCCTGATAGTCTACACTGATTATTTTCTTTGAATGCCAGATGTGCAGCGCTTTCATAAAGACACCTCAAACATCACTCATTTAAAAACAAATCGACCCAGGCTGCATTCGCCGCGCCCGGGAGAACTTTCCCTCCCCGACGCTGCGGGAAAAGCAGAGCCGCCCTGGTCGGGGGGACTTCCCGGCCGCGCTGCGCGTCCCGCTGCTGCCCCCTGCAGGCCGCGAGTCGAAGCGCGGCCGCGGACCGAGCCGAGGCGGGGTGCGGGCAGAGGCACCCGGCCCTCTGCAAATCCGTGGAGGCGTCTTCTGGCCCAGGAGGCAGCAGAGTGCACCTCCACGAGGTGCCAGACTGGCTGGCTGGGAGGAGTGAGCCTGGGCCTCAGGGTTCCACACCTTATCTCGCCCGATCTCTAACAACTCCTCTCACAGAGGACAAGTCACAGGTCCCCAAAGGTAGAATGGCTTGCTCCCTAGATGCAACTGGGCGTTTGACCCCAGTGCCCCTTCCATGACCCCGTGGGCTGCGGCAAAACACACGGGGACTCCCACCTCCAGGAGATGGGATGACAGTTCAGCTCCCATCCCCAGTGTGACCAGACCAGCCAGGAGGACACCTGGCAGGGTGTGAGGCTGGGAGGCTCCCTGCACATCCGCTGCCCCAGGCTGGCTGTGGTCCTGAACTTGCTGGGCTGGTGTGTGTGTGCTTTCCTGTGTGGTCAGGCGTGCCCCGGGCCCCTGCAGAGGGCCAGGCCCTGACCCAGAGCTCAGGAAGACTGCAGAATAAGGAAGTCCCAGCCACCCCCTCCTGCCTCTGGAATGCTCAGGTGGCCCTGAATTCCCCACCCCATGTCCCACCCCACCTCCACCCCTGTCTTGGCTATTCTGGGCTGCACCCCTTACAGTAGGAATGACTCTGTAAACACCGTGCCAACATGACCCGGACCAGAGTTTCCTTTTGGCTGTGCTACAAATCACTGTGTTGGACACTCGGGATCAGTGACCTTTAGGAGAGGCCGAGTGTCTCATGTGTAATCTAGCGTGAAGGACCCTTGCCCTCACTGCTCCAGCAGGCCCAGCCTGCTCTGCGCCCTCTGGCCTGCCTGGTCCCAGCTGCCTCAGGGAGAGGACAAGCAGTCCAGATAGGGTTTGGTTTTCAGCAGGTGCTGTTGCTGTAAGATGCTGTAGTGCGCCCTGGCCGTTCCTTCCTTTTGTGGCCTGCTGACTCTTGGACCTCATCTCTCAGTAGGGCTCCTTGAGACTTTGACACAAGTTGCTCCTCTGCCTGGAGGGCCTCCTGCCCCTTCCCCACTTGGCTGACTCCAGCTTGTCAATCAAGCACCCAGCCTCACTTAGATCACTCTTCCTACTTCCTAGTGCAGACTCAGATGCCCCCACCCATGCACTCCTCTGCGGGGAAGCCCACCCACCACAGTCACATCCCCACTGGCCTGTCTTCCTGCACAATCCGGCTGATTCGCCACTCACTTTGCATCTGCAAACACTGCGCCTGTGTTCAGGGACCACACTTGCTGCACTGGAAACTGAGACTTGAGACCTGACCCCAGGACCAGTTATCTGTCTTTGGAATTGCCAGGAAAAAGAGGTTTCCTGCCAATGCTCTCCCCAGGAAGAGGCGTCAGTCATAAGAGTTGGCCACTCAGGGAGGTGTCATGTGGTCATGGGTCCAGCTCCTCGGCCTGTCTGGGCCCCTGGAGAGAGATTCCCCTGGAAGGCGTGGCCAAGGTTTTCCGTGAGTATAGCCGAGAGCTGGACAGCTTCCCCAACTCCTTTTAAAGTGAGCTCCTGGATGGAGCTGCTGTCTGGAGACTCGGGCTGCGAGCAGCTTCCTGTGCAGTTGTAAACTGCAAGAGCAGCAGCACCGGGGACCGGTCACTTACACATCAGTGAAAACAAATGAACATGGTCCAGCCTGACTTTTTATTATTATTTTTTAAGACACAGGGAGAGCCCTTCTCTTCCTCGGCGCTGCCTCCGGAGGTGGCTGCCCTCTCCTCGGCACCATGGCCGCCCTCAGACCCCTGGTGAAGCCCAAGATCGTCAAAAAGAGGACCAAGAAGTTCATCCGCCACCAGTCGGACCGCTATGTCAAGATTAAGCGTAACTGGCGGAAACCCAGAGGCATTGACAACAGGGTGCGGAGAAGATTCAAGGGCCAGATCTTGATGCCCAACATTGGCTACGGGAGCAACAAGAAGACCAAGCACATGCTGCCCAGCGGCTTCCGGAAGTTCCTGGTCCACAACGTCAAGGAGCTGGAGGTGCTGCTGATGTGCAACAAATCCTACTGTGCAGAGATTGCTCACAACGTCTCCTCCAAGAACCGCAAAGCCATTGTGGAGAGAGCGGCCCAGCTGGCCATCAGGGTCACCAACCCCAACGCCAGGCTGCGCAGTGAAGAAAATGAGTAGGCGGCTCGGGTGCGCATTTTATTTGTGTTTAAATAAAACCTTGAAAACCGGAAAAAAAAAAAAAAGACACAGGGAGAGAGATGACAGGGAGAGAGATCGCCCATCTGTTAGCTTAGTCCCCAAATGCCTGCAATACATGGGACTGGGCCAAACCACAGTCAGGAGCCAGAAGTCGAATCCTGGTCTCTTACATGGGTGACAGGGACCCAAGTACTTGGGCCATTGCCTGCTGCCTGCCAGGGGCACATTGACAGGAAGCTAGAACTGACCACAGCGCTTGAACTTAAACCCCGGCACGCAAATATGGGAGGCCCTCAGCATCCTATGAGTGGGGAAAAGCTGGAAGTATTCCCCCTAAGATCTGAAACCAGACAAGGATGCCTACTCTCACCACTGCTATTTAATATAGTCCTGGAAGTTTTAGCCAGAGCCATTAGGCAAGAAAAAGGAATCAAAGGGATACAAGTTGGAAAGGAGAAAATCAAACTATCCCTATTTGCAGATGCATGATTCTATATATAAGAGATCCAAAAGACACCACTGAGAGACTATTGGAACTCATAAAAGAGTTTGGTAAAGTTGCAGGATATAAAATTAACACGTAAAAATCCACAGCCTTTGTATACACAGACAATGCTATGGTTGAGAAAGAACTTTTAAGATCAATCTCATTCACAGTAGCTACAAAAAGAATTAAATACCTTGGACTGAATTTAACCAAGGATGTCAAAGATCGCAATGATGAAAATTACAAAACATAAAAGAAACAAATAGAAGAATACTTTAAAAAATGAAAAAATTTTCCATGTTCATGGATTGAAAGCATCAATGTCATCAAAATGTCCATACTACTGAAAGCAATTTACAGATTCAATGCGATCCCAATCAAAATACTAATGACATTCTTCTCAGATCTAGAAAAAATGATTCCAAAAACTTATGGAAACACAAGAGACCCTGAATAGCCAAAGCAATCTTACAACAAAAACAAAGCCAGAGGCATCACAATATCAGATTTCAAGACATACTACAGGGCAGTTATAATCAAAACAGCCTGGTACTGGCACAAAAACAGACTTGTAGACCAATGGAACAGAAAAGAAATTCCCAGGAATCAATCCACGCATCTACAACCACCTTATCTTTGACAAAGGAGCTAAAATCAATCCCTGGAGCAAGGACAGTCTCTCCAACAAATGTGCTGGGAAAACTAGATCTCCATGTGCAGAAGCATCAAACTAGACCCCTACCTTACACCTTACACAAAAAATCCACTCAAAATGGATCAAAGACCTAAATCTACAACCTGATACTATCAAGTCATTAGAGAACATTGTGGAAGCTCTGCAAGACATTGGCATAGGCAAAGACTTGTTGGAAAAGACCCCAGGAACAGAGCAGTCAAAGCCAAAATTGACAAATGGGATTACATCAAGCTGAGAAGCTTCTGCACTGCAAAAGTGAAGAGGCAACCAACGGAATGGGAGAAAACATTCAAGAACTATGCCACTGCATTAACATCCAGAATCTATAAAGAGCTCAAGAAATTCAACAACAACAAAAACAAACCATCCAGTTAAGAAATTGGCAAAGGACTTGAACAGGCATTTTTCCAGAGAGGAAATTCAAATAGCCAACAGATACTTGAGAAAATGCTCAGGATCACTAGCAGTCAGGGAAATGCAAATCAAAACCACAAAAAGGTTTCACCTCATTCCTGTTAGAATGGCTCTCATACAGAAATCAACAAACAAAAGCTGGTGAGGATGTGGGGGAAAAGGTACCCTAATCCACTGTTGCTGGGAATGTAAACCGGTACAGCTACTGTGGAAGACAGTATGGAGATACCTCAGAAAGCTGAATATAGACCTACCATATGATCGAGCCATCCCACTCCTGGGAATTCACCCAAATCAAAAGAAATCAGCATATGAAAGAGTTATCTGTACTCCTCAGTTCATTGCAGCACAATTCACAATAGCTAAGACATGGAATCAACCCAGATGTCCATCAGCTATTGACTGGATAAAGAAATTACAGTATATATACGCTATGGAGTACTACTTAGCTGTAAAAAAAAAATGAAATCCTGTCTTTTTCAGCAAAGTGGACACAACTGGAAACCATTATACTTAGTGAAATAAGCCATTCCCAAAAAGATAGATATCATATGTTTTCCCTGATCTGAGGTAGCTAATAGAGTACCTAAAATGTAATGTATTGGAATGAAAGACATTTTGAGATTCGATGATTATTTACAGCCCTTGTCTCTTCTTTTAGGAACAATGTTTTTATTTTCTTCATACTATTTATTGAACACTTTTACTTAGTGTAGGGTTGACCTTACCATCATTATGTAAACTGAAAGTAGATCTTTGTAAAAATTAAGAGTGGGAATGGGAGAGGGAGGAGGAAGAAGGGTTGGAGTGTGGGTGAGAGTAGGGTGTGAAGTATCAATATGTTCCTAAATCTGCATACATGAAATACATGAAATTTGTATAACTTAAATAAAATTTTTAAAATATATATGAGACCCAAGTGGCGCCTTAACCTCTATGCCAAATATCCAGCTCAGGATCCAGTCTTTGAATCAGAATCTTAGGGCTTCTGGGGACCTTAACAACCAGTGTTTTCTTTCTTTCTAGAGCCTTCCTTCCTTGAACTGAGTGCTGGTGCTGTAGCTTGATTCATTTATGAAATAGTTTCCCCCCTACGTCTTTTTTACATCCCTTCCACCATTCCCTAATGAACTTAAGATTTAAACCCTAACCATGAACCTTGTAGAAACAAGCATTCCCCCCGTGAAATTAGCAACACTGGGAAGGTCCCAGGTCCAGTGGCCCAGCCCCTAGTAAGACCCTCCCATCTTCAAGAGCAAGCTCTGTGGCCTGGTGGCCTCCTAGACCCCTTAGGACCTTTGAAGATGGAAGGCGAGGGAGGGGTTATCACAAAACCACCTCACTGGCCCAAGGTGGGAAGTGACAGCTCTCAAGTGGTGAGGAGGCCACAACTGCAGGAAAATGGCTTTGTGCTTTTTAATTCTAGACCCAGCGTGACTCCAGTTAACGGGTCCTACTGTCCATCACTGAAGACAAACGATGGCTGAGGGCTGCAGGGAGAGGGGCTCGCCTTTCCCTCATTCCTGCAAAGGCAGCTCTCATCCTTCCCCAAGTAGGATGCACAGCACCCAGGGCACCCCCGTCCTGTTTCCCACCCCCTCCTCCCTTCCGCTCCATCCCAGGAGAGAGGAGAGGGAAGTGAAGAACAGCTGGACCCAAGGGAAAGCTTTGAGGCTGGAGGCAAGGATGAAGGGAGGTGAGAGCCACAGGGGGAAAGTGAGGCAATTTCTCCCTGATCTTCTCTCTTGTGGCCTCAGAGCCACAAGTCTGCGTGTGCAGCCCCACGCTGGTTCTGACTCTCCCGGTGACCATAGAGAAGCACCTGCCCTCCAGAAGCCTGGGAGATGCTGCAGTGGTGAGGCGCTCAGACCACACCTCTAGGAGGAGAAGCAGGCTTGAGTAGCACAACAGGAAGCCTGGCTCCAGAGACAGAGCCGCCAGAGGCACCTAGGGCAAAGCTCTCTGGGTTTTTCTCATCTCTCCTGGGAGGCTCACAGCATTCCCAGGTACAAGCTGTCCCTGAATCTCAAATGAGATTGCAAACTGCCAAGAGTGTTTGCTTGCCATCCACATGTATTGCCCAGTGAGCATCAAAACAGGGCAGCAAAGAGGGAGAGGAGGTCTGAAGAGCCCAACCAGAATGTCATGATCGGAAAAATCTAGAAAGAAACCTTGCTGGGTAGGAGCATTCACCTTGGAGGTCTTGTGAACAGGGTATTGTGTTTTTCACATGTGAGGGCGAGATGGGTAACATGATATTTCCAAAGTCCAAACACAGCTGCATGCAGACAACAAGGGTGAGAGCTCAGGTACCTCCTTCCAGCTTCCCCACTGGCTTCAGGGCACAAAGACCTTGTAAGGCCAACAGGGACGTGCAGCCTGGGGTCTGCAAATGGACCACGGCAGACCCCGTCAGACCTGCAAGTGAAGACTGTCACCGCATGTGTGTCCAGGACCCCTGACTCCACCCTGCTTTTCCTCAGCCAGACCAGTACAGTCGCCCACCTGCTGTGCAGGTGCTGCCACTGCACCTCAAGTTGCCCGTTCAGGCCTGCATCTGAGCGCCACCTAGCGGCAGGTGTTGGGCATGGTCTCAAAATGTGCATGTTCTTCCAGGACCATCTCCATTCACTCACTTACAGCCATGTAGTGTAAAATGGACACTGTGAATTGAGCACACCTGTGGCCCTGACAATTTGCAAGCCTGCCCATATGACTTGCTGTGTGCCAGTCCATCAACTTAACTATGCCAGACAACTTGAAGGCACTAACTGGCTAATTATAAACTTGGGGGAGGCTGGGCAGTATGGCACAGAGGGTTGTCACCACTTGGAACCCTCACATCCTGTATCAGTGGATTACCTGGGATTGAGTTCCACTTCTACCTCCACTTCCGATCCAGCTTCCTGCTAATTCCTCTGGGAAGCTCAAGCACTGAATCCCTGCTACCCACACAGAAAACAGGAACAGAGTTCTTGGCTCCCGGCTCCCGACTCCCGGCTCCTGGCTTCAGCTTGGTTCAGCCCTGGCTGCTGCAGGTCTTTGGGGAGTGCATGTGCAGATGGAAGATATTTGTCTCTCAGTTTCTCTCTCCCTCCCTCCCTCTCTCCCTCTCGCTCTCCCTCTCTTCTCCCTCTCCCCCTCTCCCTCTCCCTCTCCTTCTCCCTCTCTCCCTCTTCCTCCCGCCCTTTCAAACAAATTTAGAAAAGAGTACACAAACATTTTGACAAAGTTGTAAACATGGCCAGAAGATTGCTTGGGGCAATCTTCCTCTCCCACTTAAATCCTTGGGGCTCTACGTTGTGGAAGGAATACAAAAGTAGGTCTCCAAAGACCTGGGTTCTCATCCTGCCATCTCCACTGCGGAGCTGGGTGAGTCTGAAGAAGTTTTCCAGGTGCTCCAAATCCATCTGTCCCCAGCCATAAAACTGGGATGACAACAGCATGTCGCACTGTGGTGAAACGCTCCAAACAACAGATCCTTCTTAGCAACAAGTCAGCAGCACTCCCTGCGTTTCCTGATTTCGCACTGGTTACTTTGTCTATCTGCCATATCCTCCTTCCACTCCTCCTTCAGCCATCACTTCCTCCAAAAAGCCCTCCCTCAACTCCCCCAAGCGTAACTGGAATTCACCCCTGGGCTCCCCATCATACACTGCTCTGGACCTCACTTTTGTGTGATCATTTACTTCTTGTTTCTTCCCCCAACTAAGCTGTCAAGTGCTGTGTCCTACCAGCTGGCAAAGAGGCCAGAACACAGTAAACTCTAGATTCTACTGAACAACTTTAAAAATTACCTACTGCGGGGCCAGTGCTGTGGCATAGCAGGTTAAGCTGCCACCTGCAATGCCGGCATCCCATATGGGCGCTGGTTTGAGTCCCAGCTGCTCTACTTCCAATCCAGCTCTCTGCTGGGCCCTGAGAAAGCAGAAGATGGCGCAAGCCCTTGGGTTCCTGCACCCACGTGGGGCCATCTCCTGGCTTCTGATTGCCACAGCTCCAGCCACTGCAGCCAACTGGGGAATGAACTAGCAGGTGGAAGACCTCTCTCTCCTTCTGCCTTTCCTTCTCTCTCTGTGTAACTCTGACTTTCAAATAAATAAATAAATCTTTAAAAAAAATTACCAATTAGGGGCAGGCATGAAACACAGCTTGGGATACCCACATCCATACTGGAGTGCTGGGAATTGAGTCCTATCTCCCATTTCTAATCCCTGGTGCCTTCTAATCTGCACCTTGGAGGCAGCAGATGATGGTTCAATCGTTTGGGTCCCTGCTACCTATGTGGAAGACAAGGATGAACTTCCTGGCTCCTGCCTTCAGTCTGGCCCAGCCCTGGCTGTTGTGGGCATTTGTCTTGTGAGCCAGCAGATGGAAGATCTTTCTCTGTCTCCATCTCTGTCCCTCTGACTTTCAAACAAATGAAAACAAATATATACATACATACAATGTTAATGAACTCCAGGTGCATTAAGATGTTCTTTGAGTCTGCTCCCCAAGACTTGCTGATTTAGACTGGCCTCCCATCTGGGGTTGATTTTGGTGTTCTTGCGAGGCAGAGGTCAAGGGAAGCTGCTTTTCCATGTAGGTGTATGATCGACACTGGCAACACAAGGCCAACATTTCCCTATCACACGGAAGTGTCACCTTTACCATAAATCAGGCAACTTTTTTTTTTTGACAGGCAGAGTGGACAATGAAAGAGGGAGAGACAGAGAGAAAGGTCTTCCTTTTCCATTGGCTCACCTCCCAGTGGCTGCTGTGGCCAGTACGCTGTGGCTGGCGCACAGCGCTGATCCGAAGGCAGGAGCCAGGTGCTTCTCCTGGTCTCCCACACGGGTGCAGGGCCCAAGCACTTGGGCCATCCTCCACTGCACTCCCAGGCCACAGCAGAGAGCTGGACTGGAAGAGGAGCAACTGGGACAGAATCCGGCACCCGACCAGGACTAGAACCCGGTATGCCGGCGCCGCAAGGTGGAGGATTAGCCTAGTGCCGGCCAGGCAACTATTTTATGCATGGATCAACTTCTGTCCCATTGGTCAGTTCACCATCCAGTTCCCCAAGGCAAAGACCCCATGACATCTGTACTCTGCAAACACACAACAAAATGTAAGCCAGAGACAACTTGAGGGCTTGAGCCGGGAGGTGAACAGACTGTGAGCTGGAGCTGCAGGTGCAGAGGAAGCCTGAGGTCCCAGTCAGGACCGGGGAGGCTGCGGCCGGCTCTGACCCACAGCACGTGGACTGTCTCCATGAGGAGGGCAGATGCAGAAACGCAAGCCTGGAACCCAGAAGGGAAGAGCTCAGGCATGGCCCAGAGTCAGTGACAGGAGCCAAGAGAACTGCGTGCCTCCCAGGGCTGAATTCCCTGGCTCTCAGCCCTGCTGGCAGGCAGCTCGGTGGGAAACCCCCCTGCTGAGCAGCTCAGGGCATCAAGTGGCGTTGGCCAGCTGGGAGAGAGAGGAGACAGAGAGATGCTGAGAAATGCCTCACTCCTCTGTGCCCTCTCTGGGAAACACAAGACTGAAGAGGCCCCCGTGAGGGGAGGTGGGGGTCTGCATGACATATGGCTCCACTGCAGGGGCACTTGGTGTTCAGTGCCAGCCGGAGGCTGCCGCCTGGGGATGGGGCCAGCACTGCCAGCTCTTCCAGTTCTCCAAGAGAAGCTGAAAACCCAAACTTGAATCTACTGTTTTAAAGTACTTATAGCGAATTTGTAAAAATCATACATATACCTACAAGTCATAGCTGACCCCATCTGCTTTAGTATCCGGTATTTTGAAATGAATAGAGGAAGAAATAAATTCCCATACATATCCTTGAGTCCTGGGTGAGTCCACAGTACTGCTCAGATATGAGGAGGAAAGTGTAGAGACTTTAGAAAATCTATTGTGAAAATGACAGGAAACACAAACATGGCCCCCTGCTGGGTTACTTTTCTGAGTATAATTGCATTTTAATAATCTGACACTGATTCTTAAGATAATAATTGTTTGGTTCTCACATTGGGTTTGTGTTGATTATTTTGGAAAGTGTGCTGAGGTTTATTTTATTTGCCAATCTTGTACTACTTTAATGAAAATTCATTACCAAAAGAGCTTTCTAAACTGGAAAGGAAGAGACAGCAAGGAAATGACTATATATATATGTAAACAAGCATGCTAAATGAATTATTTTTTACATAAGATAGTTAGCTCACCCTGATGAAAAATTAGTAAGAGAAAACACCACCCTTTGAAACAGAACAAAAGCTATGGAAACAGTAAATAAGTGAAACAATATGATCTTAAGGATCATTTAGGAAGACTGTGGTATAGAAGGGAAAGCATTAAGCTTAGACTCATAAGATCTGACTGAAGCCCAGATTTTGCCCTTTCAGCTAAATTAACCTCTGGATGATAGGATTTTATTTCCCTGCCCTGTTGGCATCATTCCCTTGGCTTGGCCAGTAACAGTGATTAGAAGTGAACACAAGAGATCTGCAAAAAAACCCATAGTTGGTGTTATGGCACAGCAGGTTAAGCCTCAGCTTGCTATACCAGCTATTCCATATCAGAGTGCCAGTTTGAGTCCTGGCTACTCTGCTTCTGATCCAGTTTCCTGCTAATGCTCCTGAGAAGGCAGCAAGAGACAGCCCAAGTACTTGAGTCCCTGCCACCCACACAGGAGACTTCTGGCTTCGGCTTCAGCCTAGCCCAGCCTCAGCTGTTGCAGCCATCTGGGGAGTGAATCAGCAGACAAACAGAAGATTTCTCTCTCTCTCTCTCTCTCTCTCCTTTCCCTCTCTCTTCTCTCCCTCTCTCTTTCTCTCTCTGTTACTTTGGCTTTTAAATAAATAAATAAATATTTTTATTTTAAAATGATTATGGAAAAGTAGGATTAAAAGATGAGATTATCTTGGTGCAAAAAATGAAGTTCATGCATTTTTCTTCATAATATGGATTTTTACATGAAGTTTTTGAAGACTACTCAAATGTCACTCCCAGCTGAAGCTTCTGAGCTGGTGTAAGATTTGCTGTGCTTTCTCTGCCTTCTGCCATGGTGAGCAGCAACATTCCAGGTGGTGAATAATCTGCTAGCCAGAGAAAGAGCAGCCCATGACAGACGGGGATATGGACAGGGAGCAGTCTTTATAGTGTTAATCCAGTGGAATTCACAGGTCTGTTTGTCACTACAGCATAGCCCAGCCCACCTCAACTGATAACAGTCCATAAGCTTAGATTCTTTATCTTAAAATAAAATTTACAAATGTTACTTCATCTAGCAAATGAATTCAGTGAACAACTCATTTTCCTATGTATGGTATAGACTTCATGTCCTCCATTCCCCCTTTCATACATTACACCGAAGAATAGACTGCTATGTTCATTATGGCATGCCTTTCCTTTCATCCATATATCTCAGGTAACGAGGACAAGAACTTCAGCCAACAAACAAGATACATCCCTCTGGGAAGGAAAACAAAATTTGCCAAGGTTGCATAACTAGGTAAAATAGGTTTATTCCTCATTAATCATCGTGGATGCCCAAAATAAAAGCCACAAAGGGATTTAACTCCATGCCAACTGTGGGACAGAAACTCAGAAAGACTGGCAAGACGGAATCCTGTCAAGAATGTAGAACAAGTGGAAGTCTCGCGTATTGCTCGCAGGAGGCTAAGAATATGCTCCCACCTGAAAGGCAGTTTGGCAGCTCCTTCCAAAGTCAAATGATCCATATGATCCAGCCACCCCACTCTTAAATATTTATCCCAAGGAAATAAGCCAGGTACCCACTCTACCAGTTACCTACTGCTGTGTAACATTACTACAGACTTGCCACCTTCAAGAGCACATATTGGGGCTGGTGTCATAGCGCAGCAGATAAAGCTGCCACATGCAGTGTTGGCATCCAGTATGGGCGCTGGTTTGTGTCCCAGTTGTTCCATTTCTGATCCAGCTTCCTGCTAACGGCCTGAGGAAGGCAGGGGAATACGTCCCACGTGTCTGGGCCCCTGCATCCCACCTAGGAGAACCACAAGAAGCTCCTGGCCGTGGCAGCCATCTGGGGAGTAAACCATCAGATGAAAGATTCTCTTGGCCGGCACCGTGGCTCACTAGGCTAATCCTCCGCCTAGCGGCGCCGGCACACTGGGTTCTAGTCCCGGTCAGGGCGCCGAATTCTGTCCCGGTTGCCCCTCTTCCAGGCAGGCTCTCTGCTGTGGCCCGGGAGTGCAGTGGAGGATGGCCCAAGTGCTTGGACCCTGCACTCCATGGGACCAAGAGAAGCACCTGGCTCCTGCCTTTGGATCAGCGCGGTGCGCCGGCCTTGGCGGCCATTGGAGGGTGAACCAACAGCAAAGGAAGACCTTTCTCTCTGTCTCTCTCTCTCACTGTCCATTCTGCCTGTCAAAAAAAAATAAAGATTCTCTCTCTCTCTCTAACTCTGAATTTTGAAAAAAATAAATAAATCTTTTTTTTGTTTTGTTTTTTAACTTTTATTTAATGAATATAAATTTCCAAAGTACAGCTTATGGATTACAATGGCTTTCCCCCACCCCATAACTTCCCTCCCATCCACAACCCTCCCCTTTCCCGCTCCCTCTCCCCTTCCATTCACATCAAGGTTCATTTTCAATTCTCTTTATATACAGAACATCAGTTTAGTATATATTAAGTAAAGAATACAACAGTTTGCACCCGCATAGAAACACAAAGTGAAAAATACTGTTTGAGTACTAGTTATAGCATTAAATCACAATGTACAGCACATTAAGGACAGAGATCCTACATGAGGAGTAAGTGCACAGTGACTCCTGTTGTTGACTTTACAAATTGACACTCTTGTTTATGGCATCAGTAATCACCCTAGGCTCTTGTCATGAGTTGCCAAGGCTATGGAAGCCTTTTGAGTTCACCGACTCTGATCTTCTTTCTTTCTTTCTTTCTTTATTTTACAGGCAGAGTGGACAGTGAGAGAGAGAGACAGAGAGAAAGGTCTTCCTTTGCCGTTGGTTCACCCTCCAATGGCCGCCAAGGCCGGCGCACTGCGGCCGGCGCACCACGCCAATCCGAAGGCAGGAGCCAGGTGCTTCTCCTGGTCTCCCATGGGATGCAGGGCCCAAGCACTTGGGCCATCCTCCACTGCACTCCCTGGCCATAGCAGAGAGCTGGCCTGGAAGAGGGGCAACCAGGACAGACTCCGGCGCCCCGACCAGGACTAGAACCCGGTGTACCGGCTCAGCTAGGTGGAAGATTAGCCTGTTGAGCCGCAGCGTGGCTCTGATCATATTTAAACAAGGTTGTAGTCAAAGTGGAAGTTCTCTCCTCCCTTCAGAGAAAGGTACCTCCTTCTTTGATGACCTGTTCTTTCCACTGGGATCTCACTCACAGAGATATTTCATTTAGGTTTTTTGTTTTTTGTTTTGCCAAAGTGTCTTGGCTTTCCATGCCTGAAATACTCTCATGGGCTTTTCAGCCGGATCTGCATGCCTTAAGGGCTGATTATGAGGCCAGAGTGCTGTTTAGGACATCTGTCATTCTATGAGTCTGCTGTGTATCTCGCTTCCCATGTTGGATCGTTCTCTCCCTTTTTGATTCTATCAGTTAGTATTTGCAGACACTAGTCTTGTTTATGTGATCCCTTTGACTCTTAGTCCTATCATTATGATCAATTGTGAACAGAAATTGATCACTTGGACTAGTGAGATGGCATTGGTACATGCCACCTTGATGGGATTGAATTCGAATCCCCTGGTATGTTTCTAACTCTACCGTTTGGGGCAAGTCAGCTTGAGCATGTCCTGAATTGCACATCTCTTCCCTCTCTTATTCCCACTCTTATATTTAACAGTGATCACTTTTCAGTTAAGTTTCAACACTTAAGAATAACTGTGTATTGATTACAGTATTCAATCAAAAGTACTAAGTAGAACAAATAAATCTTTTTTTTTTCTTTGACAGATAGAATTAGTGAGAGAGAGAGAGAGAGACAGAGACAAAGGTCTTCCTTCCGTTGGTTCACCCCCCAAATGGCCGCCACGGCCAGGGATGTGCCAATCCGAAGCCAGGAGCCCAGTACTTCCTCCTGGTCTCCCATGCAGGTGCAGGGGCCCAAGCACTTGGGCCATCCTCCACTGCCCTCCTGGGCCACAGCAGAGAGCTGGGCTGGAAGAGGACCAGCCAGGACTAGAACCCCGTGGCCCATATGGGATGCCAGTGCCACAGGCGGAGGATTAACCAAGTGAACAACAGTGCTGGCCCCAATAAATAAATCTTAAACAAAAAGAAAGCACATACTTATTATCTCTGTTTCCTTGGGTAAGGAGCCTGGACATGGTTTAGCAGGGACTTCTGCTCCAGCAAGTCTTATAAGACTGATTAAGGTGTTGACCAGGGCTCAGGCCTCATCATATACTCAACTGGGATGGAACCACTTCCCACCCAGCTCCTACAACTGCTGAGCATGATCTAGTCCCTGTCAGACTCTCCGCTCTGGGCCTCAATTTCTTGGAGACCCTTAGAAGCTACCTCTAGTTCCTTGCCACATGGACCCCTCTGCAGGGTGGCTTCCTTCATCAAAGCCATTAAAGAGCCTGTTGGCAAGGCAGGAGATACACTCTCATGTGTTGCAACTGCAGAAGGGACCACCCATCACCTCTGCCACATTCTGTTGGTTAGAAGGAAGTCACAGTCCCCACCAACACTCAAGGGAAGAGGCTGGCACAGGAGGCAGGGATCATTGGGAACCATCTCAGAGCCCTGTACCACATTCAGGCAGACTTGCACACAAACATTCATAGCAACTTTGTTCAAAATAGCCCAAAACGGGAGACATCCCAAGTGCCCCTCACAGGTGAATGGATAAACGCGCCGTGAGAGTGCACATCAGCGTACTGCTCAGCAATAAAAGGGAAAGAACTACGCATACACACAACACGAAAGGGTCTCACACGCGGGACAGCAAGTGAGACAAAGGAGTCAGTCACAAAGAACACGGAGGCCAAGCCAGTCAGTGGGGACCGGAATCAGAGTGACAGGTACCGACTGGCAGGGGGACAGAAGGGCGTGCCCTGCGGTAACAGCAACGCTCTGCCTCTTCTTTGAGGGTTGGCTCACACGTGTACATAATTGTCAAAATGCACCAAATGCTTAGGTTATGTGCAGCTCATTGTGCGATAACTATATTTCATTAAAAACTGGGCTCAGTCTTCTGCCATCATAGTAGTCTTTCATGGGTTGCTTTTTTGCTTGAAGAACACTTATTCTGGTCATCCGCTTGAATGATTCCAATGTAAAATTCTTCACTTCTATTGAGAAGGGGATATGACAGAATTGATAAGAGCACCAGGAAAATGTTAACAGGACATTCAGGAAGGGATTTTGCAATATAATCTATAGTCTTATTTTCTGAATATTATTGAAGAGTAATAATAAAGGGGGAGGGCTCTGCTCAAAGATGGTTCTAGAAATGAGGCTTTTTCTATCATTATTATTATCATTATTACTAAATTCAGAGCACAGACAGTGTTTCAGGTTGGCATGGGTTTTGCACCCAAAGCAAAATGCATCATTCAAGACACCATAAGAAAGACATCTTAAGCTCATCTTCCTGCTACAGACAGAGACAGCATTTGGTGGGGGCTGGACAGAGTCCAATTGCTGAATGGCCCAACTACAGTGCAGAACCACAGCCCAGCTTGAAGGGCCAGATGCGAAGGGGAGACCAAAATGAAAACTATCAACGGAATAAAAGAACACACAGGCAAGGAAGCAGCAGGAGGGCTGCAGAAATACAGGCAAACACGGGAAATACACCAAGAACATGAAATGCGCTGCTACTGATTTGCATGCTGGGTTATGTCAATAGACACCATTTTTAGGAACAGAAAATTAAAATGGGAAAGGTTTCTTTTTTTTTTAACAAACAAGAAAAGACAGTGTGCAGGCATATTCACAGCAACCTGGAAATGAGACTAATCTCTTGGAGTCACAATTAAATTTCAACAAAAAGAGGGGGTGGGTATATGAATAAAGATGTGTTTCAAACAAAGAGAAGAAAGGGTATTTTGGGTATTCGGCTGGTTGAATATTTAAGCATAATAACTGATACTTGGGAGGAGCATAAATGCTTCATAAAGGACGTGACTCAAGGGCTGGAAATGCAGGATTAAGCAGCACAGAAGCGGTGGACGACTTTCCATCCGGGATCCCTGATGCTGTCGGTCATTCACTCCACAGTCACCTATCAATCCCCAGCTAACTGCTATGACAACATCCTCCCCTCCCCTGCACCCCACTCCTTGCCCCTCTGCCAGGGGCACGCCCCAAACCTCCATATTCCTGAGCCGGCCTGGGCCACAGTCCCCAACACCTCATGGGACTGAGCATCAGGTTATGTCTGAGCGTTTGTGCTAACTTATTTTAGATGACATTAAGGGTTTTTTTTTTTTAACTCTTTCAGAGGTATCTACTAAAATGTTTATAAAAGGACTTAGATGCTGTCTGGGGTTGCTTCAATATCAGGGAATATTACACAGCAACAACGAAGGCCAGATTCTGACCCCATAGAAGAATCTCACAGACAATGCTAAGTAAAGAAATTAGGTCTTCAGACAGTACATATTTTTTTTTTATTTATTTGACAGGTAGAGATATAGATAGTGAGAGAGAGAGAGACAGAAAGAAAGGTCTTCGCTCTGCTGGTTCACTCCCCAAATGGCCGCCACGGCCAGCGCTGCACCAATCCAAGGCCAGGAGCCAGGTGCTTCTTCCTGGTCTCCCATGCAGGTGCAGGAGCCCAAGCACTTGGGCCATCCTCCACTGCCCTCCCAGGCCACAACAGAGAGCTGGGCTGGAAGAGGACCAGCCAGGACTAGAACCCGGGGCCCATATAGGATGCTGGCACCGCAGGCGGAGGATTAACCAAGTGAGCCATGGCGCCGGCCCCCAGACGGTACATATTATGTGATTCCCTTTATCTGAAGATCAGGAGAGGCAACAACCAACTTTTTGAGTTAAATTTAGAATAGTGGCTATGTTGCAGAGAAAGATGACAACAGAAATCAGAATTTTGGCTATTGGGCTGGGTGCTGTGGCACAGCAGGTTAATCCTCTGCCTGTGGCACCAGCATCCCATATGGGCACTGGTTCTAGTCCTGGCTGCTCTTCTTCCAACCTAGCTCTCTGCTAAGGCCTTGGAAAGCAGTAGAAGATGGCCCAAGTCCTTGGGCTTCTGCACCCATATGGCAGACTGGGAAGAAGCACCTGGGTCCTGGCTTCATATTGGCACAGCTCTGACCATTGCAGCCAATGGGGAGTGAACCAATGGATGGAAGACCTTTCTCTCTGTTTCTCCCTCTCACTGTCTGTAACTCTACCTCTCAAATAAATAAATAAAATCTTTTAAAAAAAGAATATTGGCTATTTCTGGGTAGTGAATATGACTGAAAGGAGACAGGAGGGAATTTTCTAGAATGATGGAAATTTTCTACAATCTGGTTTGGTGGTGGTACATAACGTCAGACTCATCAGATGCTCAAGTTGTGTGCATTTCATTGTATGTTAAGTGTATTTCAAAAAAAGCTATTAGTTATTTTTTAGCTTGAAGACATGTATTTGGATCATCAGTTTTCTTTCATGTATGCTTACAGGCATTCATTCTCTTTCCCAGTGAATACATAAGTGAAAGTAACAGTACTGTTATTTAGCGACTATGATAATTCCCTTCTGGAGCAGAGCCACAGTCATTTAGAAAAGCCCAGCAACACTCTGCCACTGACAAATCACTCAGTTTGAAGTCTTCTTGCTGAGTCATCACTTTTTCATATGATGGCTCTCAAGGAACCATACCATATAGGACCAATGAATATTGGTTCTCTTCATTTTTTTTTAAGATTTATTTATTTATTTGAAAGGCAGAGTTACAAAGAGGCAGAGGCGGAGAGAAAGAGAGGTCTTCCATCTGCTGGTTCACTCCCCAGATGGCTGCAATGGCCGGAGCTGCACTGATCAGAAGCCAGGAGCTAAGAGCTCCTTCTGGGTCTCCCACATGGGTACAGGGGCCCAAGGACTTGGGCCATCTTGTACTGCTTTCCCATGCCACAGCAGAGAGCTGGATAGGACATGGAGCAGCCGGGTCTCGAACCAGTGCCCATATGGGATGCCGGCACTGCAGGCCAGGACATTAACCCACTGTGCCACAGTGCCGGCCCCAATATTGGTTCTCTTTAAAAAGTAGATGAGGTTGGGGCCGGCACTGTGGTGTAGCAGGTAAAGCCACCTCCTGCAGTGCTGGCATCCCATATGGAGACCTGGCAGCTCCTCTTCCAATCCAGCTCTCTGCTATGGCCTGGGAAAGCAGTGGAAGATGGCCCAAGTCTTTGGGCCCCTGAACTCACATAGGAAGACCCGGAGGAAGTGCTTGGCTCCTGGCTTCTGAAAGGCGCAGGTCTGGCAATTGCAGCCAACTGGTGTGTG
This sequence comes from Oryctolagus cuniculus, assembly GCF_051225735.1. Lineage (NCBI taxonomy): Eukaryota > Metazoa > Chordata > Mammalia > Lagomorpha > Leporidae > Oryctolagus > Oryctolagus cuniculus. Next base: position 108,400,966 of record NC_142876.1, read on the forward strand.
AACCAGTGGATGGAAGACCTTCTCTCTGCCTCTCTTTTTCTCTCTGTATAACTCTGTCAAATAAATAAATAAATCTTTAAAAAAAATAGATGGGGGATGAGGGAGTGGGGCAGCACTGTGGCATAGTAGGTAAAGCCACTGCCTGCAGTGCCAGCATCCCATATGGATGCCAGTTCAAATCCCAGTTGTTCCACTTCCAATCCAGCTGCCTGCTAATGTATGTGCCTGGGAAATCATGGGAACATGGCCCAAGTCCTTGGGCCTCTGCATCCATGTGGAGACTCAGAAGAAGCTCCTGGCTCCTGGCCTGGGATGGGCCCAGCTCTGACTATTGCAGTCATTTGTGAATGGAAGATCTCTCTCTGTCTCCCCCCACCCCTCTCTAACCCTGCCTTTCAAATAAATAAATAAATCTTTTAAAAAAATAAAACAAAACGTAGTTGGGGCAGGAATCAGAATAGCAATTAAAGCACTGGTTGTGATGCCTGCATCCCATACTGGAATGCTTCAGTTTAAGTCCAACGGTGCCTGTGTTTGATTCCAACTACCTGCTAATGTGAACCTTGGGAGGCAGCAGGTGATGTCTCAAGTACTTGGGTCCCTGCCACCCATATGGGAGACTTGGACTGAATTCCTGGATCCTGATTTTGGCCTGGCCTTTCTCCAACTACTGCAAGCACTTGGAGAGTGAAGCGATGAATGTAAGATCTCTCTGTGTCCGTCTGTGTCTCTCTCCTTCTGTCTCTCTGCCTTTCAAATAAATACATTTTTAAAAAATAAATAAATAAAGAGGAACAAATGTATCACAGAGCCCGAACCCAGCTATCCTCATGATGCCAGGGACCTCTCTGCCCTGCAGTGTAAGCTTTTGGATGGAAGCAAGGTGAGCCTGGTCTGTACAAGTCTGGGGGTTCTTTACTAGCAAGGAAAGCATATTCCCAGGGAGGAATCTCAGCCCTGGAAGCCAAGT